>NC_092794.1:75934096-76534096 GCF_918797505.1 Bemisia tabaci
AAAGATTTCAGAGCGAACAAGCAAATACTATTATAACCTCGAAGTTTTATACTATTATGATTTCGAGATTTTCTGATTTCGATTGAACAGAAAATCAACACTATTTTCTCGTTTTTAAAATTATGTTTTTTGAAAAGATTTCAGAGTGAACATGTGAATACTATTATAAGCTCGAGGGTTTCCAATATCATCAAAAGTGAGACTGACGAGTTTTCTACTTGGAGGTAAATATATATCGTTTCCTTCCCGAGCGGAAAGAAACTGTAGAGTCATAATTTACCTCAAAGTAAATATAGTAGTATTTGTTAATCACCAAACTCGGTTTCACTCGGGCAAACTGTGTAGTCATAATTTGTAGTAGTGTAATATAAAACTACGCTTTCATGCAAGTGGGGAAATTATCAATGCGAGTCGGGGAAACGTATAAATAGTGTCGAGGAAGTGTGATCGATCATTTCAAAACAAGAACTCGTCAAGTATTGACGCTCCAACCCTCAAATCACAATCGATCAGAGCGATGAACACCTTGGATATGGTATATGAGGCTCTCACTTTCAAATTTACAGGAATACGAGCAGAGCTTTTGAACAAGTTTGCCCGACTCCTTTTTCCTGACAAGTTATTCCACCATCTTAAACTCAGCTCAATAGACACTTCCGATCCCGTCGGGTGTTACGGGTTAGTTGAGATAACGGAAAGATCTTGCCTTCTCCTAGAACGTGTCGCAGACGAGCACGAAATAATTTACTTCCTAAAGCAGGGGTACAAGAAAGTAGACGAAGAGGACTGGAAGATAGGTAGACTTTTGAGTGCAATTCGCATAGCATTATACACAAGAGAGAGAGGAGAGCGGGTCTAGCAGTTGGATTTCGTATAAATAGTATGCATTCTCTTCTCAGTATCGCAAGGAAGAAATCATGATTGATAAAATAATTCTCATCACCATCATCATTGCTGTTGTTTGAGTGAAATCCTCACTGGTGGAAAACTCATCCGAAGCAAACATCACAATGTGCCCGGTCTGTCAGGAAATCAAATGCGCACCCTCTACCTTGACGGACGTTCTTCTATTCATCTTGAGTTTACTGGCACTCATTTGCTCCGCTCCGTACCTGTACTCCAAGTACCTATCATCCGACTGCAAGTTCCGTTTCATCAGGATGGCCCGGAAAAATAACAATCGGAAAGTCGATGACATAAGTGTCGATTTAAAGTTCGGAGAAGGAGAAGGAATCGATGTTTGTGGTTGACAACCCTTACGTTTTCAGTGCGTTTTCTAAACGCGAACTGTTTTTAAACTGTAACTGTAAATATCCAATAAAAAATTTTTAATTCGTCAAACTGCTGAACTTCGCAATATCCATTCCCCAGTCGCTCATCCCAAAACACAACGTTCCCGATACGCATCTCCAAGCGCACACTAGTAAAAAATTTGAAATTCCCGAATCAGACGCTAATCTCCAGTATCCGATACCAGGCCCATACTGTAAGATACGGTCTTTCGAAGCCGAAAATTTTACAAGTCGGAAATCTCGAAAACGAAAAGTCGTATCGAAATTCGGTCAGTACAGTTTTCCGATCTTCGAAAGTGGAAAAGAATCGCATCGATCCGCAACGGATCGGACGAGGGTAATTTTCCGAAAATTTTTCAATTTCCCGAATCAGACCCTAATCTCCAGTCTCCGATACCAGGCCCATACTGTAAGATACGGTCTTTCGAAGCCGAAAATTTTACAATTCCATAAATCCGAATTTTTTTTCACAATCTGGCAACATTGTATCGAAAAATCCACTAATTTCTTGCCCCATCTGGCAACACTGTAAAATGCAATGTTGCAAAATTTCACCCAAAATTAAATCATTTATTTACGTGCCCCGTTCGGCAACACTGCTGCAAGATCTTGAAAAATACACCATTGCATAACCCGCATATTGAAGGGGTAACATGCAATACTTTCTTTTTACAGCGTTGCCATATTGTACAATAATCCCTATAGAACGCTGTAATTTAATTCGTATTTTTCTGCACAATTTGGCTAAAAACTTTTGCGCTAAAGTCGCCATTTTCACCCTACTCACTTGCATTTCCAACCAACTGTCCGCTGTAATATTCTCTGGTCTCTCCTCTAAAGTTATAACCTTTTCACAATTGTTTAGTCTCATTACAAGAGTTAACCTGAATTTCCATTTGTGAAAGTCTTTGCCGTCAAAGACTGGCACTTTCGCTTTGAACGTTGACATGATTTAATAAGTTTCTTCAGTAGAAAATGTTGTAGATTAATGCTCATGCAAACGAGATAGGTATACAATAAAAAAAATTACTACGCATGTTGCTAATTTGTGAGGTAAATGGGAGATGCTTAATCACTAAGTATTATTCAGTATAGGTAAAGTTTGTACCTTTAATCACTTGTCTTGTAATTGCTCTGTTCACTGAAGATAGAACGATCCTGATGAAGAAGAAGTTGATGATGATTGCGTCGATGCACTATGAAGAAGAAGTTGATGATGATTGCGTCGATGCACTCGGAGAATTCCTCTAGCTGTTTAGCCGCTTGGCACTGTCCAAACCCGTTTAAATCTTCATTTGTGGCCTTTTAATTGAATCTGGGTGGAGGCTTACCCGTTGTCTTCCTTCCTGTCCTGCTTAGCTGCTACATGATGAGTTCACAGGGGTTTTCCTTTGGTTAACCCGTAACCAACAGGGGTTTTCGTCACTACTGGGTAACCCGTAACGCACTGCTCATCAGACACAAGTAGACTAGTCGGGAACATCTAAAAGTTTTGGCTATGTTTTGAGGCCATTTCCTTGAACTTTAAGAGAACTTTTCTTCACCGTTGAGTTGTGATAAGTGAAGGCACTTAAGAAGAGAAATGCACTTTCATGCTACCGGCATGATGAGAGGTTAGGTTGTAACGAGGTAGACGTCTTTTAAGAAAATTGTCACTTTCGATACTAATTTGCGGGAATTAATAGGATACATACGTTAACCGGGCTCTGCTACCATGTTGGAAGTTGGTATGGTTCCATTGGAAGGAAAAGATTCGTTTATTCACACGGATAAAGTTTATTCGTTATTGCAGAGGACATGATGATGAACAAGTAATTAACAAGTAATAATGGGCACAGTACAGAGAGGTTGTGGTGACTACTCGAGTCACCGGTGTACAACACCGATTTGTATTGAGTGCGGGAAGCATGAATTAGCATTCATTCCAACATATACAATCATAATTTATCATATTTTTTATCATGTATATTGTATAAGTTCAGGGACATCATTCCTTTTTCTTTATCGACTTGGTTTTCAATCGTTTTGCCTGAAAGTCGTTCATAACCCACGGCAACATGCCTATTCCTTTTATCGTGAAATATCCTTATGAGTAAAGTGCCTGTGGTAACTATTTCCTCGGATCGGCCATTAGCGAGAGCAGGGCTGTTACGTTTTAACTTGTAGCCTCTGGGACAAGGATGTTGTTAGTGCTTCCATGAAGGGGGAGAGGATATGTAGGGACTCCCCAGGAAAAGGGGGATTTAGCAGGGTCGGCATCACGTTGACAATGAAGCTCTTCAACACATTCTTTACTTCTCAAATCGCTTTTTAACTTTACAATTTCTTTGTTTAAATACTCAATCTCTTTCCTCATTTTTATTTATTTTTTTTTATTTATTTTATAATTTGTACAATTGAGCCTCTGGCTGAGGCTATGGCACACGTCATATTTGGTACAGTTACAGCGAATATACATAAGGTACAAGTATTAAATTTTACTAGCCTACAAGTTCATGAAGATTGTAGAAGGCTTTGTCGAATAAGAAAGCACGCAGCCCCTTAAAGAAAGACGTTAGATCAGCATTCCGAAAGTGTAGCTTCACACTCTAAGGCAGTGAAAATCTGAGTTGCCGAAAATTTGACATCCTGCTCAGTCCGTCTCAATCGAATCATTTTATTAGGGATGTTCTTATGCCTACTGTTGTAATGATGATTGGGCAGGAGGTCAGAAGGCAAAATAAGAGCACTGGAGATGGCAAATTTCAGGCAATCCCAGATGTACAGGGAGGTTAGGGTAAACAATTTATATTTAACAAAGATCGGGCGGCAGTGTGAGTTATAAGGAAGATTGAAAATGTTTCTGAGAATTTTTTTCTGCATGACAAACACTTGATCAACACTAGAGCCTCGCCCCCACAGAAGAAGCCCATATCGCATATGAGACACTATGTGAGCGTGATAGAAAGCGAGACAGCAGCTCAAGGTGGAAATTCTGGAAAGGTTGCGAATGGCCCAAGAGGCCCTTGATAGTTTTGACACAACCATGTCGGTCTGTCGTTGCCACGTTAGACCTGCATCAATATGAATGCCAAGAAATTCTATGGAACTTTCCAATTTTACGCTTAAATTATCATCTAACATACAAATGGGTTCTGGCAATGAAGAGGTAGTTCTAGGGGATACAGAATAAAGAATTGCTTGAGTTTTCTTTTGATTGACAAGGAGGCCATTTGCCTCAAACCACATACAGGCCTGTTCATAGACTTCACGAGCTTTTTAAATTTGAATTTGACAGAGTACTATTTTCATTTTTGATGTCGGTAATTTCTTTGATCAATGTGTCACGTTGACATGTTAGTTCACATATGCGGTCACCTTTCTCCGGTTCCAACTAATATAGGTGGGATGGGATGAGTCGCTTTTACAGCGCTCTTTGGCGGTTTACGACGCCTAATCGCCACAAAGCTCGATCTTCCCACAGGTCATCAGGGAGTTGACAATCTCTTATCTCATTTAACATCCCCTGTCGCCAACCTCTCACTGCAGTCCCGTTTGAATTTTCATTCCGACCACACGTACAATTTTTTGCTCCAGCGATTTCTAACCTCTTTAGTTGCCTCTTGGCGTTTTTCCCTTTATTTCTTGTTTCCTTCCTTTCTTTCTACGATGATGTGATAACTGTGCTTTGGTTTAGTTATTCTAGAAAGTGCTTTTCTATCTTTTTATTTCTCTTCGTTTACTATGTAACCTGGTATAATCGGTTTCGTCAATGGATCTCTCAGATCCGCCCGGTGACCCGGGAGGAACCCCTCCTAAAGATGCTTCTTCTCCTATGGACACTCTAGACCCTAATCAAAGTGAATTAATCCTACAGTCTCAACCTCCCACCAATGGACATCTAAAAGACACCCAATCGGAATTGAACCGTCCTCAAACCAATACCTCTCAAACCGACTAGATACCATCTCATACCCAAGTAAGATCGTCACCTACAGATATCCGCAGAGCGATTATAATCAAAGATAAAAATAATTTGAGATACAATGAATCCTCTAACGGCCCCTTCGTAGTAGCTCTTACTAAAGACAACATAGGAAATAAACATCTAACTCTAATTGGTGAATTGTTATACTCTAACGGAATAGAAGGTATTAAGAATATCCAAAGAATAAACAAAGATATGATCCATATTGAATTGTTAAATAAAGACTATGCTAATAACCTTATTGAGAACTACGCAAAACTAATCCCTTACGAAAGATGTAATTGTTTTATCCCGTTAAAATACACTACTCGTAGAATCATAGTAAATAATGTCCATACGGATCTTACGATTAATGTGATAGGTCAGTATCTACAAGATAAATATTCAAATATCATCAGCGCTAGACGAATATATCGAAAAAATTATGATAACGCTTTGATCCCCACAGCTAAATTAGATGTACTATGGGAGGGGTCTGTAACCCCTGACTTTCTTTATATTTTCTACTCCAAATGCTCTACCACCCCGTACATATATAACTTAGTGAAATGTCTTAACTGCCTGAATTATGGACACCGCTCTGACTTTAATGGTAATCGGATATGTAAAAGCCAACCCCGATGTCACAAATGTGCTGAAATCCATGCAGCCCATGATATATGCCCCAACCAAGTAAAGTGCTATCACTGTCAACAAGCCCACCTTACATTCTCTAATACATGCCCTGAATTGATAAAACAAAAAGCGATAAAACAAATTATGTCTACCCAAAACCTCTCTTTTAAAGAAGCGTCTAAAGTACAGAAAGTAAAGGAAGAACACTCTCAATCAATAGACTTGGCTGCTCGTTTAAAAGCGATTCAAACTAAACTAAAAGAAGGTCAACCCATTGATATAAAGGAACTGGATATTAGTAACTTCCCTATGTTGAAAAATAAACATAAACAACTAGAATCAATTGGAACAGACACAAATGATAAACACCAATATACCATTGAAGATCTACGCATACCATATTCAGAGATAGTTTCGTCCCGTCTCCCACCCGTAAAAAAGCAAAAAAAAATGTAGAAGAGAATTTCCCGTCTGACCAATGGCTTAATAAATACCATAGTCAAATCCCTGGAGATGTAACTAATAATAAAGAAATAGAACCTAAGAAAGGTTTCTGGCCGTTACCTAAAAAGTCTCCTACGGAAGGAAACCCCAATACTCCATCATCTTCAAATAATTCAACTATCCATACGAAACAAACATATTCCACAAACTCTTACTATAACCCGTCTCACGCAAATCAGACAGGCAATCAAACAAAAATCAATTCAACCAATCTGAATATTGAAAAGAAATCAATCCCTCCAAAACAATTACCTACCCCTAACCAAAATAATTTAACAGCTAAACAATCACCACTATCTCCTAATAAAAAAATCCCTGAAAAAAAAACCCTAACTAATAAGATTAATAATTATTCTAATAAGATTAAGCGACAATATGAGAACTAAAAATAAAAAGAAATTTAAAATAAAAAAAGTAAATATAGATAATCTAGACTTTCCAACAGTAATATCCTTAGGACATTTAAAAGTGAATAAAGTTTACATAAATGTTCCTATATCACTAAGACTATTAAATCCTAAAACAAAGAAATTCCCTAAAATTCCGACCAAATATGCCTCTTACTAGGGGTCCGCGAAGCTTCGCATTGCTTCGCATTTTGCGAAGCGAAGCGAAACTTCGCTTCGCTTCGCAAAACGGAGCGCGAGGTCGGGAAAAGCGAAGCGAAGCGAAAATTTCGCGGTAATTCAAATTTTCGCGCGCTTTCGCAATTGATGCCGAATGCCGATGATTGATGGATACCGTGAGCCGGTTCTTTGCGCATGCGCTTGCGGCCGTCCCGCATTATTTACGTTATTTAGCGCCGTCTCTCGTCTCCTAACCTCAATTCCATCATATTTTTCCTTATCACAAACGCGGAGTGCAGTTATTTAAAGTTTGAAGTTTCCGAATCAGTAATGGCAATGGATGATGACCACATTGATCTCACAGAACATGAGGAAAGCGACACAACTGAAAAGGAGGTAAACAAAGCTAGTAACACTGACGTTCAGATAGATGTGTCTAAAAGGCCATTATTCAAACATTATGTCTCAATCAAAGCAAAAGACCGAAAGGACCAAACAGCCAAGTGCATTTATTGTAATCTCATCTTTAAAACACCATTTGGTAAGTACCTCTCATAATTTCTTGCTGATTCAAATTCATTGCTGGAGCTATCTGCTTCTTCTTGCCATCACATAAAATCTATAATACACAAATACAATCATGGCTGGAATTATGCTCTTTATTTCTGCCATCCCTATTTATTTCCTCCAGTTTGGCAGACAAGCAATTGATTTTTCTTTCTCTCTGATGTTTGAAACTTTGTTGTCCAAAGTATTAAACTATGTGCTTGAAATTACATCGAAAGAAGAAAGGGAAAAGTTGTAAACCTGTGGAGCAGAGTAACAATTTATAATGTCAATTCTTTCGTTCCATTTCATTTTCCATGGTCATCTGCATGGCCAATGTTACTCGCTCTTGAATCTCATCTGATCCTGTTGCCTACAGAATAGAATGTAATGAACCAGTCAAACTCTGTGGAAGTTCACGGTAAAGCTGTACCTATTTTTATAAATAATTTAGAAGCTGCATACTGATTGATCATTGGTTTACATTTTCAATTTTTCTCTTCCTCTGATTTCAGGTACAACCAAAACTTTATCACTTGTCCATGTAAACACGGAACAAAAAATTAAATTGCTAATCTGACAATTCAATTGCTAAAAAAAGTGACTGCAACGTTTCAACGTACATTTTACAACAAAAAAATGCTACTTTAACCACTATTGTAAGCTACTTTAACCACAGGGGTGGTTAAAGTAGCATTTTTATGTTTTAAAATCTACATTGAAACATGGCAGTCACTTTTTTTAGCAATTGAATTGTTAAATCAGCAATTTAATTTTTTCCGTGAAGTTTTAGTGATTGATTCTTGCCTGATTAAGAGTTACTGCGTTTGATGTTAGAGAAGATATGACCATGGGCATTATGTGATACTAGTCAAATACAAAATTCAAATAATTTACCTCCAGAAAGAAACAGTTTTCAAAAAACCTAAGGATGAATTTTTAAACTAACAAAATTTAATTATTATTAATTATTAATAAAGCTACCCCATAAATGAATTAAGTACTGTTAATAGTTAAATTAGAATGCAAATTGTAAACGCTAACTACTTAATCAGTGCAGAAATGTACTTCAGTGCAATTTCCGTTGCCTATTTTGAATCTCTTGTGCTTCCAAAGCAGCTTCCGAAGCAGGGTTGTGATTTTGGAAATTGATTCTCTTTTGTTTTTTTTTTATCTTGATTTTTGAATAGTATGTAATTCAAATTTTTTCACAATTTGTTTTGTTTTCTTTCTGATTTTTTTCTACCTTGTTTAAACTTTTCCTTTTTTTATTTTCATATAATACTTTGTAATCCTATTTTTTATGGTTGTTCGGGTTGTTCCTGAAATCTCCCTCCGATCAGCCACCCGTTTTTGCAACAACCTTTTTCACACTTTGTTATTTACAACTTATTCTAAGTCCTTAGTGTGTTAGTTTGTTTTTCTTGGAGGAAATTTTTTTCTTTGTTCCTTCCAGAAGTTTTTTCCATCTGTTTTCAATATTTCAATTTTTATTAGCTCATTTTTCTTATTATCCTTAAGAAATTGTAGATTTATTTTCTTTCCTCTCAGACGTTCTGTGTTCTTTTATATAAGACTGCGTTCCTACCATGTCACTTAGTGAATGACACTCACTGACTTAAGTAAATCGTTTTTTCATAACATTTGTAACAAATGTTTATCTTATTTGTTCCTACGTCTTATGAGACTTTTTTACTTTGTGTTCTTGTTCTTGAATTGAATATAAATAATAAAATTTCTTAAGAAGTTTAAATCAATGGTTTTTAAATTATATTTACCACAATTTTTTAGGTATTTCTTTGTTTTACATTAAATTAGATAAAAAAAATTAAAAGGAAACTAAAAATAAAAAGTAAAAACAGTTTTTATTTTTTATCATTCCGTGATCATTAAAGCAAAACCGATGACAAATTTAAAAAAAAAAATCTTAGATCTGCTGGCATCTCAATAAAAATTCATTCTTAAAATTTAAGGGAAGAGGGGGCAAATTTAATGAATGTATTTTTCACGTATTTCCCAGTGTTCAATGAAATTTACCACTGCCGCACGCTGAGTCGCGGCTCGCTGGAGTAACCGCTACGAAATTCCGCGGGTTGCATCCAGCGTATTTGAAGGGGTTTTTTTGTCCGCTTCGCTTCGCATTGCTTCGCAAATTGCGAAGCGAAGCGAAGCTTCGCTTCGCCTTTGAAAATCGCCGCTTCGCGGACCCCTACCTCTTACCAATAAATTAAAAATCCCCAAAAATTTCAAGATACTTAATTGGAACATCCGTTCCCTAATATCGAACGAGGTAGATCTAAGACTCCTTCTAAACCAACAAGACCCAGACATAATAATGTTAGCAGAAACTTGGATGAATCCTAATTACATTAAGAAATTCCCGGGCTACAATAGCTACCGATTAGATAGAGCTGATAGATATGGTGGTCTATTAACCCTAGTTAAATTAAAATATAATTCGGCCCCGGTTCCCTTACGTAATGATAATTTACAATCCAAAAGAAAAGAAAGTCAAGTAACCAAATTAATGATAGATAATTCAGAGCTGTACTTACTTAATATGTACATCAATCCCACCAGTAAATATACTACAAATGACTTTAATAATTTTTTCATTATTAACAACTTATCCAATAAAACCCTTTTTTGGGCAGGAGACTGTAATGCTAAACACCCTACTTGGGGCTATGAATTCGCGGATTCCAAAGGTTCGACCCTTATGGAAATAAGCCAAGACCTTAATCTGTTTAACATAAATTCTCTAAATCCTCAACCCACCAGGAAATCAGCTCCCAACCAAGGACCGTTTTTTAATGACTTAGCATTTATATCAAATTCCCTGGCTGGTAACTCAGAGTGGGAGGCACTTCTCACTGGGGGAAATGACCATTTCCCTTGCATCTATATGCTTAACAAACAACCAATACCGACCTCTAACTCCCCAACGTCAAATGTGGACCCTTTGATAAAATATAAACTAAAAGACTGGTCTTACTACAGAAGAATACTAGACTCTCACTTAACGGATGAAAAATATTCGTATGATAAATTCATAGAGATCATTGAACAAGCTTTCTAACTAAGTAAACAACAAGAATACAACTCACGATATCCATTTCTTTCTTACAATAATAATCATTAATATAAACTTCGAAGGATTCTGCCTTTTTCTATTTCACTCGAGGGGAAGTGTCCCCTCCCGGACTCTCTTCCCCACCCGGTGACTGACGCTGCGCTGTGCTGAACGGTTCAGCCTGAACCTTTCCCCTACGTCTGACCGTTCCCCCACTCCTCTGTCAATCGAACCATATGCCACCGCTTACGTATTGTCGCTCGCCCACGCAGGTACCTAGCGGCCAGTGGTCAGTTGATGATAAATCTCGCTCATGCTCCTATGCAGCTACGCATTGATTACGCCAGCTAATTACTTTCTAATAATTAGAATTTCTTCGATAATAGTTTTCTTTATTTATTCGACTGTATTTTTTTCTCTGTTCTACTGTGATTTCCTTGGTTCTCTACTGTGTTTTTCCTAAATCTCTGAGTCAGAAATCTGAAGCACTTCGGTATGCACCGAGTACTTCAGATGTGTGACCTGAAATCTTCGGTATATACCGAACTACTTCAATTGTCTGACCCGAACTTCGGCAGATGGACCTTAACTTTTCGGATGCGTGATCCGAAAACTTCAGAGATCCATATGATCTCAGCTTCGGATTCCATGCACAAATTTTTTTCTCCGTGTTTCCTTTTAGGGGACGCAACTAAAATTTCAGTAAATTTTTTTCAGAAAAGTAAAGAAAAAAAAAAAAAAAAAAAAAAAAAAAGTGGCTAACGATGGTTCCTCACCTTCACGTGGTGTTGGCTGTTTTTACTAAGTGGGAACCGTCCATTTTAAGATATAGTCTATTTCTTGCCCTGCCATTATTATTCTACAAGTTAATTGTGGAGTGAGAATTTCATAATGTTTTCTATGAAATCTTCAAAATATAGTGATAAAAAATTTGCAACTACTACAAAATTGGCTCGCGAAGCGAGCCGAATGTCACTCGCGTAGCGAGTGACCGGGGGTCCAGGGGGCGTAGCCCCCGGCTAGGCGTGACGGGCGCGCGAAGCGCGCCCAGAACGGCTAGTACTCAAAAATCGTAAAATAAAAAGAGGAAACTATACAAACAAATTCCATGGTGGAATGAAGAATGTCAAAATCTGAAAAACAAACGAGACAGTTTAGCTTTAGCCTATAAAAATAATCCTAGTATAAATATTTACCTTGAATGGGCGAAAGTAAGAGCTCAATTTAAACTTGTTACGAAAAAAAAAAAAAAGAATACAACGGAAGATATTTACTAATAACTTAAACCATAAAACCCCTTCCAAAATTATATTTGAAAAAACGAAAATTCTTAAGAGAGCCCTGATTCCCCACCCCAACAAAAATAATGATTGGACGGACGACTTCCTCCACAACCTCACTCCTGATTCCCAATATGCCAATCAATGGAATGACCTCTCTACGTTTAATGAATCATGGGAAAAAATTTCTATAGAAGAATTAAAACTTGCTTTAGCTAAATTAAAAAAGAAAAATCCAGACTTGGATAATATACCAATAGAATGTATCAATAAAGCTTCTACAATGGCTCAACAACATATGTGCAACATATTTAATGAGTTACTAATCCTTTGTTTCTTAATCGGGAACTAACGTGATTGACACTTACTTTTCCTTTTTCGCCCGATGAATTTTTTCCTCGGTTGTCACTCTTACACAATGGCCATTTCGACTCCAGTAGGAGTCATCATCAGGTGCTTAAAACTACGAACGAAAATAAAATAAAAACCGAAGCTAAAATATTTTGACGTTAGATTCACGTATTATCTCCGGCGACGCGTCGCGATACTAGTCAGTGGGATATCTCGCCGGTGATCAGCTGACTGTGTTGCGTCACGAAGGAGGGCGGGGGGGACGATCACTGGTGCCACCTGTTGCTCGATTTGTGAATTAAGTAGCTGTTCCTTAGGTGTTTTCATTATTTCGATTTGTTCTAATACATTTAATTTCCGGCCTTTCTGACATACTTTTTCTAGTTTCGCATAACAATTTTCCAGTTTATGGTCAGTGTCGATTATATGATCCCCGAACGATGATTGACCTCTCCTTTTTAGTATGGCACAGTCAACGTGTTCCTTCAGCCTTGTTGCCACACTCCTTCCTGTTTGGCCTATATATATTTTCCCACAGTTACATTCTATTTTGTACACTCCGCTTGCTTCCAATTTTCCACATTTCTCTTTTGTATTGATCAAAATTCTGCCCAAATTTCTCTGGTTGCCGTAGGTTACTTTTACGCTTTTGTCCTTCTCTATTATTCCCTTCACTCTCTCTGATATTTTCTCGATATATGGTATTGAGATCCATTTTTCGGTCCCTTTTGTTTTTATTTTCCCATATATCATCCTGTCTCTTTTCTCTTGTTGTTTGCGATGTAGTAGATGAAAAATGTCACGTTTCTGATATCCGTTGTTAGTGGCAATGTTCAAGATAGTTGTTAGCTCCCTCTCATATTCCTCCTTTTCAAGTGGTATAGTTGTTAGTCTGTTAAGCATGCTATGGAACCCTGCCATTTTCTGGGGCCAGGGGTGGTACGAGTTATTAGGTATTATTGCATCTGTGAAGCATTGTTTCCTATAAATTCCAAACTTTATCTTTTCGTTTTCTACTCGTATAATGAGGTCCAGGAAATTCAGAGTTTTCCCACCCACTTCCAATTTGAATCTGAGATTGGGGTGTAAGTCATTTATCTCATTATGAAAAATGGACAGTTCTCGATCAGTGCCCAGCCAAACTGCAAAAATATCATCCATATATCTGAAATAACATAGAATTTTCGAGGCCCATTTATTGGATGTACATATTCTGTGGTCATATTTATCCATGAAAATGTCGGCCATAATGGGGGATATAGGCCCTCCCATTGGTAACCCTTTATTCATCTTATAGAATTTTCCATTGTACTTGAAGTAATTATTCGAAGTGGTGAACTCTAAAAGCGTTGTGAATTCCATGATTTCACCTTTTGAGAGGGATGAGTGGTCCTTCAGAATGGTTTTCATCCTCATATTGGTTTCCTCTACATCTACATTTGTGTATAAGTTATCCACATCAAGTGAGATCAATTTAGCATTTAGGGGAATCTCTATGTTCTCAAGTTTTTCGGCCAGTTCCCCTGAGTTTTTGACTGCGTATTGGGGTTTCCATGTGACATGTCTCCTAAAGGTTTTAATTAGGAATTTCTCAACATCATATGTGGGTGATTGGCATGTTGATACTACTGGCCTTATCGGAACATCTCTGATACTCAACTCTTCCGTGACTTTATGGATTTTTAGGTATCCTTGGAGTTTTGGAGGGAGGGGGTTCATCTGGACGAGTGATTTGGGATATTGAGTTAACTGCCATGATTTATTCAATAGGTTTTTCAGGTTTTTCTGAGTGACCGGTATTGGGTCTTTCAGTTGTTCTTCGATCTCCGTTTGTTGAAGAAAATTGTCGATTTTTCCCCTGTACTCTTGTTCATTCATGAAAATTAAAGTGTTAGATTTGTCAGCCTTCGTGACTATTATCTGTTGGTTTTGAATTTTATTTTTCAACTCGTTTACTAGTATGATTGCGTGCTGACTTGTTCTTTTAGGGTAGTTGTTTATTTCGTGTGAAATAGTTTCCAGGGTGTTTTTACTATAAATCTTATGGTTAATGTCTATGACTAGATCCATCAGTCTATTATTAGTGTTAGGAGGGGGGCAAAATTTCATACCATTACTTAACAGACTTATCTCTTCGTCTGTGAGTATTACGTCCGAAATATTAATGAATTTGGGATTAAATAAAACGTTCTTTTGGTTCGGTCTCTGCTTTGCCACTATTTCCCGGAGATCGAAGAACAACTGAAAGACCCAATACCGGTCACTCAGAAAAACCTGAAAAACCTATTGAATAAATCATGGCAGTTAACTCAATATCCCAAATCACTCGTCCAGATGAACCCCCTCCCTCCAAAACTCCAAGGATACCTAAAAATCCATAAAGTCACGGAAGAGTTGAGTATCAGAGATGTTCCGATAAGGCCAGTAGTATCAACATGCCAATCACCCACATATGATGTTGAGAAATTCCTAATTAAAACCTTTAGGAGACATGTCACATGGAAACCCCAATACGCAGTCAAAAACTCAGGGGAACTGGCCGAAAAACTTGAGAACATAGAGATTCCCCTAAATGCTAAATTGATCTCACTTGATGTGGATAACTTATACACAAATGTAGATGTAGAGGAAACCAATATGAGGATGAAAACCATTCTGAAGGACCACTCATCCCTCTCAAAAGGTGAAATCATGGAATTCACAACGCTTTTAGAGTTCACCACTTCGAATAATTACTTCAAGTACAATGGAAAATTCTATAAGATGAATAAAGGGTTACCAATGGGAGGGCCTATATCCCCCATTATGGCCGACATTTTCATGGATAAATATGACCACAGAATATGTACATCCAATAAATGGGCCTCGAAAATTCTATGTTATTTCAGATATATGGATGATATTTTTGCAGTTTGGCTGGGCACTGATCGAGAACTGTCCATTTTTCATAATGAGATAAATGACTTACACCCCAATCTCAGATTCAAATTGGAAGTGGGTGGGAAAACTCTGAATTTCCTGGACCTCATTATACGAGTAGAAAACGAAAAGATAAAGTTTGGAATTTATAGGAAACAATGCTTCACAGATGCAATAATACCTAATAACTCGTACCACCCCTGGCCCCAGAAAATGGCAGGGTTCCATAGCATGCTTAACAGACTAACAACTATACCACTTGAAAAGGAGGAATATGAGAGGGAGCTAACAACTATCTTGAACATTGCCACTAACAACGGATATCAGAAACGTGACATTTTTCATCTACTACATCGCAAACAACAAGAGAAAAGAGACAGGATGATATATGGGAAAATAAAAACAAAAGGGACCGAAAAATGGATCTCAATACCATATATCGAGAAAATATCAGAGAGAGTGAAGGGAATAATAGAGAAGGACAAAAGCGTAAAAGTAACCTACGGCAACCAGAGAAATTTGGGCAGAATTTTGATCAATACAAAAGAGAAATGTGGAAAATTGGAAGCAAGCGGAGTGTACAAAATAGAATGTAACTGTGGGAAAATATATATAGGCCAAACAGGAAGGAGTGTGGCAACAAGGCTGAAGGAACACGTTGACTGTGCCATACTAAAAAGGAGAGGTCAATCATCGTTCGGGGATCATATAATCGACACTGACCATAAACTGGAAAATTGTTATGCGAAACTAGAAAAAGTATGTCAGAAAGGCCGGAAATTAAATGTATTAGAACAAATCGAAATAATGAAAACACCTAAGGAACAGCTACTTAATTCACAAATCGAGCAACAGGTGGCACCAGTGATCGTCCCCCCCGCCCTCCTTCGTGACGCAACACAGTCAGCTGATCACCGGCGAGATATCCCACTGACTAGTATCGCGACGCGTCGCCGGAGATAATACGTGAATCTAACGTCAAAATATTTTAGCTTCGGTTTTTATTTTATTTTCGTTCGTAGTTTTAAGCACCTGATGATGACTCCTACTGGAGTCGAAATGGCCATTGTGTAAGAGTGACAACCGAGGAAAAAATTCATCGGGCGAAAAAGGAAAAGTAAGTGTCAATATTTAATGAGATTCTATTAACAAAAAAATTCTTGAATCCTGGAAAAAAATTCTAATATTTGCCCAGTTAAAAACGGACCAAGATCCTAATTCTGCTAGATCTTATCGCCCAATCGGGATTATTTCAGCTATTAGAAAAATATTTGAGAGGATTCTACTTAACAGACTAGAATACTTCCTAGAATCCAATAACAAGCTCTCCCCATTTCAATTTGGCTTTCGTAAAGGTAAAAATATCTACCACAACTTTATCCAACTTAGCACGCACGCGTACAAAGCTATAGGAAATAAAGAATACATGCCCACTATTTTCCTGGATATAGAAAATGCCTATAATAATGTAAATTATGACATCCTATTTGAGAAACTCCTGTCCAAAGGAATAAACCCAGATTTCACTAAAATAATCCTAAATCTAATTACTAATAACGATATGTTCCTCCGAAATCAATTTATAACGATGGGTCCTCGCCGAATACCAAAAGGACTTACACAAGGAGGCATTCTAAGCCCCTTGTTATACTTAATATACTCTGCTAATCTACATTCTAAAATAACCTTCTTTAGCCATATCTCAGAATTTGCAGACGATGTTAACATTTTCTCCCAAAATAAATGCCTAGATGAAGCAATCAATGTGGTGGTAAGAGACTTCTATAACCTTCAAACAGAAATCTATGAACTAGGATTAGACTTCTCCATGAAAAAAATTAAAATCCTAATTTTCACTAATCGTAGAATCCCCCCTAACTACTCTATTAATCTTAATGATACCAACATTCCTATCTCATCAAATGCTAGATATCTTGGCCTCATATTCAATAATAAAATGAAATGGCACTCCCACCTTAAATTTATTAAAGAATAAGTAGAGACGAAACTAAATATTCTATCATATCTAAATGGAGCCGCATGGGGTGTCAATCAAAATGTTTCTAGACTCTTATACCTTAGCATGATAAGACCAATAATAGATTATGGCATCTCTGTCTACTGCAATAACTACGAAATTTCAGATAAAACCAATAAAATACAAAACCAATGTATCAGAAAAGTTCTAAGTGCTCTAAATTCAACACCTACTAATAACCTTATCGTAGAATCAGCAATCCCCACTATCCAACATAGGTTCAACTACCTAACAGATAAGCTAATTATAAAAGCTATGAGCTATGAAAATAATTCGATCATTAATGACCTCAAACTCTTGGAAATGTCTGTCTTTAATAGCCCCTGGTGGTCAAATAAACAATTCCCTCTAATTGTCCATAGATGGCTTAAATTAAAAATATACGAGAATGAGATTGCTAAGGTTAGCTTACCACCTTCATTATGCCAAGACCCTAAATTCCAATACCTCCAACCATCAATCGACTTTCTAAATATTAAAAAAAACGAAATTGGAAATCAATCCATAATTCGTAACAAATTCCGAGACCATGTCAATACTAGGTACAATCAAATGACCCAAATATTCACAGATGGAGCGAAAACAGATACGTATGTAACTGCTGTCTTCACAGTAAATGACTTTTTCAAACTATTTAGACTCTCTGAATATTCTACAATTTTCGATGCCGAAGCTATAGCCATAGAAGAAGCCGTGAAATACATTATTAAAAATAATATAAAAGGTCTCCTTATATGCTCGGATTCTTAAAGCGTTTTAACCACCCTTCTAAATCGTAAAACCGATCAAACTCCTACTTTATTGAACACTAAAAGGCTCCTTTTCAATAATATCCATATGCTATGGATACCTAGTCATGTTGGCATTCCTGGCAATGAAGAAGCAGATGCCCTAACAAAAATCCTCCCACTAGCTAATAAAATTAACAATGAACTTCATTACAAACAATTGCTACCAGTAATAAAGATGAATATGCTCCAAGAATGGAACTTAGAATGGAATGCCTGCACTTGGAAAGGGCAAAAACTAAAATTAATCCAACCAAAAATCTCAAAAAAACCATGGTTCCACAAATTCCATTGGGACAGATCCTCTACTAAGAACTTTATAAGATTTCGAATAGGACATGGTCTATTCCCAACTCACATTAAACGCATAAACCTCAAAGATACCGATAAATGTGAATGTGGCCTGCTAGGCGATCTAAACCATATCCTCTTCCAATGCGGAAAACTAAAAGACAGAGATAAAATGTTTCAAGACTTAAAAAATATAAAATATCCCCCCCCCCCCCCCCCTACAATATAACTTCATTATTACATAAACCCTCGTTAAGAAAATATAAAATAATAAACATCTTTGGCTACGCCGCTGTAGAATAGATCATAGTCACCGTAATTCTCTGACCCGTGCCCTTTTTTCTTGGTCTCAGTAAGAACAGCGACATTCACTCCAAGTTTCTGAATCTCCGATATCACTTCCGGTAACTTATTTGAAATGCCTTGGACATTCCACGTCCCAAATACCAATGTCCGTTTTCTCAATTTTTGTCGACGTGTCCGTTTAGTTCTAGTGGTACCGAGGCTTGTATTGTTAGGTCGTTTAACAGTAAAACCTTTAACAAGTACCGGGGAGTTAGCCCGATGACTCAACCCCCAACCTGGAGGACCAGGGTTTGATTTCGGAGTTGCCTCTCCTAGACAGGTTGCTTTCACTTCAGCTGAGAGCCCTGTCTGCCTTTCTAGCAGGTGGTTCATACGCCCAGAGGCCGGTGACCATCTCCACTGCCCCCTTTGAGGCAGGGGCTACCAGCTGGGGTCCGCAGGATTGCTAAACCTGTGACAACAGTCCCCCATACGTCAGATATTCTGATAATGGCGGCAAATAATAAAAACGGATGTAAATTGTCTCATGATTTGGTAAACAGAGAAGCAAGGAAAAGAGGAATTTCGGTACTTGTACTATCAGAAGCAAACGAATTCAAAACGAGCAACAAGCTGTGGACTCGAGACGAAGATAAAAGACTGGCGATGAGAATCTGTGACACTAAATTAGGACAATGTATGAGGAGCTCATCCTTCAACGGCTTTGTTAGAATGGATTTTCGAAGAAGAAGTTTGTGCTAATTTGATCTCGGAAACTACTGGACCGATTTTCCTCTGATTTGTTTTAAATGAAAGCTCTTAGGTTCTAGATGTGCCAGCACCCCTTGGTTTTTCGAAGTGCGAGACCGACGTTTCAAAATGTCTCTCCACTCAATGAGCTTGTTCAGCAATTCGTAATTCTTGCATTTTTGGAAACTAGAGAGTGCACAGAGTTCACATGAATTTTCCCCGATTTTTTTGAGCAATATTAACCCACGAAATACGAGTCCAAAAGTCCGTATTTTGTGCTCCCATTTAAACGCGCGCCGCTTGGCCCATCTCAAAATGGCGCCCATTATCTCCGTCCGGCGGTGGCCACACTTTTGACCCGGCGTGCCGGCGAGGTACCTCTGCATGCCTCTGCCGTGTGTGGGTCGTGTAAACAAACGAAGATTGATAACACAAATGATCCAAACAACTCGAAATCTCTTAATTTTAATTAATTTCAATCCATTTTCGACTTCAACCAAGCATTTGGCAATAATATTCATCGTATTTTACAACCAGGAGCCACGGCCTATCGGCTCATTTTAAGGTGCATTCTGAAAATCAGTCTTACAAGTCCAGTGTCCAAATCCAGACTTTCTTCTTTTACTGTTTTTGACCATTCTCTTTTCATTTTCGCCTCAAATCAAGTGTTTTGCAGTTTCTTTGTCTTAAGTATGTGGTCTTGAATTCATTCAAGAGTTAGAAGTTCACCATTTATTTAGTATTATAAGCCTTTTGACCTCTCAAGCTTTACCGATATGATCTCATGTAGTTCAAGGTTTCTTTGGCCCAAACCAAGTGATTACACATCTGATGTGTGTCTTATGGCTCTTCAAATTCGCAGTTTAGAACTAAATCAGAGACTACAGTTACTTAATCCAGTTCTGCTCTCTTGTTCAATGTTTTTCATAAGTGTTTGTTCGTGTCTGTTCTTTATAAGTGACCACTGTAGTGCATATACACAGTTATGCTATCGGTACAGGTATTATTTCTTGTTTTCTTCAGTCAGGACTTTCTCTTAAGCGCAATAATTTACCAAAGAAATTCACCTAGTTGCATAAATAATTTGGTGTATAGATATTCTGATAATGTCTCCTTGCGGTGATGCAAAGTTTCTGAGATCTGTCACAAGTGGATTTTGCATTTAGACGGTCACTCTTGTCTGATAAAATTACTGCTCTAGCAGCTTCAAATTTATACTTTGATCTCTGATTCATCACTAAATGACACTCATGCGGTGTCATTTATCTTTAATCAGTTCAAAGCTATTTCGACAATGAATCATCAAAGGTCCGATCAAAGAAGGAATTTTCTGGTGAGTGCTGCGGCTGAACCGACATCACAACTCTACTATCGAAAGCATCAACTAAGACATGATCATTCGTCTGGAAGTGAAAATATTTGGCAGGCCTAATCAGCAGGCCGATTATTGAAGGATTAGAGCAACCTGACAAGACATCAAATTCGGATATATTGCATGGATATGATAGGGCTATGTCTTTTCATGTCGGGCTGACATAGTTTCAATAATCGGGCAGCTGGTAGTTTAACAGGTAAGATTTGTAAAGTCACTTAGGTATCACAAGTTACATTTGCATCTCTTGTGGAACAGTTTTTGTAAGTATGCTTACCTTTGTGGAGATTAATTGATAACAAAACAAGCATATCAATGTCATAGCCTAACTAGAAAACCACTCACGTAGATTTACAAAGTTTCAGACTTACTGTTTCTCTTCGATTATAAAATCATGCAACGAAATGTTAAAAATGTCATCCCCAGATAACCTTAACCATGTTCCTGACTTATTCTTATGGGAGGATGCAAGTCTATGTTTTTTCAAAATTCTTCCATCCGTCTGTACCTGAGAAATTCAGTAAACCAGCCGACTTTCGGACTTTTAACAAGAATGGTCGGCAACTTTAACATTGAAATGATGCTTAGGTGTTTCTGAACAAAGGGATTTTATTAAAATTTTTGTTGGACAGGTTTGATTCACCCTGAATTCTTAAATAGAGAGAAAAAAAATAATTTCTTCACTCAAGAAAGGCATGAAACTGACGAAGCTGTAGGTAAGGAAGTAGTTTTTGATTACTTCATTCCATGAAATATGATAAGCCTTGTTGCTGCAGGAAACACAACATACTAGCAGGAATCCTCAAGTAAATTTTCTGTCTTGTACAATATCTGTTGATACTTAAGTACTTGATGATACCTATGAAGTACAAAATTTCTGAAAAGACCCTGGGAATATCAGCAGAGTCATCTCAAAATTTTCTCTCAGGAACAAAACTAAAAATTGTGGAAGTTTCCTAAGAATGCTCTCAAGGCAAATGTACGTAGTATTCATAGATGAAGTGTAGCCTGCTACATATCATGTCGTATTCCTCTTCAAATATACATGCAGGTGAGTAGATTTTGAAATAGGCGCACAATTTGCTTATGAAAGAAGCGAGCACTAACATGATTTCCACTTACCATTACCACTTCCTGATAAATTTTTATAAGTTGATGCTTTTGAAAGTTGAGTTGTGATGTCCGTTCAGCCACAGCACTCACCAGAAAATTCCTTCTTCGATCGGACCTTTGATGATTTATTGTCGAAATAGCTTTGAACTGATTAAAGATAAATGACACCGCAAGAGTGTCATTTAGTGATGAATCAGAGATCAAAGTATAAATTTGAAGCTGCTAGAGCAGTAATTTTATCAGACAAGAGTGACCGTCTAAATGCAAAATCCACTTGTGACAGATCTCAGAAACTTTGCATCACCGCAAGGAGACATTAACAGAATATCTATACACCAAATTATTTATGCAACTAGGTGAATTTCTTTGGTAAATTATTGCGCTTAAGAGAAAGTCCTGACTGAAGAAAACAAGAAATAATACCTGTACCGATAGCATAACTGTGTATATGCACTACAGTGGTCACTTATAAAGAACAGACACGAACAAACACTTATGAAAAACATTGAACAAGAGAGCAGAACTGGATTAAGTAACTGTAGTCTCTGATTTAGTTCTAAACTGCGAATTTGAAGAGCCATAAGACACACATCAGATGTGTAATCACTTGGTTTGGGCCAAAGAAACCTTGAACTACATGAGATCATATCGGTAAAGCTTGAGAGGTCAAAAGGCTTATAATACTAAATAAATGGTGAACTTCTAACTCTTGAATGAATTCAAGACCACATACTTAAGACAAAGAAACTGCAAAACACTTGATTTGAGGCGAAAATGAAAAGAGAATGGTCAAAAACAGTAAAAGAAGAAAGTCTGGATTTGGACACTGGACTTGTAAGACTGATTTTCAGAATGCACCTTAAAATGAGCCGATAGGCCGTGGCTCCTGGTTGTAAAATACGATGAATATTATTGCCAAATGCTTGGTTGAAGTCGAAAATGGATTGAAATTAATTAAAATTAAGAGATTTCGAGTTGTTTGGATCATTTGTGTTATCAATCTTCGTTTGTTTACACGACCCACACACGGCAGAGGCATGCAGAGGTACCTCGCCGGCACGCCGGGTCAAAAGTGTGGCCACCGCCGGACGGAGATAATGGGCGCCATTTTGAGATGGGCCAAGCGGCGCGCGTTTAAATGGGAGCACAAAATACGGACTTTTGGACTCGTATTTCGTGGGTTAATATTGCTCAAAAAAATCGGGGAAAATTCATGTGAACTCTGTGCACTCTCTAGTTTCCAAAAATGCAAGAATTACGAATTGCTGAACAAGCTCATTGAACTTATTCCACCAGTAAAGCCTTATACCATCAGTAAAGCCTTATACCATCAGTAAAGCCCAGGGTCAAACATTAGATCGTGTTGGCATTTACCTGCCACAGCCTGCATTCACCTATGGACACGGATCCGGAGCGAGCCGGAGCCAAGGCGGCTCCTTCTCGTTTTTCAGGCTCCAGCTCCGAGCCTGGAGCTTCTTGGACCCAATATTGGGCTCCAGGCTCCGGAGCTGGAGCTTCGTGATAGGGATGGTTGGCTCCGAGCTCCAGGGCGGAGCCAGTCAATTTTATTTAGCAGCTCCAGGCTCCGGAGCCAGAGCCTCTTCAGAAAACTACAAGGCTCCGGGCTCCGGAGAGGAGCCAGTTGATTTGATTTTCCAGCTCCGGGCTCCGGAGCCGGAGCTTCATGAGAAAAATAGTTAGCTCCGGGCTCCGGAGCCGGAGCACCATGAGAAAAATAGTTGGCTCCGGGCTCCGCACCTGGAGCTTCTTGAAAAAATAAGTCGGCTCCGGGCTCCGGAGCCAATCCAAGGATTTTATTTTCGTAGCTCCGGGCGTCGGAGCCGGAGCTTCTTGGAAAATAGTAGGCTCCGGCCCCCTGAGCGTAGCTTTTAAATTTTATTTGGCAGCTTCGAGCACGGAGTTGGAGTTTCGTGAAGAAAACATAGTTCAGTTTGTTCTGTGCTGATGCAAAGCCATAGGCGGTTCTACGGGGGTGCCAGTGGGTGCCGTGCACCCCCAAGCAAAAATTAAGTACGGTTACCGGGACCGTGAAAGAGGCTTTTGGGCAAGTAAAAACGTCAATAAAAATCGTATTATGAAGCGCAAAAAATTGGCAATATTTTTATTTAATGAATTTTGGAAATCTGCAGGTATTCAATGATTACGGGCAAGGGGTGATGGGAGGAGGGGGATCTCGTAAGATTGTAGTTTTGATGGAAAGTTTTGCTAACAATTTTCTACATTGAATTTATAGGCATTTAAGTAGAAAGGAAGGAGAAAAAAAGAGAAAGGAGGGTAGGAAAGGGATAAAACTTGAGGGCCGAAACTTAGGCCTCCCCTGAGCGATCGTCCCCTCCGGGATCGGTCTCCGACATTTTCCACCTCTGGGCACCTCCAAGCATGAAGGTCTAGAACCGCCTAAGTACAAAGTAATATTTCGAGAAATTGGTCGATTTTGCGTTTGTTCGTTTAGGCTGGTTTTGCAATGATAATGGAGAGAGGATATAATATCTATCTATATGTCGCAGGAAATTAGCAATCGCCGGCAATTTGCAAGCGGTTCACACGTTGTTTCAATAAATCGCAATGCTGCGCATCGGCGTAATGCAATTTTTGAGAGTTATGGTCTTCAAAAGTATGAGCTCAGCTTGAAGCGCCTTCATTTTTTGTGATACTCTACGTTTTGTCACGATGTTAGTTTAGTTGCCTGTTCGATCTCAATCCAACTAATGTCACATAGTTCACTACACGCTCTTCTAAGTGTGCATATTCCTGCCACGTTTTTCAGGATGTAAAAGTGTCTATTCACACTACAGGCAACATAATCAGCACTCTAATCTCGTTCCTTTATTTCTGAATTTTATGATTTCCTATATTTATCCACCACCAGCTTGTAAATTGCCGACGATTGCGAATTGCCTGCGACATATATAAGCTCCGAGACCTCCTAAATTTGCATATCTGGTAACGCTTTTTGTTAGTTCCAGCGTTCTACCGGGCCGATTTTCATGATTTTTGCGGCTGTCGATGGGAAATTTTCTCTAAATGAGCCCGCGCGCTTTATTCAGATTTTGAAAATATGACCCAGGTTTTATTTTTATATTACGTGGTAAAGTTGCGAATTCTCCCATTTAAACAATTTAAATTTTCATGTTTTTTCACGGTTCATTTGAGCCTTCTACTAAGCCGATTTCCATGATTCTTGCGGCTATCGGCAGGAAATTGTTTCGAGATGAGCCCGCTCTAATCAGATTTTGGAAATAGGACTCAGCTTTTTTACAATCACGTTATAAAAGTGAGCGAATACGTAGAATGCTTCCCAACTGCTGCTATGCACCGAAGGGTGCGCAGTGGCTGACAATGAGTAGCCTGCTCATCAGCGCTACTTAGAGTCCCTTTATACCCAGAGTTAAGACAACTCACTTTTGGTTGGGCTGAAAGTGGCCTAAAAAAAAATCCAATTCTGATTGGTTCTCGCTCATGGAGGCCGAAACGAGTGCACCAAGATGGCGGTGACTCGAATGTGAACAAGAATAATGAAAATATTACCTAATTGTGGTTTATCAAGAGTAAATTGTTATTTCCATCGGTCCAAAATGAAAATAGATTAAGAAATTATTCACAAACCAATCTCATTTTCTTTTTAATTGATCAATTTGTTGATGTTGTTGTTTTTGTGTGACAGACATCGCAGGATTCCTGATCCTTATCCCTCAATATCGTTCGTTTGGGTGCACTCGTTTCGGCCTCCATGGCCAGACAAGGCCGGCTGCCAGTCAGCTGATAATCGAGTTGTCTTAACTCTGGGTATAAAGGGACTCTAGCGCTACTGTTTGAACACAAGTTCGAATGATTTGGACATCAATGCCGTCATACAGCGTTCCGTACTTGCGTACCTGCCTCGCGCCGCGCCGCGGCGCCCGCCGGACTTGCCGCGTCTCTTATCTCCCTTCATAGCATCCTTTTCTGGAGTCTGTCTCACATTCTCTTTCAGTTATGCGTACATTTTACATATTTTTGACCGATTGCGTTGAACTGGTTCTGTTGTGAGATGAGTAACAATGCCTCCTCGCTGAACCGAAACCTAGGTGGCACAGCGGCACCTCATTCACACCTTATCATCCGGAGTTCCGGGCAAGTTCGCCCACTCACACTCGGTCCCTCCTCAGTCCTCCCGGGACACGCTTGCCAACTTCCCTTCTCCTCATTCACTTTGTTTTCCTTATATTGATTTTGTTTTACCTCGATCACGGATACCTTTTCGATCAAGTGTCAAGTCTGTCACCTTCGTCCGTCGATCGCATCGCTCGCCCCTCAGATTTTCGTTCGCTCCCTGCCCATTCCGTCCCTTTTTTCTCTGACTCCCTCATACTAATGAATCCGCCAGAGTGACTTCTCACGCATGAGTTTTACATTCTCGATTGCCTCCCTCACTTTTGGAATCTTGTCTAATAATGCCGGATTATGCCTCACAATATTTTTGACCACTTCAGTTTTGATTTTAAAAATTGTTTTCTCTAAAACAGGAGAGGTAACTGTTTTTTGTGCGGCATCTTCGGCTCCGTGAACCCCCCCCCCCCCCCTTCAATTTTACGGTGTCTTTGGATAATTATTTTTGTAGAAAGGACTCAAATAATCAGAGCAGAGGTGCCCGGTGCCCCGAACTTGTTAAGGAGTTTTTAATATACATGTGGCTCTGTGCTTTCGGACGGAGATCGGAATTTATTTTTGGAAAGATTATTGGGCTTAAAATCAGAAGCTTTGGTCCTGTTTAAACGTATGCTTTTGCCCTTCTTTCAACAATACTTAAACAGAAGACGGTGCACAGAATTTGCGAATATACAGAATACAACTATTTCAACTTCTGAGCCGCTTAAATCGTATCTACAGAGTTGAGGGTGAACTTAATTCTTCACTTCCGTTTTCATTTAATCAGATCAAATGGCAAGATGGCGGAAGGGGGGGGGGTAGGGTGTACCTTATTTTTTAATTTTGCGAAAAGCAATTTGCTCAACCCATAAAAAGTTTCTATGTGATCTCTAAAAGAACTCCCTCAAAGGAAAATGTTTTAAAAAAATGTTTACCAGTGCCTCAAAGGGCCTAAATCCAAAATTAAAAATTTTGGCAACCGACGTATTAATTTTGAGGCAAAATTGCATATTGCAGTTCTTTGGTCGGAAATTCCGTCGGTTTTGGCGTGTCTTCAAGCGTATAAGGTCACAAACGGTCCAATGACGACGTGAGGCTATGGGCCGGCGGGGCGCGCCGCGGTAGGCCGCTGAACGCGCGGGCCAAGACGCAAGCTTTATAGGGTGGTCCAAGTTAACATGGGAATTTGTTTTCGCTCAATGAACCGGCGCACACTGTGGTATTGGACCTGAAAAGCTGGCCAAAACTATTTATCACCAGATATCGCCGAGTTTTAAAAGTATTTTACAATCAGTACTTCTTCTTAAGTGATAATATGCACAATTTAACCACCTAACACATCATATGACAATTTGCGGAGAGTCCAAAGAGGGTGCAAGAAGCCCTCCAAAAAGCCTTTAACAGGACGCAAATTATCTAACTAAAGCGGTGCATTTAGACGAGTTTCTCCTTCACCTATGGTCTACTTTTCGAAATAAGGACTTTCTATTACCTCATCAATGGTTTTTTTTTTTAAAAACAGCGTAAGTCACTTCAAAATTTTTGACAAAACAGCCGATCTCTCACATTGAGGAGTAATTGTACATTTCTCAAAAAAAATTAATATGAATCATCCTAGATATTAGATTTTTGACAGTTTTGAATCAAAATTAGTCCTAATATGAAAGTGTCGGGATAAATTATAAGATGAAAATGAGTTTTATCATAATAAGAACCATTGTTAACTCATCAGCTGATGTATTCCTAACCTAGTATTATGTATTTTATTCCATTGTTATATCTCTGCTCACTTTTCTTTATTCTCGATCTTATAACTCATATCAGTCTCAGATCATAACCTTATTTTCTGCTCACTTAGGTTATACTTTTTTTCTCACTCTTTATACTTTTTCTTCTCTAAACTCCGACTAGACAGGGCTTTTGCCTAAATGTACTGAAACTTAGATAGGTCTTTTATGCCTAAATGCACTTTTGCGCTTAGATAGGTCTTTTTTGACTATTATCGGCTGAAAGCCGTCATTTTTGCCTAAATGCACTTTCGCTTAGATAGGTCTTTTTTGCCTAAATGCACTTTCGCGCTTAGATAGGTCTTTTTATTTATTATCGGCTGAAAGCCGTTATTTTATTTATTTCGGCTTATTTATTGTTTAGCCGTCACAAGGCCTTGTTTTTACTCCACGGCACGAGCGTGCTCATTGGAGGTTAAGTCCACGGCACGAGGGCACGGGCTTAAAAGCGCTGATAACGGCACGAGGGCACGTTGGGTGGTGTGGTTTACGGTGGCTAGCGCCTACTGCGTTACCTGCACCTGATTTTTACCGGTATATTATTTATTTTTTCAGCTAGTGTGGTGACAAGCGTCTACTGCACACAATGCTGAACTATGACTGTACGGTGACGAGCGTCTACTTCGTACTTTCGTATTTATTTTTTCCAGGATATGGTGGCGAGCGCCTACTTCATATCTTTATCAGTGCACAACGAATTTTATTTAGGTATCACGTCGATGGGTCACCATTATGTGGAACACTCAGTCAAAGAAAGGGACGACTCCTACATTCCACATTCAACTATGAGTTTATTTAATAATACTAGGTTAGGAATACATCAGCTGATGAGTTAACAACCATTGTAAGGACAGAAAGCACCTGTGAAAAAGATTCATTTTGATGGGTTCCTTCCTAACCCATGGTCCCACATCTCAAAGTGAGGCACTTCATAAAGAAATTTGTAAAAAAACCACATATCTCACTTTTACGAGGCTTCAAATGTGCCTCACAGCGTAATTTCAAGGTGCCAGAGGGCCACTTTTAAAGCCCCATCCCCGGGGCCGCATGGACTCAAATTTGTCCGTCAAAGTAAATCATGGCATAAACATGTCTATACTCAAGGATAATGCACGAAGAGATTGTTAGATAACGGATCAAACACTTTTGCAAGACTTTAAAGTGACCCTCCCATCCGCTTTCAAATTATTTTTTTTTAATCATTCTTTCGAGGGCGTAGGGGCCAAAAAAACAGGTTGGGTGACCAAACATCACCCAATTGGTACTAAATGGGTCAGAGCTGTTGGAAAAATACAATTTCAGGCGTCATATCGACATAATTTTTCCCATTCATTTTTGTGAAAATCGCTCAAAAGTCCATCTTTAAAGTCAAAAATTTCAATTTCCTCAGTTTTCCTCAGTCTGTCAACCCTGAATCCTGAAAATACCCACTTCGGACTGTAACATCCTGCCTCAAACTGCTTGAGAACAGTTGAGAGAAAAAAGATATCGGCCTCTGAAATTCGAAAAAAACGTTTACTTTTACATCACTTTTCAACCTCCTGTGAAAATCACTAAAAAAAGAAATTTCGAAAATACTGTGGTTAGTTGTGTAGAATATACCCCTAAGAATGTGTTGCATATCGCCGAACTTCCCTCCTATGATCGCACAGTTGAAGTAAACTGATTGACGAGTAGCGCGCCGAAACATATCAAAATAATCGCTGAGAAATAGGTAACTTCGTGGTCTCTTCGCGGGAAATTGAGCCACTCGAAAAATGGTACATACATGTCTACCAGGGTAAAAAACAGTGTAGATTTCGAATATCACATTGGTTTTCCACTAAAAAAAATTTTAAAATTGAGGTTTTGGCCAGGTTTTTCGGTCAAATACCACAGTGTGCGGCACCCCCTACATTAGATCTTTACCATCCAAATATGATACCTGCCAAGTATTTTCGTCCTCCGACAGTATATCAACACGTGCCCGGTGCCGCAGTGAGGCTGACAATCTCCAAAAACATTACATTGACTTAAATGGGGCGACAATGGGCCGATCCGCGGTATTTCGTTTTTCGGCTGTAACGATGCATACCACGTATTTTTACTTCCTGATAATATTAAGACCTGCAAACGTTTGACTGTTTTTTGAGAAAATTGAAGAAAATAGCAAAAAATAGTAAAAAAGACGATATTATAAAACTTCGCGACGTTGTACCTCTAAAAAACACCTCTAAATAATTTATCGATCGAATCGATGTCGATAGATTCACGTCGATCGATTCACGTTTTTAATTTTTGATCGATTCATGTCGATCGAATCCATACCTACCCTCCGTATTGAGATTGAGAGGTAGAGCAGCGAACCTCTGATACGTCACAAATAATTAGTTACCAAATATTGGGGTGAGTGCGATAAGCGCATGTTGAATCAAAATTGATCGATCGCTCTGATAAAGTAATCGAAATAAATATACGAGAATCGAGACATGGTCTTTTCATGGTTTGCCTGGTTAAATTATTTTTTTGTTTTGGGAGGGAAGGAGGGAGGGAGGGGGCAAGCACATAGAATGATTTTTGGTAATTCTAAGTAAACAAAACACATGGTAATAATAGAATTTAGGGACAGAGCTGCTATGGTCTTTAACGCTGGTGCTTTTATTTATCGAAACGGGGGGGGGGGGGAAATTATTGTGATCAATATGAAAATTCATCTGCAATTATTTGCTGAACATGGTAAATCTTGTTTAAACATTACAAATTAACATCTTGATCGTAACGGCATTCAGAACGAAACGGCATTTTGATCGAAGCGATATTTCAAAGCGGAACAGGTCTTGGAACGATGATCGAAAAAAATCGATCGATCGTTTCGGGGACAGGCCTACTTGCATGAGAATAAGAGTTCATGATTTTTGTGAAAACATGGTGATAAATTTTAAATATGATTTTTTAGAGAAAATCTGAGGTCAAATTCGGATTCAGCACATCAAAATCGTATGGGGCACCAATTTTGAGTGTATTAATATCTAAATGGGAAGCCGTAATGATGTTTAATCACCGAAAAGTGAATTGGAACCATACATTTAATGCGACAGGCAGAGGTGACGGTGAAAAGATGGTTGACTCCACACTCGGATGAAAGAAAAAGGTAGCCGTGATCGAAGGCAACGAAACGATGAGGAAAACAAGGTGAATAAAGAGAGACCGAGATCCGGGGAGCGGTACCGGCTGATTACAGGAATCAGGTGAGCGAGCGCCGCGCCGCGCCGAGCGGGTCGTAGCAGTGCATGAATACCTTGCCCGAAAAGATAAGACATGACGCGATTGAGGCGCAAGGGTGCCAATATGGTCTTGGACGACAGGAGGAGGCCACTGTCACTCTCAACACAACCAGTTCAAAGCAAACGGTCAAAAAGGTCTAAAAACGGACGTACGACTGAACGTCTGGCGAACTCCGTGAAGGGATGCACGGAAGCTAAAGGAATAAGATAAGAGACACGGTCGGCGGCTGATGGCGCCGCCGGCGCGAAGCAGATACTTAACGCAGTGAGGTTTCGATATGCTATGAATTTTATATCCATCTATTTCATTTTCATCAGATTAGGAATTCAAGGTTCCCAGAAAAGTTAAGTGCCGGAAATTCCCGAGAAAATATTTCGGGAACGTCTACCTCCGGCTTTTGAGGTATAAGTAATCACTGTGAGCAGGCCCGCCACATCTCATCTCGGGCCCTGGTACCAGTTTTAAGGCCCGCGCCCCAAGCACCGGGGGGAGGGGGAGTCCGAGGGCCACCCCATTAGAAATGTTTGAATTTATAAATCTATTCGGACGCGTTTTGAAGCTTCCATGACGAACTTTTCCATCAATTTCTGCGGAATAAGTACGCTTTTTTTTCTACTTTCAGCACAAAATACGCGCGAATTGTTGCATTCAAAACACCTGGAAAATGTTTATTTTTTTTTTTTTGGGGGGGGGGGGCTATGATACTATTTTCAATTCTAAAGGGGGCCAGGCCCCCTGGACTCCCCCTTAGTTTGTGTATGGCAAGGGAGTTGAGCCATGAGCCATTAAAGTCGAGGATGCCCTGACTGGAGACTCTTAGCATCTGACGACGGAAGAAAATGAATTGCAGTTACTAAAAATATCCTTCTGTACTGAAAATCTTGAAAATTTAAGAAGAATTCTACAGTACCCCAGCGTGTTTTTGAAAATTTATTCACCTTTTGCGAAATTTTTAGGGTAAATTTTTCACTTTTTCTAACGAAACAAGGGTTGCATGTGAATTCGTAGTGGTTTTTTACGGGCAGCACGGGCACGAGCCCCTTCCGGGACCCGGGCCCCGGTACCAGTGACCCAGTATCCCCCCCCCCCCCCTTGTGGCGGGCCTGACTGCGAGAGTGGATCAATTGATAGTACTCGGAATGTATTTAAGAGTGGATCTCAATTTCAACCGCAAATTTTTCCAGAAAAGCAAAGTGTAAACGTGTGAGTGTAAAAATGCATTAACTATTTGCTAAAACGAACGAATTATTTGGTCCCGATCCCGATTGTTTTTTAAACTAACGGCTCACGAATAATTTGATTCCGATTATTTCTTCACTTAACGCCGCACGAATAATTTGTTAGTTGTTTGCTGATAACTAACGAATTATTCGGTTCCAATTAGTTGTCGAATTGACGAATTATTCGGCTCCGATTAATTGTAGATTTGACAACCATGAATCAATCGTTAGTTGTTTGCGGACGATTGACGAATTATTTGGCTCCGATTAAATTGTAGATTTGACAACCACGAATCAATCGTTAGTACTGTTTGCGACGATTGACGAATTATTCGGCCCAAAATCGAAGCAAAAAATCGTATACATCTGATAAAGCAGTTTCGTAATGGAGCTATGGCTCCAGCCCAAAACTCCGACCTCCGGAGCCTAGACGAATCTGTTTTTCCAGGCTCCGAGCGCCGGATTCCTGCTAAATGTTACTTTTACTCAACTTCGGTTGCCGGAGCCGGAGCCAAGCCAAATATATAGTCTCAAAAGCTCCGGTCCGGAGCCGGCTCCGACCATGGAGCCTAATTTTAGCTCCGGACCGACGCTGGCTCCGGCCATGGAGCCACATTTTAGCTGTAGACCGGAGCTAGCTCCGACTGCAGAGCCTAATTTTAGCTCCGAGTTCGGAGCTAGCTACAACCTGGAGCCCAATCTGGGGCTCCGGGCCGGAGTTAGCTCCAACCGTTGAGCTAAATTTTAGCTCCGGGCCGAAGCTAGCCTCTACCTGGAGCCCGATCCGTGGCTCCGGCCCGGAGCTAGCTCCGACCGTGGAGCCTAATCTTGGCTCCAGGCCGGAGCTATCTGCGGCCTGGAGCTCGAGCCAGAGCTCCGGCCCGAAGCTAGCTCCAACCATGGAGCCTAATCCTGGCTCCGGGCCGGAGCTAGCTCCACCCTGGGAGCCCGATTCGGAGCTAGCTCCGGACCCCTGCCTATTATGGACCTCTTTACGTTACACTCTCAAGGGCTACGTTTCATGAAGAAGTAAAAGTTGAAATTGTCGCGTGAAAAGTTGATAGGCGTACAAAAAACATCGTATCCAATGAAGTCCTTTAATCGCGTGTAGTAGCAAAATTTGGCTCGCAAAGAGAGCCAACAGTCACTCGCCCGCGAGTGACTGGGGGTCCAAGGGGCGAAGCCCTCGGCTAGCGGCGCAAGCGAGCGTAGCGAGCTGAAGCAGCTAGTAAGTCCATTAAGGTGATAGTCTTAGCTAAAATCAGACGGAAAGTAGTGTAGCAATTCTTGTCATTCCTCAGTCTATCTCTTGAACACTTAGAAAATAATGTGCAATGGGACAGAGGTAAAGAATTTTTACAAGGATGTACAATGTGTATTTTACGTTAAATTTCAGGAGAAACCAAAAAGTTCTTTTCAGACTAGAAAAAATCATTTCTAAGGGGAGAAAAAGCTTATCAAAAACCGATTTTCAACTTGACAAAGCAAAGCTATGCGTGTAGATGAGTTCACCTAATCAGCAAACGCAGTTTCCGCTGCCTCGCTACTCCATGCGCCATCTGCGCCCGCCAAAAATATCGTTTCGTCCCACTTTTGGCACTTGCAAAACGAAGTATCTTTGCCATTCTAGGTAAAAAAAAATCTGCAAAAATTCCTAGAAGCTTAGTTTACTTCGGACTTTCAGTTAAAGAATTTTAGAGAATCCTAGACAGATGCCAGGCAGTGGTTAGTCAGTAGCACACACTGTCAATTACTTCCAAATAACGTCATTTCGTGCATTTTTAGGCATGACTGTTCCTTCCCTTCCTTTCTCACGCGTCATTACATAAGCTTCCAAAAACTATAACTGTCATCTATAAAGCGCCAGCTCACGTAGTGCTTTCGAGTGGTTTCGACGTGCACCCCTAATTATAAGGTGGATTAGTTTTATTCTATCGGCTCCCTTTTTAGTCCTTTTTCTTGAATTTTCCGTGCAAACAGCCATACTAGAGGATAAGTCACCATAGTTATCACCTGCATTACGAACATTCAATTTCATTTGCAGAAACATCTCATATCATTTAAGGGTTTTAACAATTTTCATTTTCAGAAATAATTACTTATTCGTTGCAATCTTTGAATTTTATTGAACTTTCACAGCAAGTAAAACTTTAGTGCTTCTCACAGTCTTTTGCATGGGCAGTTTTGCTTACCTATCTCCCTAGTGAGGCAGTCCTTTAAGTGTTTACTATTTTCTGTTCTAGAATCGGCCGTAAAATATAACAATGCCAACAAAATCTGCCATCTTGTACAGTGTTATTGCCCGGGGAACAACTATTCTAGCCAAGTATGCTGCATGCGCTGGAAACTTCACGGAGGTGACAGAGCAGATTCTATCAAAAATCAACCCGGACACAGACAAATCAACATTGTCTCATGGAAATTATCTGTTTCATTATGACCACGAAGACAGAATCACCTACATGTGCATTACGGATGACGTAAGTAACAATTGTCAACACTTATATCTGGCTACATAATTTCCTCATCACTTTTTTGGTGACACTTGGAAATGTCGGATTTAAAATATCAAAAGCAGGGAATGTCTAACAAAACATGTCCTCTGCTATCAATTCCGTTTTATAATGTTAAATGCGCACTTGTCCTTTGGTGATAAATGCCCAACTTACAAAGAGCTACGCCATACACAAAATTACCCTCTTTTGGGCCCACGAATTCGGAGTCTGCGAGAGGTTTTTTTCATCCTTAGGGTAATCCTCTACACGGAAGAAAAAAAAATTAAGATTGAGTATACGAATCGAAATATAGGATGGCAAAGTCCCTGATTTCCACTCATTTTTGAAGGTATTTTGAATTTGCATCCTGACTGTAACATGATACCTGATCTAGATATTGAAACGCAAATTACTGTGGTTATTCCAGCTATTTCTGGTGCAAGTTTCTACATCATTCACAAACGCTTTTCTAGTTTCCTGGCGGAGGGGGTTGTTTATACAGAGTGTGCACAAAATATGGACACTTGTTAATGTCTCGACAAAGGATGCAGGTATTGACATGTGTGTGTGGGTGTGTGTGTGAGGGTGGGTGGGTGTGTGAGGGTGTGTGTGTGTGTGTGTCGGTGAGGGTGAGGGTGTGAGGGTGTGTGTGTAAGGGTGTGTCGGTGAGGGTGTGTGTGTGTGTGTGTGTGTGTGAGAGGGTGTGTGTGTGTGTGTGTGTTGTGAGGGTGTGTGAGGGTGTGTGTGTGAGGGTTTGTTTGTATTGGGGGGGGGGGGGCCGCATGACCCTCCGTTTTCCTGTGGAGGGGGCGACTTTCGAATGGGAACCCCCATCGTGCGATACCTTGTCAGAAAGACTCTAAGAATAGATACTTAATTTCTAGCGCAAACCATAGGTTGTCATGTTTTACCGTTTCTCAATGGCGGCTGCTTTAAGCTCAAAATGGCGGAAAATTGAAAATTGATTTTTGGTCGTTAACTGGCCGACTTGGATGAAACTTGTGTAATGTAATTGATCGGAATGAAATGAGGTAACCAGATTCACCTGTTTTTTATGTTTTTGCTCACTACTCTTTGCAAAGTAGACCGCAAAATTAAACATTCTTGACTAAATATGCCTTGCTGCTCAGTGGGTTCAGGGAGAAAATTTTCTGGAGAGGCTGTTTACGAAACACTGGATCTCGGTTCCAACCATGGAGAGTTTTTGGATAAACTATGTTAGTAAGCAAAAACTTTTTCGACAAATGCTTTGCTGTACAGTAGGTCACAGTCAGAGAGCTTTTGTATGAGCTGTCCATCTAACTATGCACTAAAGCCACGAACATTCTAGTCACATGCCTTATTCGGAGCATAGGAGGTCTTGGACTGAAAATTTAATGCAAAATTTTTCATGGCATACTTGTACACCTGCAAAGGTATTTTCCTCCTTGATCCTCAAACACAGGTGGACATGAGTGTGATTTACATTTGTTTGATCAATGAGCTATGTAACCAAATCCTTTGCAATGCGCGTAGACAGACTGATTTTGAGGAATACTCTTGCTTTCTGCAATGAATGCAGAAGTCTCTGATAAAAGAAGAATGCGACTTAGCCCGCTTAGTGCAATAATTTGTAAGTGAAGTGCAGGTTTATTTAATATTAAGGCTCAGGAAAAAATAACGGTATCGGCCCAAGTCAGCCGTCTCTGATTTTTAAGAAACTACTTGGGATAGGAATTCACCGGCGAGTCCTCAAGAAAAAATGAAGGTAGCATTAATGTATCCAAGTATTTTTTGTCAACGATTTCATTCTAACATGTCATCCATAGGAAAAACACTATTTATATAAATTTTATTCCTCTTTTCTTTAGGAGTTTCCAAGATCGAGAGCTTTCCTTTTCCTCCGAGAAATCAAGAAAAGATTCCGTTCCACTTTTGGAAATAGAGCTGAATATGCTGTAGCATATGCAATGAATGTTGATTTTGCCCCTGTTTTGGCCAATGAAATGGTAAGAAATCGCTTTTCCTTCGTAGCAGCTATATCTATCCCCAGAAAATCAATAATTATTAGAAAAATATAAAATGAAAACAAAGTAATGATTTGATTACTGGTGTAGGACGTTAGATTTCAGTGTCTCTACCACCAACTCTCAGAGATTTCTTTCATTCAAATCCTTTGTTGATGGGTCATTTTCTAATAAATAAGAATTTTTGCTTTGAATGTAACTAACTAACTTTTTGAAATTGTTGTCCATAGTAGTTTTGAACAAAGTCAGCATGGGTTATGAGAGCTTTAATTAGTGATTATCATCAATGACAGCACCGACTTCAGGACCCTATAACCAGATATTTAATAGCTAACAGTGCATCGGAGTATCACTATGTTATAGCTTGTATCAAGATCTTTTACTCTGTTTTCAACCTGCCAAGATCCGACATTCCGTTCTGGAGTAATTTTAAATACCGCTAATACTATTTCTCCCTAAAATAGGCCTTCAGATTTTTGCTAGGGGTGTCAGAAAACTTTAAAATCTTAAGTAGCTATTGTTATAGTTAGGTAGTTGCAAGAATGTGCTTCCCAATGGTTTTCATTTCGTGATAAGACAATTTATTTCTCAATTTCATAGCGCAATGAGTATTACCAAGTCCCTATCTAAAGTTGCGAAGAATCTTATCATGGTGGCACTGCATTTGAAACATCATCCAATTTGAACATTTGTATTAAAAATTAAACTTAAACCACTTTTACTCTCTTAAAATCATAAATACCTCATAATACCTAGGCATTAATTTAATATTGTTAGCTAATACATTTTTTTTACTTCTATTTCAGAAACATTTTTCCGAGTCTAAAGACATAGATACCCTTTCAAGGGTGCATGGAGAGCTGGATGAACTGAAAAACATTATGGTCAGAAATATAGGTAAGCTTGATTTAATATTTGTAAATTATTTTTACGTCCGTATTAGTTTTCGTCAATTATTTTCATGATTTTACTCTGAATGGCATTATGAATCTCTTATTTTAGTCTTAAATGTAATGTATGGTTTCATGCCTCATCTTCCTCCCTTGAAGTCTCTTCTTAATATCTGTGATGTATAAACCTACAGAATGCACAGCCTGTGTACTGTTTAACTGTGTTAAAGTTTCCATAATCATACAGGGTGTCTGGAAATTAACGTACTTAACTTTCAGGATCCATTTTTCGGCTCAAAATATGACTTTTTTTCCAAAACACTTATGCCCAAAAACGCTTCATAAGTGAGCAATGCGCTTTCAAAGTTGTCATTTTTTCTCTTTCAAATTGATGTAAATCCGTGTTATTCAGTCGCAAGTAGCTGAAACAATGTGTAGAGGGGTATTTTTTAGCTCACTGTTCAATTTTTGTGTTTTCAAGGACGCACGTCTTTGGAAAATTATGTTACGCGCGTTCCCGAATTTTAAAATTGCGATAACTTTTTTGCTAGATGATATTTGGGAAAACGCATTAAGGCACATGAAAAAGCGCAAAAAATCAGGACCTCAATGTACGAGGGACTTTGAAAATCCTGAAGCTGTCGTGACGGCTTTTCTTTGCTCCTTGCTCTGTAGGCAATTTTCTTATAGTCCCGACAGTAAAAATTGCCTATCCAGCAAGGAGCTTCGAAAATCTGGAATTTTTTCATAGCTCTGTTGCGTCGAAATGACTCGTTTCTGGAAAATTTTGTGCAGTACATTGAGGCCCTGACTTTTTGCGCTCTTTCATATGCTTTAATCCGTTTTTCCAAATATCATCTAGCAAAAAAGTTTTCGCAATTTTAAAATTTGGGAACGCTTGTACTTTCTGTAGACATACGTCCTTGAAAAAACAAAAATTGAACAGTACGCTAAAAAATATCCCTCCACTCTTAAGTTTCAGATACTTACAACGAAATAATGAAGAGTTACATCAATTTGAAAGAGAAAAAAAAGCAACTTTGGAAGCGTATAGCTCAATTATGAAGCGTTTTCGGGTATACGCGTATTGGAATTAAAGTGTCATATTTTTAGCCGATAAATGGATCCTGAAAGTTAAGCATGTTATCTTGCGGATACCCTGTATATTAATTTTCAACTTTGCTACATTTACAGCTGTGATATGGGTTGCACTCATTGCAAATCGCGTTTGCGGCAAAGTTGCTGAGAAAAAAGGATTTGCAAAAACTTTTTGGTAGGGACCTATGTTATAACCTTGTAAAATTACGCAAAAAGTTTTGCCTGTGGACAAATTTTCAGATTTTTAGCTAGGATAGCTAGGATGTAAAGTAAATTCTGCGATTAAAAACTTCTTCTACTAGCCTACCACGCACTAGTCGAGTCTCATATAAATTATTGTATCAATACTTGGTCATGCGCGAGTAATAAACAGATAAAGAAAATCTTTATTCTCCAAAAAAAATCAATCAGAACCATTCTGAAACTGAAGCAAGACACATCATGCGGAGAACACTTCATAAAAAATGAGATATTAACATTACCAGCCAAAATAATTATGAATCACCTAAAATTACTGGCCAAAAGGCTGAAGAGAGATAAGGCAGAGACACATGGGTATGGCACAAGGTATCGCCAATTAAGCATTTTATCAAAGAACGACGCATACCTCACAAAGGCATGGAAATTCTTTAATAGATTGCCAAATATCGTAAAAGAAAGCATATATAAACCAACATTCTGTAAGCTGGCCACAAGACATTTAATAGTATGGCCAAAGACCGGTAGAGGTGCTCTAATGTGGTGTCCGGCCGGCTGCATGATGTCTGCTGGATGGGGGATGTGGTCCATGTGGTTGACGGGAGCGGAGTGACTTGAAGTGATGAGGTCACGACATATATAGCCGTGGTCGAGACTGCGTCAGCCAATCAAGAGCAAGCATGGGCTGCATCGCCAGAGGTGAGCGGTGATTGGCCGCCGCAGTACTTCCCTGCGGTTGAGACGGAGTCTCTGTGGGTAACGGTTGGAGAAGTGAGTGGTGAAATTGGATGTTGGAGTGGTGACAAGATCAGAAACTGTTTGTAAAGTGGATGGGAAGTTGAGGATTGATTAAGTGATGATAGAGAGTTGAGAATTGATCGAGTGAAGAGAAGGATGGGAGGTGTATGTCAGCTTGCCGGGGAGCGCCATTCAACCCGGGTGACAAACGTTTGAAGAAATGTTACCATCATCTTTCCGGGCAAAGAGGTTGATGCTCGGGACAACAAGTTGGGAACGTGCTGTGTTCTGCGGCAACTTGCTGGAGCGTGTTGATCTGCACGGCGGAGAGGGATGAGACGATGCGGTGAGGCTGGATCCGTTCAATTCTCATGCTAAGATGACCGAATTTGACTGTTCCAGTGAAAGATTTGAGTGGTTGAATGCTTGAGTACAGATGACATGAGAGAAGGCCGTACGTGTTCTTGAGGTGAGTTTGCTTGTGTGAAGTTATTCAGAAGGATGAGCGTATTCACGTCGGAAATCACCAATATGGCCAAAGACCGGTTGAGGTGCTCTAATGTGGTGGCCCTGAACAGGGCCGTTGGAATGGGGCAAGCCGGCCGGCTGCATAATGTCCGCTGGATGGGGGATGTGGTCCATGTGGTTGACGGGAGCGGAGTGACTTGAAGTGGTGAGGTCACGACATATATAGCCGTGGTTGAGACTGCGTCAGCCAATCAAGAGCGAGCATGGGCTGCGTCGCCAGAGGTGAGCGGTGATTGGCCGACACAATAGCAAAATGCCCTTATTCAATCAATGAATTTTTAGATAAAGATTTGTGAATTCTCATTATGAGAAAAACCGTTTACGAATATAATTGTAATAATATTAATAATATTGAATAATCACCCTAAGACAAATTGTATGTAAATATGTTTATATAAGTATCTTTATTCTGAAAATGACGTTTTTGTGAAGCCAAATGTGCCAAAAGCAAAAGAATAAATAAATCAAATCAAATCAAGAGCAGAAACGAAACAAATTAATGATTTTGGTCATCAATATCACATCACAGTACAAGCAAAAAAAGATTTCATCAGATTTTTAGTTTTATACTACCTTCATGAACTACCACAAGCGACCATCAAAAACTGTTTCTTTATTTGTCAGGCTGAAGTTTTATTCTCTGCATACAGATAACGTAGCAATGAGAGGTGAAAGACTTGAACTATTAGTCAACAAAACTGAAGATCTCCAAGCAAGCTCTGTTAATTTCCGCACTCAGAGCCGGTCTTTACAGCAATCTCTATATTGGAAAAATGTCAAATTATACATCATGCTAGGAGGAATTGTTTTTGTAAGTATGATTTTCCTCTCATGACTGGTTTGGTTTGTGTGTTAAGTGAACCTCACTTTAATCGCAGGTTCCAGTTCCTTCCATGAAGATATTAGCCATTCTGTCAACATTTTAACACTGTTTTTCCTCAATTCACACCCATCATAACTAAGTATTCAATACTAGGGAAGGCAGCCATGCTTGAAGGACGTCAAATTTTCATGTACACCAGGGGGGGGGGGGGGGTATCCTGTATCCAAATACAGAATTTATCATGTATAAAATACATGTATCTAAAAATTCGTATTTTCTATATATCTCAAGTGTAGTCTCTGTGTTTACTCCCAGGGTTCTCTGCTGTCTCTTTTTATGTGAAAATCACAAGTTAATCATTTTTGCCCCTAACTATTTATACGGTTTTTAGAGGAATTTGCGCATCATGAACAAAGGAGAGCATTATAATCTTGGTGCTAAGCATAGTTTCATACAGGGTTATCCAAAAGTCACTGACCACCCCTGTAACTTTTTTCAAAATTGAGATAGAAGTTTGAAACTTTGGGAATGTTCCTCGGTCTAAAGTAGCGACTTTTTGGTCCCCCCAAAATTTTGGGGGGCGGCCTCCCTTAAGGGGGGCGGGGGCTAACTTTTTTTTTTCAAATGGCAACCTCCCCTTTGTGATACCTCATTCGAAAGATAATAAAAAAAGAAAATTTTTGGCGCAAACCGCAGGTCAAAATGTTTATTTTTGACAAAATGGCGGCCGGTCAAAGTTCAAAATTGCGGAAATTTGGCATCTCCGTTGTTTATTGACGGATTGGTGTGAAACTCGGAGTTATAGGGTTTTTTGAGATGAGAAAAACGATTCTGGCATTGGTTTTCCAGAAAAGTCAGTCTTTTGCAAAATGGCGGCGGTCAAAATGGCGGCCTAGAGCGGGAAGTGGATATTTAGGCTGCATATCGTTGGATTTGCATGAAACTTGGTATCCGGGGGTATTTCGGCACGAGAAGAACGAATCTTTCACTGGATATATGAAATTATGACAAATTCCAAAATGGCGGCGGAAAAATGGCGGGAAATCAGTTTTACGGCTGTTTACCGATGGATTTGCATGAAATTCGATATCCTGGCGGTTTTTGGCTGGATTAAAAGGAATTTTTCATTAGATTCTTGAAATATCAAATAATTTCATGCTAATCCATCGGTAAAGAGCCGTAAAACTGATTTCCCGCCATTTTTCCGCCGCCATTTTGGAATTTGTCATAATTTCAGATATCCAATGAAAGATTCGTTCTTCTCGTGCCGAAATACCCCCGGATACCAAGTTTCATGCAAATCCAACGATATGCAGCCTAAATATCCACTTCCCGCTCTAGGCCGCCATTTTGACCGCCGCCATTTTGCAAAAGACTGACTTTTCTGGAAAACCAATGCCAGAATCGTTTTTCTCATCTCAAAAAACCCTAGAATTCCGAGTTTCACACCAATCCGTCAATAAACAACGGAGATGCCAAATTTCCGCAATTTTGAACTTTGACCGGCCGCCATTTTGTCAAAAATGAACATTTTGACCTGCGGTTTGCGCCAAAAATTTTCTTTTTTTATTATCTTTCGAATGAGGTATCACAAAGGGAGGGTTGCCATTTGAAAAAAAAAGTTAGCCCCCGCCCCCCTTAAGGGGGGCCGCCCCCCAAAATTTTGGGGGGACCAAAAAGTTGCTACTTTAGACCGAGGAACATTCCCAAAGTTTCAAACTTCTATCTCAATTTGGAAAAAAGTTACAGGGGTGGTCAGTGACTTTTGGATAACCCTGTATACAAATATAGAGACTATCATGGAAAATCGGGGTCCCAAAACAGTGAACCTCTTTTGAGGAAGGTTTCATGTAGAATCTACGGTCATGGTAATTTCCATACCATACTTGAGAAAGTGGTAGAATTACACACCCCTTCACTCACTGGCTGTTCACAGCTGAAGGAATGAAGGTAGATCAAAGAGTAAGTAAACTTGCACAATTAGGGAAAAGTGGGGGGGGGGGGGGGTCTGGGAAAATCTATCATGATGTTGAGGAATAGTTATCGAAATCCATCGATATACCTACTAATGTGTATTAACACTGAACAGCTTGATAGTCACCTGGCAGTGAATGTAAATATATACTTTAACTCGAGCAGATACATTTTAAATATGATATCTAGATACATTTCAAATATGATATCTGGATACATATGAAATATGTATCTTGATATGTATCTGATACATAATAAAATACAACAAAAAGAGCAAGTTAACATGTCATTTGGATTCTGTATTTTATATGTATTTTTCAGTATTTATTACATATTTTATACTTATTTGGATACGTATTTTTGCCTTATCTTGATTTGTATTTTATAAGGTATTTTGGCTATTAGGGGCAGTGTAAACTGATATTTAGTAGTCCCCTCCCGCCCTCAAGTTAATAGCCGAGGTGATTGTCATCTTGTAAAATTGTCAATTGTTGGCGCCCGAGCCATGGTGCAGACGCTTGCAACATTAAGTCTATAGGAGTAACGATCCCGCAACCAGATTATTGGAACTAAGACAAGGCATAGCCGTATTTTAAATATGTATGCAATGTATTTCATTGCAATGTCTTATCGCGCTGCTTTATACTCTCAATAATCGGCCTGCTGGAAAGAAGTTCTCTCCCAGCGTCAATTTGAAACAAGTCAAAAAAAGCCAAATGAGGTATTAATAGATTAACAGGATGTTATAGTAGTGCTGGGCTCACACTTTTCTGCAGGGAATTAAGGCTAAAAAATTCCAAAATTTTAATTTGTGCCAATAATTTGACCTCTTATGAGTATGAGTCCAAGACTGAAGAGGGAGAGTGTTCTGCGCAGGTAGATGTATCGGTATAATAAGTTGGGATCTTGCCAAGAGAATGTTTTGGGTCTTTTTAGACTTCATTAGTAGACCACACTCATCAGTGAGCTTAGCTGAGCATCCCGCAGAATCTTAGACGGCATTGAAACGCCGTCATGGACGTGAAGCTAGGCAAGACAGTAGAGTGCGATCTCCGCGCCATCTGCCATCACTGCTAAACAACTCTCAGGATAAAACAAGAAAAACCCCAAAAAATCATAATCAAACAGTTTCAGATGCATACATATCTAGACCTAACTGCCGGTTTCTGAACAAGAAAAGCACATCTTCCCGACAAGCAAGAAAGAATATTTTATTTTCCTGCAGAATAGGGTGGACTCTCCATTATTCTACCATCTTGTCATTCCTTACAGTGTGAGCCACAATTGTAGTGTTTTTATTTTTTAGCTTGCAAGTAAAAGATTTGGCTTGCCACAAAACTAACCCAAAGAAACCAAATGAATGAAAAAAATGTGAACAAATCTACTAATTTATTTTAATTTTTATCCATCTATTTTAATTCATTTTAGTGTTTATACTAATTCCAAGTGTCTTTTTATCACATTCAGGTGTTTATTTATCTTTTCTTGTGGTCCTTGTGTGGCGGTATCTTTCTGGGCGGTTGTTTTGGATGAACATCATTCTGGCATTGTCTTCTGTCAAGCTTCAAGACAGAAAATATATTGTGATACATCAAGCCCAGTCTTTACAAATACTTATTGTTTGATTTCATGCTACATAACATGTACTTTAAGCCTTTAATGAACCATCATGGGGTATATTCAAACTAAAGCAAATTTTTATATAATTCTTTTAATGGCTTTTGGATGCACAGACAGTTTTTCCTGTTCTTTTCGCTTTGTATGTGATTACCTTTTGAAGGAGATTTTTTCAACACGGAAATGTCCTCTAAGGCTTTTGTTCTATTTTAATTCATGGTGTCTAGGACCTGGAAAAACTGGGTTCCATCAGGAAAGGGGAAGATCTAGGAAAACTACGGAATTTGTCATGAAAGTGATGCCAAAAACTTTAAATTCCTTTCCTTTCGTGTCCAAAATGAAATTATTCTTAAAGCTGTTGTTTCCGAATAATTCCCGGTTGATTTGACTTTAAAGAATTAGACAAAAGATGAAAATGTTGATTTTTCCCACCAACTTGGGAAAATAGTTTTGTTTACTTTTTCAAGAAATATAGGGGAATTTGAGAGGAAATCTCAGGTTTTCCTCAGGGAACATTCTGTGGAAATCAGAGAATATCAAAGGGATATCACGGAATGAAAAAAATCGAGAATTTTAGACACCATACCATTATTGCAGAGCTCTCTCAAGATGTCTTTTAGCATTGTAGCTATTTATAAATTAATTTGTATGGTTAATGTACAGGTTTATGAATAAACTTGTTAAAAAAAAAATTATTACTGAAGCAAATATCTTTAAGCACAGCCTTGTGCGGAATTCTAAGAACTTATGAAAGCGGTAACTTGTTACCAATTTTACACAGGGTGTCCCAAAAGTCCGGTCCACCCCTCTTATATTTTACTCATAATTCATATTTTGTAACGAAACTTCCAGTATGTTCACGGACTAAAGTGAGCTACTTTTTGGGCCCACCATAGAGGGAGCTACGGACCCTAACTTTTCTTCTCCAAATGTTAATTTCCCCCTGTCCCCCCTTCTGCGACGCATCAATTGAAAAAGAATACCCAAAAAAAGGAGGTTTTTTGTGGAAACCGTAAGTTAAAATCTTAATTTTCGACCATATGGCGGCCGGTCGAAGTTCAAAATATGGACACAAACTGGCTCTCTTTGAATTCGGAACATTTTCAAACTTTCGAATGGGTGGTGAGTACCATTATAGGGAGAGTAAGGCCACTGGCCACTAAGTCATGGGTCTCATAAAGCAAGGTGCGCTTGAAATCACTTTAAATGCGACTTGAATGTACATCAAAAATTCAAGTTGGAGGTTGTAGTTGGGTACTCCCTGATTGGTTTTTAGGCAGTTTCGAAATAGGTTGTCGGAGCTCCTCGAAAAATAATCGCATTTTTGTGGTTTTTTAGGGGTAAAATAGGAAAATTGGCCTTAGGGCGACAAATTAAACCCCCTCTCCCTCATCCTTGCACTGACCGATCTGAATTTTTAGTATGTTTTCACCTAGTATAAGATGTGACTTTTCTGAAATTTTCATGCCCATTCACAATTTTTTGCCCCCGCGGCAGCGTTGCCAAGTTGCGGACTCCAAAATATCGAATTTGATGATAAAATGAAGGTTTCGAAGTGTGATTTCCATTCAAATTAAAAAATTCTAATCGTAGGATGTAGTAGGGTACTGCCTGATGGGTTTTTGGCCAATTTCGAAATGGAGTGTTTGAGATTTTTGAAAAATTATTGAATTTTTGTGGTTTTTTAAGGGTAAAATAGCACACTGGGCACGGGGCGGCAAATTAAACCTCTTCTCTCTCATCCTTGCCGTGACCGATTTGAACTTTTAGTATGTATTAACCTGGTATAAGATGTGACTTTTCTGAAATTTTCATGCCCATACAAAATCTTTTGCCCCCGCGGCAGCGTTGCCAAGTTGCGGACTCAAAAATATCGAATTTGATGATAAAATGAAGGTTTCGAGGTGTGATTTCCTCCAAAATTTCACGAAAAATGTGCAATTTGAGAGTTTTCGATAAGATTAAGCATATTTGAACAATTTAAAGTTGCAGCGTTGCCAGCTTCACGATTTATAATTCGTCAAAATGATCCAAATCGCGTTACAACCTCAAGGTCTGGATTTTTATTTCGTTTAGAATTGGTCATTACGGTTCTTCTGTACTCTATGCATTTGAAAATTATGCCATTACTTACTTGATGGGTGCAGCTAACTCAACAAGAGAGACCCATCAAGTAAGTAATGGCATAATTTTCAAATGCATAGAGTACAGAAGAACCGTAATGACCAATTTTTATTATAATTTGTCGCCCTAAGGCCAATTTTCCTATTTTACCCCTAAAAAACCACAAAAATGCGATTATTTTTCGAGGAGCTCCGACAACCTATTTCGAAACTGCCCAAAAACCAATCAGGGAGTACCCAACTACAACCTCCAACTTGAATTTTTGATGTACATTCAAGTCGCATTTAAAGTGAGTTCAAGCGCACAGTGAAAGACTCTTAGGACAAACAAAAGAATGGCGCCCACCTCAGGCAACGAATTGAACACGTCTATAGCTGACCAGTGCAAACTCTGCATAACACATTGATATTGATTTAGGTTAGACTCACTTGGGCTCACACTGCAAGCTGCCATCTAAAGTAGGGAGAAAATGCCGACTTTAGCGCAGTAAATTATCCAACAGCGTTGCATGATTGTGCAGAAAAATACGAATTAAATTACAGTGTTGTATAGGGATTATCGTTCAATATGGCAACGCTGTAAAAAGAAAGTATTGCATGTTGCCCCTTCAATATGCGGGTTATGCAATGGTGTAATGTAGCCCCTTCAATGTACGGTTTATGCAATGGTGTATTTTTCAAGATGGCGCAACAGCGTTGCCGCGTGTGCATGTAAATAAATGATTTATTTATTGGTGAAATTGTGCAACATTGCATTTTACAGTGTTGCCAGATGGGGCGAGAAATTAGTTGATTTTTTCGATACAATGTTGCCAGATTGTGCAAGAAAATTCGGATTTTCGGACTTGTAAAATATTTCAGTTTCGAGAGACCGTATCTTACCATATGGGTCGGTATCAGATACTGTAGATTAGGGTCTGATTCGGTAAAATTGAAAATTTTTCGGAAAATCACCCTCGTCCGATCCGCCGCGGATCGATTCGATTCTTTTCCATTATCGAAGATCGGAAAACTGTACGGACCGAATTTCGATACGAGTTTTGGTTTTCGAGATTTCGGACTCGTAAAATTTTCGGCTTCGGAAGACCGTATCTTACAGTATGGGCCTGGTATCTGATACTGTAGATTAGGGTCTGATTCGGTAATTTCCATTTTTTCAGTAGTGTGCGCTTGGAATGGATATTGCAATGTTCAACAGTTTGACGAATCAAAAATTTTTTATTGGATAATTACAGTTACAGTTTAAAAACAGTTCGCGTTTAGGAAACGCACTAAAAACGTGAGGGTTGTCAACCACAAACATCGATTCCTTCTCCGAACTTTAAATCTACACTTATGTCATCGACTTTCCGATTGTTATTTTTCCGGGCCATCCTGATGAAACGGAACTTGCAGTCGGATGAAAGGTACTTGGAGTACAGGTACGGTGCGGAGCAAATGAGCGCCAGTAAACTCAAGATGAATAGAAGAACATCCGTCAAGGTAGAGGGTGCGCATTTGATTTCCGGACAGACAGGGCACATTGTGATGTTTGCTTCGGATGAGTTTTCCACCAGTGAGGATTTCACTCCAACAACAGCAATGATGATGATGGTGATGAGAATTATTTTATCAATCATGATTTCTTCCTTGCGATACTGAGAAGAGAATGCATACTATTTATACGAAATCCAACTGCTAGACCCGCTCTCCTCTCTCTCTTGTGTATAATGCTATGCGAATTGCACTCAAAAGTCTACCTATCTTCCAGTCCTCTTCGTCTACTTTCTTGTACCCCTGCTTTAGGAAGTAAATTATTTCGTGCTCGTCTGCGACACGTTCTAGGAGAAGGCAAAATCTTTCCGTTATCTCAACTAAGCCGTAACACCCGACGGGATCGGAAGTGTCTATTGAGCTGAGTTTAAGATGGTGGAATAACTTGTCAGGAAAAAGGAGTCGGGCAAACTTGTTCAAAAGCTCTGCTCGTATTCCTGTAAATTTGAAAGTGAGAGCCTCATATACCATATCCAAGGTGTTCATCGCTCTGATCGATTGTGATTTGAGGGTTGGAGCGTCCATACTTGACGAGTTCTTGTTTTGAAATGATCGATCACACTTCCTCGACACTATTTATACGTTCCCCGACTCGCATTGATAATTTTCCCACTTGTATGAAAGCGTAGTTTTATATTGCGACTACAAATTATGACTACACAGTTAGGACTCAACAGTGACAGGTGATGAGTGCACTTAAGACGATAAAGGGAAAAGTAATCTCAAGTACACTTGAGAAAATTTAGCACTCAGACAGACTCGAGTGGGCGTTATCGAGGAAGAGGCACTTAAGTGGTGGATAACAATGTTGCAGCGTTCGAGTGCACTCGAACCACTCTGGCTGATGCAACTTTCCCGCCTCTTGCATCAGCTACTCGAACCACTCTGGCTGATGCAACTTTCACTTGCAAGAGGCGAGAATGTTGCATCAGCCAGAGTGCGATAAGACTCTTATAAAAAGTCAAGCGCAGTAGGTAGGGGAATCATTATGTCTTCGCCTTCGTGGATAATAGTTTCGCCGCCAGCGTCCCCAGTGTCCAGTGCTAACGTAATCGACCTAATCGAGTCGGACAAATTATGACGACATAGTTTGTCCGAGTGAAACCGAGTTTGGTGATTATCAAATACTACTATATTTACTCCGTGGTAAATTATAACTCTACATAAAAGTGTAATTTATGTTACGACTTATGACGACATAGTTTGTCCGAGTGAAACCGAGTTTGGTGATTAACAAATACTACTATATTTACTCCGCGGTAAATTATAACTCTACATAAAAGTGTAATTTATGTTACGACTTATGACTACACAGTTTGCCCGAGTGAAACCGAGTTTGGTGATTAACAAATACTACTATATTTACTTTGAGGTAAATCATGAGTCTACAGTTTCTTTCCGCTCGGTGAGGAAACTATATATATTTACCTCCGCGTAGAAAACTCGTCAGTCTCACTTTTGATGATATTGGAAACCCTCGAGCTTATTATAGTATTCACATGTTCACTCTGAAATCTTTTCAGAGAACAGAATCTTACAAACGAGAAAATAGTGTTGATTTTCTGTTCTGACGAAATCAGAAAATCTCGAGCTTATAATAATATAAAACTTTGAGCTTAAAATAGTATTCACTTGTTCGCTTTGAAATCTTTTCAGTGAACAGAATCTAGCAAACGTAAAGAAAGTGTAAGTTTTCTTTTCTGACCGACTCGGAAGACTTTGAGCTTAAAATAGTATCTTTATCATGGCTGCTCAAGAACAGAATGTTGAAACTTTCATCCAATGTGATATTTGTGATGAATTTTATAAACAAGGTGAAAAGCATGAACATGGTGCGGAACAAATTAAGAAGGAGGAGGGTATCAACGATGAAACGCACATTAAACAGGAGCACAACGCGCTCATCCATTGTGATCATTGTGATGAGTTTTATGCGGAGGGAGAGAATCATGAGCAATCTTCCGAACACATTGAAAAGATGTCCACCTCATCACCTACCGATGACAACAACGATCAAGAATATTGTGACACGTGCAAGATCTCATACCATAAAAGAGAAAAACATGAAGAATCTGCAAGTCACATAAGAAATTTGTTCGAGATGAAAGTACCGATTTTTCAAGTCGAGACTGCTTGTCAAAGCAGGTTGAAAACATTTTTCGTCACAAACCTCCAGCCAGAGATTCTAATCTTCGATGAGTACCTACAATCGGTTAAAGACCTCATGAATGAAAAAATAAAAGAAGAACTCACCGGCGAGGCATTGAAGGTTAATATACTAGTTTACGCCGAGTACGAGAAAGCTGACGATAAGGACAAGGAAGGAATGCAGTTGAAAAAGTTTAAGACTAAAAACGAAGCTATTTTCGCGTCAACGGATCTGGACGAGTATTATGAAAAGTTCAGGGCCAAGATCAATAAAGAGTCATTCGATTTTCACATGAACGGATCCGGGTGGGTGCTGAAGAAGATACAAGATATGGAGCTACGTGTCAACCGCTATTACGCGTTACATCGAGGAGGAACGTACGTTAAGCTGCCATTTTCGACGAAGCATGTTGTCAATGTAAATAACGGTGCATTAAACGATTGTTTCCTGTACGCAATGTTGGGAAAGTTTCTCCCAAGGGATGCGAAGGATAAGCAACGTCCGGAAAAATATTTAAATCTGTTCGATCGTTACGATTTCTCGGACGTTCGATTCCCCACAAGCATAGATGACATTATCAAATTCGAGAAAAGGAACAACGTATCGGTTTCGGTATTTGGGCTCCGTGAGAGTTTGGTGTCCAACAAGAAAAAGTATAAAGTTTACCCAATTAAAGTTGCCGATCCGGAAAGAGAGGACCACACCGACCTACTATGTCTCTCAACCCCCGTACCTTTAAGTTACCATTATTGCTGGATCAGTAACTTTGAACAACTTGTAGGAAAACAGTTGACAAACCATCAACATCGTATCTACATCTGCAAGAAATGCTTTACACACAAGAGCTCGATGGAGGAATTGAATCAACATAAAGTTCTCTGCTCTTTGGTAAGCAAAGACGCATTTCTAGCTTCATTTCCAGACGAGCGATACCTCAAATTCGAAAATCACCACAAGGAAATAAAACATAATTATGTAATTTATGCAGACTTTGAAGCCTACTTAGAGCAAATTCATGGTGACTCGGAACATCCAGCGTCTGCGTATAGGCGGCACATCTCAAATTCTTACGCTTACCTCCTCGTCACGGAGGATCCCGAATTTAAAATGACGGAACCGAAACTGTACCGTGGCGAAGAGGCACATATCAAATTTCTGGACGATATAATCAGTCTCGTAGGAAGAATCAGTGAGAGTTACAATGACAAAGAGAGTAAAATAATAATGACACATGAAGACCGAGCCTCATTTGAAGCGGAAAATAGGTGTGGACATTGCGAGGTGGATTTCTCACAACCAGGTATCGTAAAGGTAAGGGATCATGACCATCAAAAGAGAGCGGGAGGGAAAACAAGGTCCAATTATCGAAAAGCCTTATGTTCAAATTGCAATCTTATTTTCCGACATGAGAAATGTGTTAGAGTCGTCCTGCACAATGGTAGCAGGTATGATTTCCACGAGGTAGTGCTGGCTCTGAACAAATATCCTCATCGCGTCGAAATAATACCACACACGGAGGAAAATTACATCAGTATGACGGTCCATCTGGGAAACAGGTTTTCGATCAAGTTCATCGACTCGTTCCGATTCCTCCCCGCATCGTTGGATAAACTGGTTCAGACGATCCCGCGCGAATCTTTCGTTCGCACGAGGAAGCTCACTCGCACAGACAATGAGTTCGACATGGTTTGTCGGAAAGCTCCGTTCCCGTACGATTACGTTGACAATCTGGCCAAGCTGAACGAGACGCGTCCACCACCGCGAGAGGCTTTCTTCAACACCCTGACTCAAACGGACATCTCTGAAGAAGAATACGAACGGTTTCTCCAAGTTTGGCAAACTTTCAATTTCCGTAATCTCGGCGAGTATTCAGATTTCTACTTGCGACTCGATGTGTGCCTCCTCAGCGATGTGTTCGAGGAGTTCCGACTCTTTGGAATGAAAAACTATGGTTTGGACTGTGCCAACTACTTAACACTACCCGGTTTCGCTTTCGACGCCTTCTTAAAAATAACTAATGTGAAAATTCAACTCTTCAATGATATGGATATGGTATTCATGATTATGAGCTCGATCCGAGGTGGGATAACACAGGTGGTGAAACGGCACGCTCTCGCAAACAATCCTTTGATACCGGATCAGTTTGATCCTAAAAAACCAGTGAACTATATACAATACTTGGATGTGACGGCACTCTATGCCCATACCATGAGAAAACATCTCCCCTACGATAACTACACTTGGGTCCCGGAAGGAGAAGAGTTGCTAACTCTGGCGAAAACTATAATCAACCATCCCGACGACGCTACTTTCGGGTACATACTCGATGTAGATATTGAATATCCAGAACACCTCCACGACCTGCACAAGGACCTTCCGTTCTTGTGCAAGAACGAAATACCACCATCGGGAGCGGGGAAATATACGAAACTATTGACGACTCTAGCTAATAAAAACAACTATGTTATCCACTATGTAATGTTGAAAGCAGCGCTCGGTCAAGGATTAAAACTCCTGCGCGTCAACCGGGCCATCAAATTCCGTCAGGCTCCTTTCTTGGCACCCTTCATCGAGCTGAACGCACGGTTGAGACGGGACGCTACGAATCCGTTCCACCAAACGCTCCTGAAACTGTGCAGCAACGCTTGCTACGGATAATTTATCGAGAACCCGTTGAAGCGGAAGAATATTAAATTAGGCACAAACAGCAGACAGATATTGAAAGCCATCTCACGGGTCGATTTCATAGATTGCACGATTTTCGCAGAAGAATTGGTAGCAATCCATTTACGGAGAACAGAGGTCGTCATAGATAGACCAATGATTGTTGGTTTTTCAATCTTAGATCTGAGTAAAGTACACATGTATCAATTCCACTATAATCACATGCTTAAGAAGTACAATCCCGACCAAGTTCAACTTCTCTATATGGATACGGACTCGTTCATTTACGAGTTGACTACACCGAACGTCTACGATGATATGATGTCAGATCTACACTTTTACGACACCTCCAACTTCCCAGAAGGTCATCAATGTCGCAGCGCGACAAACCGTAAAGTAATGGGTAGTTTTAAGGATGAAACGGGTGGAATACCCATTGCTGAGTTTGTCGCGCTGCGACCCAAGATGTATGCGTATCGTTTTAGCGACGGGGAAACAGAGAAAAGGGCAAAAGGGATATCAACACCAGTGGTAAGATCGCTAAACTTTGCCAATTTTCTCACAGTATTAAAAGATCCTGAATCGAGAATGACCGCCTCGATGCGCAGGATCGGGGCGCGGAAACACCAACTATACTCCTTCGAAACTAGAAAAAGAACCCTCTCTGGCTTAGACGATAAACGTTGTATTTTAGAAGACGGTGTTAGCACTGTTCCTTGGGGTCATCGTGACATCGACGACGACGATCCTTGCATGGTGGATGAAAGTTGCGGAGCCGAGACCGAGTTGAGAAAAATCCTCGCTGTCAAACAACCTCGTATAAATAGTATAAATAAATCTGGAGAACCGTCAGTTAAGAAACCTCGAATTGGAAAATAGGAACATCCTCGCTGTTAAACAACCTCGTATAAATAGTATAAATAATTCTGCTGGAGAACCGTCAGTTAAGAAACCTCGAATTTGAAAATAGTAAAAGTGCAACTAACGGAACGAACAAATGATGGCTTGTCTCGATGTACAAGGTTTTTGGAGCCAAGGAAATTTCATCGTCAAAGAGTTTGGTCTTGTGGACATGAAGTGTACTGAAACTGAACTCTATTTATTCAAACCTCCGTTCCCGAGCAGCATGTTGAGCGCTAAAGACGTTGTGACAAACAACTGGTTAACACGCAATTATCATCACTTGGAATGGGAAAGCGGGTTTCTCGAGTACGATGAATTCACTTCAAAAATGAATAGCATCGGGAACCGCTACGATGTCCTTTATGTTAAAGGTGAACAAAAACGAAATTTCATTAAGGGTTTCGTGCCGAATAAATGTATCGTTGTAAATTTGGACACTAAAGATTGTCCGTCCTTGCGACTATTGGCTCGTTGGTCGACAGCATATACGTGTCCTTTAGTACATCCATTCTGCGCTATGTCGAACGCATTCCGATTGTGTATGTGGATGTCGGAATCTTTCTATCGTGATTATTTCAAAGATGAAATCATGCAAGAGCAGGAGAAGATTATAGTGGCAGACGAACAAAGGAATCACCCCGATAATAATAAAGGAGTAGTAGATGAAAAGTCAGATTGAACGAACCGAAATATTGCGGACGAAAAGTGAAATCATCCGTGCTTAATATAGCAGACAAATCGTCGAATCAACCCGACTTAATATATATAAATGGCACACGAAAAGTGGAATCATTCGCAGACGAATTATCGAAGCGAAATTTAGCAGTCGAAAATTGAAATCATCCGTGCTTAATATAGCAAACAACTTGTTTCACTCGAAATATTTAGCGCACGAAAATTGGAATCGTCCGTACCTTGAAAGAACTGACGACATGGAAGTTTTCAACAATTCAATCTTGATCGTCAAGAGCTGACTGTAAACGCCCGCTACAAGATGAACAAACTCATCAAAATACCAACCAAGTACGGGATCACCGTTGCCGCCGATATCATCTTCGAGAATCATCATCGTCGCCTCTTCCTACCTTCGCACATTACGAACCGTTTGACGGACGATGCAATTCAGGATATCAACGCTGGATCCTTCGATCTCATCTACGAAGGCCCGATCGGAAGAACATATAAATTCGCACTCGTTCCAAACGTTGCAGCTTGATTTATATTGTATGTCATGTTTGTATTCTTTGTAAATGATGTAATGGTTGAAAAAAAAAATAAATAAATAAATAAATAAATAAATAAATAAAATAAAAAAAAAATGAAAAAAATAAACATGTTATTTTTTTTTTTTATTTTTGCTCAAGATCAATCCAATTGCCTCACGGTTCCGTGCAGTAGTTCGTACGAATACTTCACAGGTGTGATCAGAATCACCTGGGCTGTGGTGTTGGCCGAGAAATTCTCTTTTACCACAACGGTCAACGTGATATCTACCGGAGCTGTTTTTAGATCTTCACCTTGAACGCATTTGATGACAAAAATCGCGCGATCTCTGAAATGTTCATACAACATAGCTTGCTCGCAGAGTTTCTCACCTTTCCAGTAGTCTCTCATAAAATCTTTGTAGTTCAGATAGGCGTGATGATAATCCATACTCGAGAAATCGTAGATCGTATTAACTTGAGGAAACCGACGCTCACCGATTTGAACGCTGACCGAGCGCACATTTACATGGTCGAAACGAGAGGAATCCTTCAGGTGATTGTCCCGTCGATCCGTTTGAAATACCAACACCACGAATTTGGGCTTGTGCCTGCTGGTTGTTCTTACGCTCCATTTGAACGTCTTGGTCGGAAAAATCCCAGGGATGTCGTGCGATTCCCAATTCATGTATCCGAAACTCATCTTATCGTTCTTCTTCATCTTGAGCAAGATTTGTTTTTCCAGTTCCAACGTGAATTTGACGACGGGAATCTCCCAATAGATTTCGATTATTTTAAATTTGATGGTGTAACCGTCCGCGGTCGCCGCGTCGGTGATATAATATGCGTTCTTATCCGTACCACTGCGCACTAGGATCAACTCTTGCGAGCATCTGACTAGAACGTCTTTGAAATGTACTGCGAATCCGCTGAGTGTAGACAACGGTACGATTGCGGAGAAAGTTTGATTCGCCGTTGTGTAATCCCATTCGGTCCATGAATGAGTGATGTCACAAAACCCGGCAGTTGCGAGTCCCGCGGTTTCCGCTCTAGTGTATGTGAGATAAGTTTTCACGGTCGATGTCACTCCGACACACTGCATGCTATCGACTTCCGTCCCGTTCACTTTATACTGCATACGGTCGAACATGTACTGGATATAATTGTTAGCCAACTTGAATGGAGGTTTTGTAGCATCTGCGGCGGCTCCAGGATTTTTCTCGAGTTTCACTTCTACACACATGAAGATCCTCGAATCTTGAGGCACGGTGATCAGACCGTGGGTATCGGGGGTGAACCGGATCGAATCGTTGTTTCCACGCCGTTCGTCGACCGGACCGAAACGGATGTATTCGTATTCGATGATCTCTTGTCGCCAAGCTTCCATTTTGTTCTTATTTCGGATTTTTCACTACGAATCCGAGTTGTGTGAGAGCTCTCTTGGAATATTCGCTCAAAGTTTTCCTCTGCTGCTGCTGCTGCTGTTGTTGTTGTTGACAACTAGTTCGTGGATTATCAATACTATTATATGCGAGAGAAATTAGGAACGTATCGTCGTTCTGGATCCTTCGTTTACCCATAAGTTACCGGTCTCACATGCAGTCGAACTGTCACTTCTTCACCACCGAAATTGATCGCTCTTCCTTGTTGGTCTACTATATTAACGAGCAAACGTTGGATCTTATCACCCAAGACGGGGTAGTAATGAATCGTCGACGGTTGCTCTACCATTTTGAATCCTGGTTCGATATCGGGAGCAAACGCATAAATGTGATGTCCGCGCACCCCGTTCACGTATCCACCGTCAGCGATGCTGCATTCGATGCATATCATGTTTACAGGTGAGATGTTGACGCGATAGTCAGCTTCGTGCCATTCGTCCGGTGCCAAGAGACGCTTTCCGAATCCGAGCACCTTACGTAAAGTGCCGGGTCTGCGGAAATCGATCCAGTACTTGGATTTGATGCTTACTTTAAGCGTAGCGTTGTTCGCTTTGAGTTTGATAGCTTCCGCTCCGCCAAGATCTCCCTGCAAGTATTCTTGTATACCCTCGATCTCGTAGGCTCCGATCGGGAACGAAATTGCCGAGTAATTCTCTTCAGGGCTCTCGGAGTAGAAAAGCAGTCTGTTCGTTATGTCGATGTTCGGGATTGAATAATAAGTTGCAAAACCCGTCAGACCGATCTCGCAAGGTCCGAACAACTCGAGAGGTCTAGGCAGTGCAAACTCGAGAACGTTGCTCCTCCCCGTCAACATGAACGTGTGACATCTTTTCTGAGTTTCCATATTCGGGTTTCGAAAATACTATATATTCCTGGTTTGTACGAGCCATTCTAAACATCGTTTCCCGCAGACGCTCGAGTTGAAATTTTGTTCGCTATCATAATTGTATCCTATCGTCGTCGTTGAGCTACCGCGTGAGCGTAAAATGTATCGCGTAATTTCAACGGGTGGTGGTAAATCACCGAAGCTGTCGTAGTACAATGCATTGCCACTCTTTGAAATCCGGTATGCTGTCCAATGTGTACCGGCTCCATCGCTTCGGTCTAGATTGATGATACCGCACTCGGCACGTTTGGGTTTCTTGATCGCCAATTCATCGATCATGAACACACCGCGGAAATGCGGGATTCGTAATTGTTCTTTCGCAGCGATTCTCAACTCAACATCCGTCATCGCTCGGCGCGGTAGCTCACGGATCAGTTTAAATTCTTACGGTAAGGTCTCAAGTAAAGTCCGTAACCTTTACGGTACGGTCGCAAGTACAATCCTTCACCGAGGTGTACGTTTTTCTTCAAAGATCCGTCGATGACAGTCTTGATCATTTTCGCTACCGGTGTGATTGTTCGCGCGGCCAGTCCGATACTCGTCAGGAGATTCTTGACTCCGGCACCCGTCTTCGGGATAGCCAAGATTCGCTCCGCCGGTTTCTTCTTCCTCTTCGTTTTCGACACCCCGGCACCCATCTTTGGGAGAGCCAAGATTCGTTCGATCGACCGCTCCACCGGTTTCGTCTTCTTCGACGCTCTCTTCTTCTTCTTCTTCTTCTTGGGTTTCGGTTTTTTCGCTGCCACCGTCTTGTTTAGTCCCATTCCGAGTTTGGCTTTGAGTTTCATAGCGTTCGTTACGGCGTATGCTGCCGCTCTTTCACCCAACGATGAGTCGGACGCTTTCACACGTTCCCAAGCTCTGTCCGCAAGTATGAGATCGGCTTTGTTCCTCTCGGTGGTGTCTTTCGTCTTACTGTAAGCGATGTCGTGGGACTTGCAAGCTTCGTCGAGCGGATTTATACCCGGATCTCCGCGTTTCAATCGTTCTGCGAGGCGAGTGCCCGGTCCGCAGTACCTGTAGTCGCCCGGTAAGTGTAGTTCGAACGGTAGTGAATTTATCAACGAGTTTAACAGTCCACGTCCTCGATTGGTTTTGCTGCAAGTTGATGTTCTTCTCGGTGACATACTCTGACGAAAATCTCCATACTATTTATACGGAGAAGTAAAAAATAACTGTCCGATAAAATAGGGAACGAATACGATGCGACTCGTCAAGCAAAGAAAGTCACTGCGAGTCCGGAACCTCGACAAACGGAAGAAGCAAAATGAAAACCGACGACAACGACGACGACACAGTGAACTGTTACCGAACAGTATCCGTTGCATTGTCGTTGGACCGTCCAACTGCGGTAAAACAAACGTGATGGTTTGCTTGCTACAACATCCGAACGGATTGAAGTTCCGCAACGTGTACTTGTACTCCAAGACACCGTTCCAACCCAAGTACGAAGAACTGCGTCAGATATTCGATGGAATCGACGGTCTCGGATACAACGTCTATTCGGACACGGCCGAGATTGTTCCACCAAACGATGCCGCATCAGACTCGGTCTTCATTTTCGATGATGTCGCTTGTGACAAACAAAATGCGATGCGGGAATATTTCAGTATGGGAAGACACAGCTCGGTCGACAGTTTCTACTTGTGTCAAACTTATTCTCGCATACCGAAACAATTGATTCGCGATAACGCTAACCTGCTCGTAGTTTTCAAACAGGACAATACAAACTTGCGACACATCTACGACGATCACGTCAACACAGATTTCACGTTCGAAGATTTCAGACACATCTGCTCGGTGTGCTGGCAGGACAAGTACGGGTTTTTAGTCATCGATAAAGATAGTAATAAGAACGAGGGAAGGTACCGGAAAGGCTTCGATACTTTTATTGAACAAGATGGATAACTTATCGTTGTCGACGATCGCTCAGAAATACGGTAGTATCGATAAAATCCGTCAAGATATCAAACGGAAGTTAAATACCATTCGCACCGGAGAGGCGGACGCTCAGGTGACGTTGAAGAAAGTTTTCAAACCGTTGACAGATCCGCTCGCAGCGTTGCAGAAAACTGTGTCGTCGATCGTCAACTCCCGCACTTGTCGCTGCTCCTCAGGAAAAGAAAACCAAGATCGAAGCTTCAAAATCGGAAACGAAAGATGGAACAACGTTTGTTGATAGTTTATTTGCTTCGTTCGGATCACCGAAAAATATAAACAACGATGATGATGATGATGACGATTCAAAGGAGGATGATGATGATGACGATGATGATGAATCGTTCCAAGATGCAACGGGTAAAGAACAAACAACGAGTCGCACTGAAGACGACGACGTCGATTCTCGAAACACAATCACTGCCCCGCACGTACAGTTTTACTTGGACGATCTGGAGAAACAACCGAAACAATCCGATACCACGTATGGTGTGCGGAAAGCGATCAACGGAAACTATCTTATCGGAAACCGAACCATAAGTTTCGATTCGGACGGACGACTAATCTTGGACGGTGGCGATGAGGTGTTCGAACCGACACCCGGGTTCTTGGAGCTCATTTTTAAGAAACATCCGCGTAATTACACAGCAGATGATCGCGCTAAATTCCAACGAGTAGTTACGCTCACCAATGCGCATTGGAGGAATCATCATCCACACGGTAGACCCAACTCGAACCGCAGTCAAAAATACCGCGATCTCATCAAACCTTTGTTCGCTACATCTACTCCGAGATCAACGAGGAAGTCATCGCGTAAAAAACTGAAGAAAGGCTCCGGTATGAAAATTCACCGTGCGAAACGGGAACTCGTCTATTGGGACGATCCGAACGAATTGGTCCAACGTCTCGTTTTACTTGTAGCTTCGAAACAAGCTGGTCACACCGATCACGATCGTGAAATTCTGAGTATCGTCGAAGAGCTTCGCGAAGCGGATTACATCCACTAAATATAGGTTCCGCACAAAAATGAGTCACACCGACCGGTTTGGAAGATCGAAAGGGACTTACGTTCGCAACACGAAGCAAGGTCTCAAAGGTGACGGTTTCTTACTGGATCCCGACGGAAATTATCTCGTATCCAACAAACGGATCCGACAACTGCAAGATCCAGAAGAGGATACCGACGCCGTGAACAAACAATGGACAGACTCGAGGTGGACGGAAGCTATGAATTTAGCACAGCTTTGTTTGGAGAAAATGGAAGAATACAAAAGTATCGCGCAACGACTCGAGACGAAATTATCACGACTGGAAAATAGAATCAGTCAATTAGAGGTTGTGAATCGAATGAAAGGAAAATAGTGTTGAGATGAGTCACACCGACGGTTTTGGCCGATCGAAATTCCGCCGCGGGCCAAAAGGTGACGGATTCCCACTGGATTCCGACGGAAATTATATCGTTTCGAACAAACGGATTCGTCAAGTGCAAGATCCCGAAAGCGATGAGGATGCGGTGAACAAACAATGGTCCGAACGGAAGTGGAAGGAAGCCATGAAATTAGCTCAACACTGTCTGGAGCGTATCCACCAACTTCAGCAATCTTACAATCGTCTGGTTAAAATAGTAGCATCGAAACAGCATTTGAATCGAGAGAGCGGACGACGACGACGCCGACGGTAATTATCATGTCGGCAGAAAAACGTGGGATCGTCGAGGAGCTACATAAACCTGCACGACGAAACTATCCGCGTCGTAAAGTACGGATTCTCGGATTGTTCGATTTATGGCAAGCCGATCTCGTCGAGATGCAACCGTACGCCTCGGTCAACAAAGGATACAGATATCTCCTCACCGTCATCGACGCGTGCTCGAAAAAGGCGTGGGCCGAACCGCTCAAATCGAAAACGGCCACGGATGTCACTTATGCTCTGCAACGCGTTCTCAAAGCGGCCGGAAAGTCACCGAAACATTTACAAGTCGATATGGGCTCGGAATTCTACAACTCCAAATGTCAAGCATTGATGAAGCGTCACCAGATCAATATGTACAGCTCGTTCTCGACAACCAAAGCCTCCATTGTCGAGCGATTCAACCGAACGCTCAAAACTAAGATGTGGAAAGAGTTTAGCGCGCAAGGATCGTACAAGTGGGTAGATCTATTATCGAAACTCATCCGTGAATATAACGGGAGCGTTCATCGCACCATCGGGATGAAACCGATCGATGTCACTGAAAAGGATGTACCGATGATCCTGGAAAAGCTTCGTGGGCCGCCGTTGAGTAAAATTGAAAAGAAACGTCTGGCCAGACGAAAACTGAATGTCGGTGATCACGTCCAGATCTCGAGACTCAAAGCCATGTTCGAGAAAGGATACACACCGAATTGGAGCACGGAAATTTTCAAGATTGTCAGCGTCAATCCCACCGTTCCGATCACGTACGATCTGAAAGACGCACACGATTCGATCATCAAAGGAAAATTTTACCGCGAAGAACTCCAACCCACCAACTATAAGGATACGTTCCTGGTGGAAAAAATTCTGCGTCGCAAGAAAAACCAGGTCTTTGTCAATTGGTTGGGTCTGGACGCGAGTCACAATAGTTGGATCGATAGTAAGGATTTCGTATAAATAATATGCAACGTGTTTGCGTTTTCTAAACGTGTTTGCGTTTTCTAAACGTGTTTGCGTTTTCTAAACGTGTTTGCGTTTTCGAAACGTGTTTGCGTTTTCTAAACGTGTTTGCGTTTTCGAAACGTGTTTGCGTTTTCGAAACGTGTTTGCGTTTTCTAAACGTGTTTGCGTTTTCGAAACGTGTTTGCGTTTTCGAAACGTGTATGCGTTTTCTAAACGCGAACTGTTTGAAACTGTAACTGTAACTGTAAATATCCAATAAAAATTTTTGATTTGTCAAACTGCTGAACATTGCAATATCCATTCCAAGCGCACACTACTGAAAAAATGGAAATTACCGAATCAGACCCTAATCTACAGTATCAGATACCAGGCCCATACTGTAAGATACGGTCTTCCGAAGCCGAAAATTTTACGAGTCCGAAATCTCGAAAACCAAAACTCGTATCGAAATTCGGTCCGTACAGTTTTCCGATCTTCGATAATGGAAAAGAATCGAATCGATCCGCGGCGGATCGGACGAGGGTGATTTTCCGAAAAATTTTCAATTTTACCGAATCAGACCCTAATCTACAGTATCTGATACCGACCCATATGGTAAGATACGGTCTCTCGAAACTGAAATATTTTACAAGTCCGAAAATCCGAATTTTCTTGCACAATCTGGCAACATTGTATCGAAAAAAATCAACTAATTTCTCGCCCCATCTGGCAACACTGTAAAATGCAATGTTGCACAATTTCACCAATAAATAAATCATTTATTTACATGCACACGCGGCAACGCTGTTGCGCCATCTTGAAAAATACACCATTGCATAAACCGTACATTGAAGGGGCTACATTACACCATTGCATAACCCGCATATTGAAGGGGCAACATGCAATACTTTCTTTTTACAGCGTTGCCATATTGAACAATAATCCCTATACAACACTGTAATTTAAATCGTATTTTTCTGCACAATCATGCAACGCTGTTGGATAATTTACTGCGCTAAAGTCGGCATTATCTCCCTACTATCTAAACCCATGTTAAACACTGCCCACATTTTGCCGAATATCTTAATATATGAATTTAAATTCAGATCAAAATTGCGGATGGACGGGTCCTGACGCGGACGGACGGGATAGTCCTTTCGCGAGGGGCGTGGTACCTGCCGGCGCGTCACGAAAAATTTAGTTCGGGAAAATTATCCACGTCCCCCTGCGTCGCGTTCCCGATTTTTCCTGGCCCGGAAATTGGATTTCCTGGTAGGCGGGTTGGGAGGAGGCCTTCCGCTGGGAACTCTCCCGTTGCCGCTCGGTCAGAGTCGTTGCCATAGAACTGACGATACGGTAAAACTCATGGATCGTATTCGATAGTGGTTCGATGTATTGTTTGGTTCAAAACAATAGAACATAACCTCCAACTAAAATATTAGGTTATTTGTCCGAAAAGCTGAAAATGAGAAATTTCGCAGCAATTTTACTACTTTTGGCCAATTAGTACTCATACGCATCAAAAATCCATCACAAGAAACCCGTTCCGTCACATTACTCAATGGACTTTTGAGGCCATTTTTATGTTTTGAACCAATCGATATCGATACAATCTCACGGGTTTGATGTAAGGAATACGATCTATTGTCAGCTGTTCTAGATCATAGGGGAAAAAGAGAGTCGGAATTCAACTTTAGAATTTTACTTGAGTTGTTAAGATGAATTTTTACGGCCATGTTTGAAGAGGAATTAGTAGGTATTAAATTAGGTTCTCTGTTTGTTTTAAATTGTCTTGAGGTTTTAGGATTTTCTTTTAACCGATTCAGAAAAAAAATAAGAAATCAAGACGTGTTCAAACAGGACAATCAAAGAATATTGCATTACTTGTCTAGCTTATTTTTCTAAGGTACCAATCATGTGAAACTTTGCAAAAAATGTCAGCCACTTTGCTTTCATAGTGGCATTGTTGAATGGAGTGATAGCCATGAAAAGATGATATCATAATCGCATCTCACAGGGTCTTCTTCACTCAAAAATTAGGAACTTCGAAGGCACACCGCAAAATAATTTAAAAAGAAAGGTGGAAATCTTCTCTTGTAATCTTTATGGGCAAGGCGCAGTGGAAATGGAGATTGAGTTTAGGTATACGTGGGCTTTCACACTCTCCCGGCCTTCAAAAACCGGCTTATGCGCGGTACGCATGGAGTCGGGAAAAAATTATTCGGAAATTATTTGGTCAATCAGCAACGTCCGATCAACCGTCAATCGGACAAATATTTTGAGGATTGATGTATCTATCAGGTAGAGAATTCCGAGGACCGAGCGTCTATTTAGAGTTGCCGCACCAATTTCAGTAATAGCCAAATTATTCCCTCCCAACTCTTGTTACATAGTTCCCTAACCAGCAGTCATTCTAGACGTTTAGTTTGATGACCTCAGGTTGCAGCGGGTGAGAAGTGTTTGTTGCCAACCTTTGACCTTTATAACCTGCTCCACCTTTTAAAAACCTTTCCATAGTAAAGGCTCAGGTTAAATAGATTTTTCAAACATTAGGTCGTGTCTCGAATGCTCAATAGAGGTCGAGTAATAATTTAGAGCAACTGTTCTGCCGTGATAGCATAGAGAGCAGTAAGTGCAAAAATGAAGTACTGAGGAAACTGGCTCAGAAGCTTCTGACCGGAAAGAGGTTGTTCCAGAAACGCCGATTTTGCCCCCCCCCCCCCCTGGATTTGGCCCAAACTTTGCTCAGATGTTGTACTACGTGTCCCCGATGCTTGGGAAAAATTTCAGCCCCCTCGGATAATTAGGGGGGAGGGGGCAGGGAAGCAAAGTTGCAATTTTTTCAAAACTTTAAAAATCGATATCTCGCGAACGATTTGAGTGTAAGTGTTGCGGTTTGCGCTAAAAAACGTTAAAAATATTCTCTACCAGAATATTAATGCTGTTTGCACGGTTGCGTAATTTATCGTCGGCATAAATCGATTTTTTCGATTTTGTAGGTTCGAATTTTTTTCGTTTTTCGTGTCTCCGCTCCATGCAATCGTTGCTACGTGAATAAAAACCTGTTGAGGTGATTCTTCATAAAATTCTGCATCTACCACACTTTGTTTGGTAATTCGGATTCCTTGGGGTCAATTCCCTATTCAACCTTGCGGTCCCCCACTTCGTACTACCTAAACCAACCGAGAAAAAGATCTGGTACGGGTGATCTGGGACACCCTGTATGACGAAGTATAAAAACATATTTATTGGGGGAGAAGGGTGGGGGAGAGGAAAAAATATCGATAATTACAGCCTACAGCATGCATAAATGCATATATGGCCCTAGTGGTGAATCAACCTCTGCCTCGCCCGTGCGGGATGGAGCGCCGCCGATTTGCCGCCCGCGCGTAACCGGGAACGCGCAGAAAAATCGCAATAACTCAAGAACAAATCGTTTCCCCAAGGTCTAACAAAGTGTGGTAGATGCAGAATTTTATGAAGAATTACCTCAACAGGTTTTTATTCACGTAGCAACGATTGCATGGAGCGGAGAGACGAAAAACGAAAAAATTTGAACCTACAAAATCGAAAAAATCGATTTATGACTACGATAAATTACGCAACCGTGCAAACAGCATTCACATCCTGGTAGAGAATATTTTTAACGTTTTTGAGCGCACACCGCAACACTTACACTCAAACCGTTCGCGAGATATCGATTTTTAAAGTTTTGAAAAATTGCAACTTTGCTTCCCTGCCCCCTCCCCGCTAATTATCCTAGGGGGCTGAAAGGAGGGGTATCGATAAGGGCCTTTTTTGGCCCCCTCCCAGAATCTGGAAATTTATGCGGTTTTTCCAAGTTGACTCAATGTAGTTTACGGAAATAATCATGATTTTGCTTATAGGCCACCGGATACGTGTAAGACGGTTGCCGAAACATTGGTCTGCAGGCGTATTTTAGCGAAAATTCGTGTTTTTCTATCACTCCGAGGCTTTTTTTGACACCGAGCGCATCGTCTAACTAGAACGAGCTTTTGATATATCATCAAGGAGGTTTTAGGACACATTTAAACCCTGGTTTGGCTTCAGTTACATGATGCGCTCATATTAAAAAAAACTTTTTACAAAAATCGACGTTGAAGGGACATCCGCAAAAATCTTAGGGAATTTCGTCGTTAAGGTTTTTTTTTTTTTTTGCTACAATTGAAGAAAATTTCCTCATAAGGGTTATCAAGGCTTGATAACTGCCCTCGATAATATACGCAGCGTGCATACAGTTTGAGAGACGTGTTTCCCTAAGATTTTTGCGGATGTCCCTTCAACGTCGATTTTTGTAAAAAGTTTTTTTAACTATGAGCGCATTATCTAACTAAAACCAAACCATGGTTAAAATGTGTCCTAAAGCCTCCTTGATGATGTATCAAAAGCTCGTTTTAGTTAGACGATGCGCTCGGTGTCAAAAAAAGCCTCGGAGTGATAGAAAAACACGAATTTTCGCTAAAATACGCCTGCAGACCAATGTTTAGGCAACCGTTTAACACGTATCCGGTGATAAGCAAAATCATGATTATTTCCGTAAACTACATTGAGTCAACTTGGAAAAACCGCATAAATTTCCAGATTCTAGGAGGGGGCCTAAAAAGGCCCTGATCGATACCCCTCCTTTTGCCCAAGCATCGGGGACATTTAGTACAACATCTGAGCAAAGTTTGGGCCAAATCCAGGGGGAGCCAAAATCGGCATTTCTGGAACAACCTCTTTTATTGAAAGAGGCCTTCGTTCTTTGTCAAGTAGCCACGAATCGTCCAAAAGACTCCTAGAATTTGTTTGGATGATTAAAAATCGGCTGATTTTATTTCAATCACACAAAAAGGGTATTTTTCATTTTCATGCCAGGTTATTGTTAGGCAAGACTGTAAGCCGTAAATGCCTTCTTTTGCATGCTTTCGTGGTTGCGTTTTGGACACACAACAAACATTCCCAAAACGAAGATGAGAATCTTCTGCGCATGACGTCAGCATTACTGGTGCAGAAGCCAGAAAGCTAGGGATCAATGCTTTTCTTACGGAAGAGGGCTAATTTTTATTCATGATTCATTTAAATTTCCTGATTTGAAACCGTTTGAAACTTTGTGAGAGTCGGAAAGAACGTTTAGACTTTAGCGTCCAGGGTTTCGATTTAGCTGAATTTGCGTTTTTATGTTTTTAAATTATTTTTAAAGTCAGCTGTGTAACGAGCCATTTAGTGGTATAGCTTCGCGTGTAAAAATGGCCGATTCAGAGTCAACTGTAAAAATAAAGAAACATAGATTCGGCAAAATCGAAACCCTAAATGCTAATGTCTAAATGTTTCTTTCGACACTCAGAAGGTTTCAAAGGATTTAAAAGTATGAAATTTAAATGATTCGTTAATAAAAATTAGTACTCGCCCATAAGAAAAGCATTGTTTCCGGTTTTCGTGGCAGTAATGTTGCAGTCACAAACCAATGGCGGGGAAATCTGCGCAATGACTGACCCATATAGATAGATTTTGAGAAAGACCTTTGAGAGGATGATTATCTCTCTGAGTGTGGAGTGTTAAATGAAAATACTGTGTTCATTCACTTGGTATTTTCTAAAATTGTCATCATGGTCCGGGAGTTTCAAAATGCGTACAGAGTTAAAATTTCAAAAATTTTCTGGAGAGGCTCTCCGGACCCCCCTCTGCACAGGGAAGTATCCCATACCCTCCACAGGCCCCCTGTGCCCGCAAAATGACCTAGATATGCCTATGGGGATGTTCATGGATTAACAGAAGCTACTTGTGGGGACCTCTAAAATTTCCGGGGGCCTCTCTCAGGGTGGCTGTGGACCCTAATTTTTTTGGAAATGGCAACCTTCCCTTTGTGATAGGTACTTCAATCGCAAGAAAATACAGAAGAAAATAGTTCGCACGGACCGCAGGTTAGCATTTTGATTTTTGACAAATTTGCGGCCACTCCAAGTTCAAAATGAGCAAAATCCAAATCTCTCAAGATTCGAGTAAGACTTGGCACCAGGAGATTTTTTGGCACGAGGAAACGGAATTCGACTTTCATTTTTCAGGAAAAATCAAAACAAGATAAAGGGAAAACCACCGTTATCTCTAATTTGTCTACCTATGAAATTGAATCAAAGCTGGTGCCTGGGGGTGTTTTCTCAGAGGCTCCGTTGTGTTCTTGGACAGTTTCGGCTGTGTTCTCGGGAGTTGCACCGTGTTCTCGCCATTTTCCTGTGTGTTCTCTCGAGGTTAGGTTTGGAAACAAACGGCGTTCCATACTCTAAGAGCTGGTCAGGTTTTCTTCACTGAAGCGCATTTTAGATCCAAAAACTGTATTTTCGTAATCAGGCGTTTTTCCGCCCATTTAAACCAACGTAAAGCCCGTCGTTTCGATCCCTTTGAGCATCATCTGAAAAAGCTTCAAATGGGCTCAACTTTTATACCTACAGCTTATTATTTTCATAGATAGCATCGATTGCACCCTAAACACACACCCCTAGTAGCAGTGGCTGTTGAGAAAAGTTGTCAAAAACTTGTAAATTTTAAGAGATCTCTTAAAATTTACTTTAAAACCACTTGAAAATTACGTAAAAAAACTCTTGAAATATTCGTATCAGGATTTCCTTTTTGGGGCTTTTTCTACATAAATTTGAAGAAAAATTTTAAGTAAAATATACGTATTTTTCTTTTTTACCTTCCTGCAGGCAAAAACGAGGGAAAAAAATGGTGTATACAGAAAAGTATAAAAGGAACAGTTGCTGCCCATAAAAATTAAGGATATAATTAGTTTATTGATTTTTACGTAAATTTTACGTTTTCTTTTAATTAAAATAACACACTTTTTTTTAACTTAAAAGAATTCCCCAAAAGGATTTCCTAAAACGAGTATTTTTAGAGTTTTTTTACTTAAAATTTACGAACTCCTAAAATTTACAAGTTTTTTACGTTTTTTTGGACAACTTTTTGTAGAACTTTTTTTATGAGTCATTGCTACTAGGGACCTTTTGTTTGGAAGGTTACAGACTGCAGACTTCCTGCTGGAAGTCATTTTATAAGTGGTAAAAAATTAAATTGCATTACTTCAAAATTTACCTGATTTCTCAAAGTGAAGGATAATCGGTGAAATTTTTAAGCAATAGTGTTAGATTTTTCTACTTAAATTATAAAAGAAATGGGACTGGAGATTATAAGACACCACAAACAAGATTTTCTGTGCCTATGGCAGTTTCATCTCGATTTGTGACAGTTCGTAGGATACAGGACCTCAGTGCATGAAAGTAAAATTTTCGTTACAGCCACATTTCTTTAACTGAGTTGAAAAATTGGGTTTTGGTGTTTTAGTGAAAAACACTCTTGTATTACCTTCGAAAATTTCTCCACTATGAACTTTCATTGTACGTCACTTAAGGCAAGATGTCCTCCCTTGAGGTCAGGCTTTAATTTTTATTAGATCAGTTACCTACACAGGCCATCGACCCTCAAGCGGGTGAAAAATTCGATAGGTATACAAAATAATTACCTATTTTCCCTATGATTTTCCCACACCTCCGCGAGTAAATAAAAAGCTATGTGAAAACATGGCTTGTGACATCATTCTATTGCCTGAATTTCTTGTTTTTTAGACATTCCATGCATTTCATGCATTGTACCAACAGTCTCTGTAGATCAACATTAATAAATGGCTCAGTAAGAAAACCAATAAAATATACCTGCAAAAAAATTAAAAATCTTTGCAACAATGCGCAGTGCACTTACCTACCTGAATTTTTGCAGTTACACTAGTAGCTATTTTTATATAAAAAAAATTTTAACGAAAGTATACCGCTCATATAACGGTTAAGTAACGGGATGTTCAAAGGAAACCGCCGTCGTATGACCATTATTAATCAAATAATTTTATAAATTGCTCGAATAACCGTTATAAATTAGTTTATTTAAAAGTTATTTGTAAAAATGTTTTATATAACCGTTATACATCTTTTATATAAACACGCTTTTCAAATATATTTTATACAATCGTTATACTTTGATTATACATTCTTTACACAGGGTTATCCAAAAGTCACTGACCACCCCTGTAACTTTTTTCCAAATTGAGATAGAAGTTTGAAACTTTGGGAATGTTCGTCGGTCTAAGGTAGCAACTTTCTGGTCCCCCCAAAATTTTGTGGAGCGGCTCTTCTTAAGGGGGGCGGGGGCTAACTTTTTTTTTTCAAATGACAACCCCTCCTTTGTGATACCTCCTTCAAAAGATAATAAAAAAAAGAAAAATTTTGGCGCAAACCACAGGTCAAAATGTTCATTTTTGACGAAATGGCGGCCGGTCAAAGTTCAAAATGGCGGAAATTTGGCATCCCCGTTGTTTATCGACGGATTGGTGTGAGACTCGGAATCCCAGGGTTTTTCGAGATGAGAAAAACGATTCTGGCATTGGTTTTCCAGAAAAGTCAGTCCTTTTCAAAATGGCGACGGTCAAAATGGCGACGGTCAAAATGGCGGCCTCGAGCGGGAAGTGGATATTTAGGCTGCATATCGTTGGATTTGCAGGAAACTTGGTATCCGGGGGTATTACGGCACGAGAATGTCGAATCTTTCATTGGATATCTGAAATTTTGACAAATTCCAAAATGGCGGGAAATCAGTTTTACGGCTGTTTACCGATGGATTTGCATGAAATTCGATATCCTGGCGGTTTTTGCCTGGATAATAAGGAATCTTTCATTAGATTCTTGAAATATCTAATAATTTCATGCTAATCCATCGGTAAAGAGCCGTAAAACTGATTTCCCACAATTTTTTCGCCACCATTTTGGAATTTGTCAAAATTTCAATCATCCAATGAAAGATTCGTCCTCCTCGTGCCAAAATACCCCCGGATACCAAGTTTCATGCAAATCCAACGTTAAGCAGCCTAAATATCCACTTCCCGCTCTTGGCCGCCAATTTGACCGCCGCCATATTGAAAAGGACTGACTTTTCTGGAAAACCAATGCCAGAATCGTTTTTCTCGTCCCAAAAACCACTCGGATTCTGAGTTTCAGACCAATCCGCCAATGAAAAACGGAGATGGCAAATTTCCGCCATTTTGAACTTTGACCGTACGCCATTTTGTCAAAAACCAACACTTCGACCTGCGGTTTGCGCCAAAAGTTTTATTTTTTATTTTCTTTCGAATGAGGTATCCGCTTCCTGTTATCCACTTCCTGTTCGAGGCCGCCATTTTGAAAAGGACTGACTTTTCTGTAAAACCAATGCCAGAATCGTTTTTCTCATCTCGAAAAACCCTGAGCTTCCGAGTCTCACACCAATCCGTCAATAAACAACGGAGATGCCAAATTTCCGCCATTTTGAACTTTGACCGGCCGCCATTTCGTCAAAAATGAACATTTTGACCTGTAGTTTGCGCCAAAATTTTTCTTTTTTTATTATCTTTCGAATGAGGCATCACAAAGGGGGGGGGGGGGGGTTGCCATTTGAAAAAAAAAAAGTTAGCCCCCGCTCCCCTTGAGGGGGGCCGCCCCACAAAATTTTGGGGGGACCAAAAAGTTGCTACCTTAGACCGAGGAACATTCCCAAAGTTTCAAACCTCTATCTCAATTTGGAAAAAAGTTACAGGGGTGGTCAGTGACTTTTGGATAACCCTGTATAAATACGCTCTTTATACGGGTGATCCAGACCACCCGTCCACTATCTTTCTCTCGAAAACGGCGGAGAATTGAGCTTCGGGACCAAAACTATCTACGGTAAATCGACCCCAAAGAATCGAATGAAAATATTTTCAGCCCCCCAAAATGATCCCTTGGGGGGTTTTGGGGGGAGCCCCCCCCCCGTTTCTCGCAATTTTCAAATGGGAAGGGTATGTTTTAACTTTGGATTCGGAATCTACGGTAAAAAATAAGAACATTTTGTTCTTTGCACTTTTTCCCTAAACCCCCTTTTTTGGAGTTACGGGGCATTTTTGGGGCAATTTTCAATTCGACGCTGTAAGCGGCCAAATCATCCAAATTTCAAAATCTAAAAATCTCCTGAGAGGAAAGGTCAATACCTTTTTATTGATGTACCACATGACCCCTGTTGCTCCAAAATTTTGGGGGCCACGGCCCCCCAAAAATTTTGGGGCTTTGGAGGGCCATGAGTCAAAAATGTCGAAAGGCAAGGGTATGTTTTGACTTCAGATTTGGATTCTACGCGAAAAGTTACGTAGAATTGATATGGCGCATGGCCTGTTTGCTCCATTTTTTTTTACCCCTTATTTTGTCCAAAAAATACACGGCTTCTTATGGGGAAATGGGGCTCTTCAGTAATTTGGAGCAAACAGGCGCCATATCAATTCTACGTAACTTTTCGCGTAGGATCCAAATCTGAAGTCATAACATACCCTTGCCTTTCGACATTTTTGACTCATGGCCCTCCAAAGCCCCAAAATTTTTGGGGGGTCGTGGCCCCCAAAATTTTGGAGCATCAGGGGTCATGTGGCACATCAATAAAAAGGTATTGACCTCACCTCTCAGGAGATTTTTAGATTTTGAAATTTGGATGATTTGGCCGCTTACAGCGTCGAATTGAAAATTGCCCCAAAAATGCCCCATAACTCCAAAAAATGGGGGTTTAGGGAAAAAGTGCAAGGAACAAAATGTTCTTATTTTTTACCGTAGATTCCGAATCCAAAGTCAAAACATACCCTTCTCATTTGAAAATTGCGAAAAACGGGGGGGCTCCCCCCCAAAACCCCCCCAAGGGGCCATTTTGGGGGGCTGAAAATATTTTGATTCGATTCTTTGGGGTCGATTTACCCAGGATAAATTTGGTCCCGAAGCTCAATTCTCCGCCGTTTTCGAGAAAAAGATAGTGGACGGGTGGTCTGGATCACCCTGTATAACGGTTACGTATACTTCGTTTATATACTGTGAATTTAGGGTATAAGGGTAAATATTTTAGGGAATACTAGGGTACTCTTAACTATGTGGTGATTGCGGGCAGAAACAAAAGGAATATTTATAATTAGTTTTACAAAAGTTGAGCTTTATTTTAACATATTCGACTATTCTTAGGTACTTGTGAACTAAATAGTGGGGCCGATAAGTGGAAAATATCATAACAATCGTGCACTCCTGGAAGAAAGCATGAAAATTTCAGGGATTCATCTCTACCCTATAGAATTTCGATTCAGACATAGACCCCAAAAATCTGAGCCCCCTGGGGGGGGGGCAGGGGGGCCCCCAATTTTTGAATTTCGTATAACTACTGAACGGCTAATGTTAGAGTAATTTTTTTACAGCAGGGCGATGGGAAATTTTATTAGGAACAAAAATGGTTTTTTATGAATTTTTCTGTGGGATCGATATTTAAGGCGTGAAACGGGAAAAACCATCGGGGGACGGGGAGCCGGCCGTTCTGAGGCAGATCCGCGCGCTGCGCTGCCTGCCCGGGACGCGCGCGGCGGCGGAGTACGGTGTTCCCGACGGAATAGCCGCTTGTCTCGGTTTAATCCATAGAGTACAATAGAGTCGCAAAGTACTGGTAGACCGAGAGCTCATGACGATTCGTTCAACCGGAATAATATAAATTTGCCACCCACCTCATTCGAAGCGGATTTTGGTGTGTAAAAAGAAATGGGCGGTCTGGCAGGTCAAACCGGTTGCATTAAGAAAGTTTTAGGCCCCTAAAAAGCCCAAAAATTGCTCGGATTTTGACCGGAAACATATACACTTGAAATTGGGCTCATTTAACGCGGAAAACCTTCCTGATTAAGGATCAGTCGGTCTGGCAGCCGAAATCGGTTGCTTAAGGGCCGCCAGACCGGTTCAAAGTTGGAAAAAAAGTGCTCAAATTTCAACCGGAAACATATACATTTGATATTGGGCTCATTTAACGCGGAAAACCTTCCTGATTAAGGATCAGTCGGTCTGGCAGCCGAAATCGGTTGCTTAAGGACCGCCAGACCGAACTTTCTCCGGAAATTCTTGATTAATTATATATATATAAGGTGGCTCAGACCTACTATTCCAGGCCTTTTTTCAAGGAAAACTGGTTTTGATGTTTTGAGAAGTGGTCAGTGGAATAGGGAATGGACCAAAAAGAATCCAAATTTCATATATTCAGGACCCCTCACGACCCTTTAGGGGGTATTTTTGGGGGGCCCCCCTTGTAACTAAAAATTGCGTTGAGAAACGTGGTCATTTAAGTTCAATGAGAATAGAGTCCACGCAAAAGTTCAATAAGTATGGAGTAAAAGAATATGCCGTCTCTCAATTTTCAATCAAATTAAAGACCCTCCAAAGAGAGAGGGGGGGGGGGGGCTGCGGCTGGTGTTACCGTGCTTGAGCTCCCCACGATGAACACCAGTTTTCTTTCAAATGAACTAACATCCCTGGAAAAGCTGCAATTCTGAGCTATTATAGGGTAACTTTTCATGAAAAACACGATATTTTAGGTTTAAAAGACCTAAGAGGACTCCCCAAGGTCATGCGGGGAAAGGGCGCACTGCGCAAGCCCCGTTTGTCCTCTCCATGTCAAAAGCCTAACCTTAACTGTTCAAGAGAAACACGCATGTTGAGGTTTAAGATTCCCAAAGGGCTTCCCACAGTAGGATGTGTCTTTTTCGCAAAAGTTTCAAATAGTCCCGCTCCACCGGGTTTTCCTGGTGATGCCTGGCATTAGGATCGCCTACTAAAAATTGGAACTTGATTGGACAATTTTTGGACCTACCGATACACTTTAAATGCAAATTTGGATCCATAGGTCCAAAGATTTAAAAAAAAAAATAGATAAATAAATTAATAAACCAAAAAACCAAAACTAGCTGAGTGAAAAACGTCGGTCATATGAACCAAACGTACGGTGTTCAATATCGGCCGTATTGTTCGGTGCTGTAGCCCTCCCGGTCCTGAGAACCGTATCCTCCGTTCATGTAACCGAGCACCCACACCGAACAGAACTAAGGAAAAAACTCGGTTGCATGAACTGAGGATGCGGTTCCCAGAACCAAGAGAGCGGTTACATGAACCGAAAAATACTGCCGGTGAACACGGTCGTGTGAACACCGTTCACACGACTGAACTTTTATTCTCAGCTGGTTCTGTACCGGTATGGCGGTGAAAATTGACGAAAATGGGGAGTTCTTGCGATTTTTTCTCTCTTCTCCAATCTCCTCTTCTTAATCGGAACGACTACAAAGTATCTTATTATATTTTCCTAAGTTTGCAATAAAGCGAAGAATCGAAAACAAAGGGTTGTATTTAATCGTGGGTTTATGTGCCTCTCATGATATATGTATAAGTTGACCTATTGGTCTGTATGACCAGCCTGAGATGACGTCCCTGCAGTAGGGTATGGCTCTTATCTAACAACAGCAGGGTGAATAATGGAATTTCCTAAGCAGCATCCCCTGGATCGGTATTATTTAATGTGAAGGACTGTAAAAAAATTGGAGTCCCTCACAGCAAGGTCACATGATGCCGCAAACGGGGGAAAGTTCTCGCGCTTTAATTTGAGGAACCCGCATTCTTACGGTCTTTGCCGATTGGACAAGTGTTTACGTGGAAGCTGTAGATACTATCGACACCCATTATTTTTCATCATTTAACTCCGGTGCAGAGTAAAATATTTTAAGATACTCGTATCTGGTCTTGAATGATTACCTACCTCTCGAACGGCGGGATGAAATGACCTCAAAAACCGGATTTTAACAGCAGACATCCATTTTTTCGAAGTTTGCCCTCCCTATTGGCGAATTGAAAGTCTGAAGAAACATCATGGTCTTACACGTGTCACTAATTTTTGCGTAGCTTAAAAATATTGAAACAGATTTGGTCTCGGAATAGCAATTGCCCTCTCACGCGGTGGGCTGAGGCACACCTAAAATGCAATTGCCGCACTTAATACCACAAGAGTTGTCCTTAGTGTGAAACTTGTTATACATAATATAGAACAGAGCAGGAGCATGATATTATCATAATCTTTATCTCTTTAAGATAATACTTTTTATCAAAAAAGATGAGTTTACGGAAAGATTCGACACAATATCCTCCCCTAAGAGGATCTTCCTCTCTCATCTTATGAGACATATTTAACACGTAAATACCAATGATACCAGCCCGTATGCTAGAGACTTTTGCTGCGGATTCACGTAAATAGAAAAAATAAACAGAACAAGCTGAAAAGTCTACAACGACCGATAAACTAACAATGATTAATGCTGTTTTTAGTGCAGAAATTGCGTTTTAAGTGTACCGGTAGGTCCAAAAATTGTCCAATCAAGTTCCAATTTTTAGTAGGCGATCCTAATGCCAGGCATCACCAGGAAAACCCGGTGGAGCGGGACTATTTGAAACTTTTGCGAAAAAGACACATCCTACTGTGGGAAGCCCTTTGGGAATCTTAAACCTCAACATGCGTGTTTCTCTTGAACAGTTAAGGTTAGGCTTTTGACATGGAGAGGACAAACGGGGCTTGCGCAGTGCGCCCTTTCCCCGCATGACCTTGGGGAGTCCTCTTAGGTCTTTTAAACCTAAAATATCGTGTTTTTCATGAAAAGTTACCCTATAATAGCTCAGAATTGCAGCTTTTCCAGGGATGTTAGTTCATTTGAAAGAAAACTGGTGTTCATCGTGGGGAGCTCAAGCACGGTAACACCAGCCGCAGCCCCCCCCCCCCCCTCTCTTTGGAGGGTCTTTAATTTGATTGAAAATTGAGAGACGGCATATTCTTTTACTCCATACTTATTGAACTTTTGCGTGGACTCTATTCTCATTGAACTTAAATGACCACGTTTCTCAACGCAATTTTTAGTTACAAGGGGGGCCCCCCAAAAATACCCCCTAAAGGGTCGTGAGGGGTCCTGAATATATGAAATTTGGATTCTTTTTGGTCCATTCCCTATTCCACTGACCACTTCTCAAAACATCAAAACCAGTTTTCCTTGAAAAAAGGCCTGGAATAGTAGGTCTGAGCCACCTTATATATATATAATTAATCAAGAATTTCCGGAGAAAGTTCGGTCTGGCGGCCCTTAAGCAACCGATTTCGGCTGCCAGACCGACTGATCCTTAATCAGGAAGGTTTTCCGCGTTAAATGAGCCCAATATCAAATGTATATGTTTCCGGTTGAAATTTGAGCACTTTTTTTCCAACTTTGAACCGGTCTGGCGGCCCTTAAGCAACCGATTTCGGCTGCCAGACCGACTGATCCTTAATCAGGAAGGTTTTCCGCGTTAAATGAGCCCAATTTCAAGTGTATATGTTTCCGGTCAAAATCCGAGCAATTTTTGGGCTTTTTAGGGGCCTAAAACTTTCTTAATGCAACCGGTTTGACCTGCCAGACCGCCCATTTCTTTTTACACACCAAAATCCGCTTCGAATGAGGTGGGTGGCAAATTTATATTATTCCGGTTGAACGAATCGTCATGAGCTCTCGGTCTATGGAGCGCCGATGAAGCCAATCCATTAACAGGCGTTTCCGAGCCGCGTGTGCTCCGAAAATTGTGAACCATTTGTGAACCCAACGGCATTTTGTAACACGGCGGCTTATGGAGAAATCAAGAATTGCTTGTGTTTTTTAGGTATTTTATAATTCAATCAGCATTAATTTTTGCAAATTTTGCTATTTAAAGGTAGTCAAAGCCATAATGAATCCATTGATGTATATTACTCCTGGATAATATTCATATTGGGATTTAATTTCTGACTTATACCAAGTGTGAACCAACCGGCATTTCTTATCACGGCGGCTTACGGGAAAAGCAACGACTGCCTGTGTTTTTTGGACATTTTTTAATTCCATCGATATTAATTTGTGCAAATTTTGCTATAATTAGATAGTCAAAGCCATAATGAATCCATTGATGTATATTACTCCTGGATAATATTCATACAGGGATTTAATTTCTGACTTATACCAAGTGTGAACCAACCGGAATTTTTTAACACTGTGGGCTTATGGAGAAATCAAGGACTGCTTGTATTTTTTCGACTTTTTTAAATTCCATCGGTATTAATTTGTACAAATTTTGCTTTAAATAGATATCCAAAGCCATAATGAATCCATTAATGTATGTTACTCCTGGATAATATTCATATATGAACTCAATTTCAGACTTATTACCGGCCTACTTGGCTGGTTCAATGTGTGTGGACCTAGCCGACGAACGGAGCCGAGTCGGGAGCGGGGAGGTGGGGAGCGCTGAGCGCGAGTCTCTGCGTATGCGTCGTCGCTAGTCGCCGCACACTAGTCTCCGGAGAACTGGACAAAACAGTCTCGAAAAGTGACTTCAACGGCGATCCAGTACTTTGCGACTCTATTGTACTCTATGGTTTAATCTCAACGGTGCGCAGTTTTAAAAATAATTATGAATTTACTGTACTGCCTAAATACTTTTCCATTGTGATATAAGCCCTACTTTTTATTAGTAACACATAAAATCAAGCAAAAGGCGAAATACTCCAATGCGAAAGCGCCGAGTCAATAAGAAGGGTCGGCCATCGCGCATCACGCGTCTTGTTTTCTCTGAATACAGAGCTTTTCCAATCTCAGTACAGAGTGTATTACCCTTTCCTCACGTGAGTTTTGTAAAGGATTACATTTTTTAAGATATTAGAGCGAAATAACAAGTTTAAATATACGATTTTGACCTACTTTTTAATGACTATTGGAAATGGCGGATCCTTGATAACTTATTTTTTGTTTTTATTTTCCACGTTATTGTCGGCGAATGGGACCATAAGCTGCTTACATAAGCAAGAATTTTGCAAAACTGATGCTAAGACATTACTTGAGGAGTAAAGAGGGGGGCTTCACATTCCCTTCGCCACCAAGGTTTCCAGATCTCCTTCATTTTCCTCCAATATCGTTTTTCGTTCATGTTAATTGGTTCTCGCATTGCACAGGTTACATACGAAACATTCCGACAATGTTCTTTTCTCCTCTTTTTTCCTCCAGCCAGTCAATAGAAGTTTTCATTTTCATGAACTCCCCACTCTTTCAGTTATTCAACAAATATGCATATTTCAAAAAATAGAACAATATATTATAATGAATAATAAAATAGTGTATTTCCTTCGGAAAATACACTAAAAGAAGACATCTGAATCCCATCGCTTCTTTTTATCGAGTCACACTTGAAGATATTATTGGTACTTTCCACGAGACATAAAAAATGGAATGAGTAGTAAAAAAATCCATGTATACTATCTTTCATTTTATTCTGCAGAGTTTGGAGTGGAGTTGGTAACATTTGTATTGAAAAAAATATTAATGTAGGAGGAAATTTATTTATCATGCAGGTTCTGATCCTTTAAAGAACTTTGAGAAGGACCAGTACGTCAGGAAGAAATTCATTGCATTTCTTCTTTTTCAACCCACCAAATCTCGAACCGATTTTTGATTTGTAAGTATGTCGGAGAAAATTGTCAAGAAACGGGACTTGCAAAATATGCAGTGCACAAAACGTACACCTTGAACTTTATCGTACAGTATAACACTGATCGAATTAGCTTTAGAGATTATCAAAAGGTTAATTTCTCGTCAAAATATCAACAAATCAGTCAAAATCAGTAATCAGTAATCAGTTGCAAAATTACCGAGATTGCGGGATATCGAATGATGCGCGATTTAATTGATGACATAAGAACAGGATAGGTCCGCCCAGTAGGCGCGACTTCCTATCACTAAAATGGACCGTTTTTGCAGATTAGCAGATACTGGCGGCTATTTATTACTTAATAATATTCTTTGTACTGTACAGGAAGCAGTCCAACGAATGTTTTTTGGGGGTCTTTTATCCCTATCAAGCTGTCTCAAGATTCTTTTGGCGTTTTTTCGGAGCAAGTTTTGAAGGTGGTTTTGGTCCTCTTAAAGAATGGCTATACGTAGCAATGAAGTACCAATATGTTCCTTAAAGAGAGGAGAATAAGCATGTTTTTATGTATACTCATTTTTTACAAAATTAGTTTCCCTGTCTTACAAGTCTGGCTGGAAGCCGTCTCCAAGGAACTTTAGGGTATGTAAGCATATTTAGATAGGTATCATTCTGGTGGCGCAGCACCGAGAAAAAGAGAGAGAGAAAAAAAACACTTTAAAATAATTTTTCAGGTCATTGTGGTTAACAACAAAGATTTGTGATTTTTAGTCCCCCCCCCCCCCTTTGCGAGACAACTGTGCGTCAGATTTTATTCCGTTCAACTGATGTCTGATACAGTTATCTCGGATGTTTTAATGAAAATTGACAAACCCGTACAACAAAACATCCCCGAACTCCAGCACTTAGCCCCTTCTCCTTCTCCTTCTTTTGCCGTGCGCTCACTTGTATACATATATTACCTGCAAAAATTAAGCCCTATTTTACGGCTTTATAGGTAGTACGATATATTTATAATATTTTTAAAACTGCGCACCGTTGAGATTAAACCGAGACAAGCGGCTATTCCGTCGGGAACACCGTACTCCGCCGCCGCGCGCGTCCCGGGCAGGCAGCGCAGCGCGCGGATCTGCCTCAGAACGGCCGGCTCCCCGTCCCCCGATGGTTTTTCCCGTTTCACGCCTTAAATATCGATCCCACAGAAAAATTCATAAAAAACCATTTTTGTTCCTAATAAAATTTCCCATCGCCCTGCTGTAAAAAAATTACTCTAACATTAGCCGTTCAGTAGTTATACGAAATTCAAAAATTGGGGGCCCCCCTGCCCCCCCCCCCAGGGGGCTCAGATTTTTGGGGTCTATGTCTGAATCAAAAGTCTATAGGGTAGAGATGAATCCCTGAAATTTTCATGCTTTCTTCCAGAAGTGCACGATTGTTACGCTTATCGGCCCCACTAAAAGGGTACTAAGGGAGGGTTAAGAAAAATACAAGTTTGAAGTCATCTTTTATCAAAAAAAAATCAGCTAAAAAATCTCTGACTTAAGTAGGTAGCAGAGGTAGTACAACTGACAAGTTGCTATATACAGCATAAGTATGTTTCAATTCATTTTCGACAAAGTCAACATTTTTCTGCACGCTATTACAATATTTTTGGAAAATTTTCATCACTACAAAAAATTGAAATTTTGTGTCTATTACATCATCAAAACTGTAAAAAAAAAATCTGATGAAGTCTACTCATGTTAGGGTTTCAATTTTTAAATCCATTTTTAGAAGGAAAAAAAATTAGGTTAATGGCGGAAAGTGTGGAGCTAAGTGAACCAAGGGGCTATCCAAACTAGTCGTGGGAATTCCTGCAGAAAAACGGAATTTGTATTTTCAGCCTGACAAAACCAGCTAATAGTAAGAGGATATACTTTTTTGTACAAACAGCAATAGTATCATGCAACAGGATTACTCCTTTGTTGATATTTACGCCGATTTTCACTCAATTCTGTTCTCTGGTCGGAAATCGAAAAAAAAAAAAAAAAAAAATCAATTTTCCTTTATTTTCAGACTTTTGCTTCTTAAGACTTCGACTCTGTTTGAAATCTTTACTTAGGATCGAACTAGATGCCTTCTCTTAACTTTTTTGTGTCCATTTGTGCTTTTATCACCTGGTTACTGTGTTTTTACCAGGAATTTTTGAAAAACCAACCCAATTCGGGCTGATTTAGCCATTGATGTAAGAGCGTTAAAAGATGAAGTGATGTTTCATTAAAATATGACCAAAGGTAGGTAGGTAAGTTAAAATGAGTTTGGAGGTGAAACCAGGCATGGAACGTCGTTTAGGGTCATGCAGCTCACGAAATTTAAAAAAAAAAAAAAAAAAAAAAAAAAAAAAAAAAAAAAAAAAAAATTACTGGTTCAGATAGCCCTGTTAAACTTATAAATGCTCAACCACTCAAACCTCAGATTTAGTGTTTGAAAGTCAATTTTATTGATTAGTTAATGTGTAATAATTTAATTTATGAGGTTAGAATAATTTATTCAATTAGAGGTAACAGAAAATTTAACAGTACCGGAGGTACTTCAGATAGCCCCAATTTTGGATTTTCTGAAAAATCGGACTTCATACCTACCCACCGAAAAAAAACTGTCCAGCATAAAGAAATGCTGTTATCTCCGTTGTAGGATTAAATAATTCAATCGACGTAAGCAAAAATGCCCGATGTCCAAAAAATCAACTTTTGGTAAACTGCAAAGTACTGTGGAGACCTTTAGAATCGGCATTCTGAAGAAATTTGAAGCATGTGTCACACAACTGTTTCCCTTCCCAACTCCCACCTCGTGCTGAGAAATTTGAAGAAAGGGCGTTGGACATCGGACGTTTTCGTATGAGTTGCAAAAATCTGCCCCAAAATTATTATTTCTGACCCTTCAAATTAGCGTAAAACATTGTGTCAGCCTTTCAGTGACACAAAAAAAAAAATATTTCGTTCTTCTTCGAGGCTTTAAATGAAAGTAACGTGACGGCGGGAGAAGAAAAATAATGGACGTCGGGCGTTTTCGCATGCTTTTAGATCGCTTCTTTGGGATTATATGGAGTAGGGTGAAATTATTCATCTTTAGAGGGTCCCGAATGAGAATCCAAATTTGCCCCCTCGACAAAATAGGAACCCCCTGAAAACCCCCCCCAAATAGAGAAAACAGTACAAAATCGGCTATTTTCTCTCGTTCTTCTCCTACCTGCGCACGTTAGGAGAGCAGAAGTTTTTTCTCCTCTAAAAGGAGGAGTATCGTTTTGGGCCTTTTCCGGCCTCACCTGAATTTTACTGAATTCCTACCTCATATTTTCAAAGTACCAGTCCTAGGTAGACTTTATGCCAAATATTTAACGGAGCCCATGCTAAGGCGCAGGAACGCCTCAAACTCAAAATCCTGGCATCCAAAAACAGTTATTTTCGTCGACTTTTTCGACTGTTATCACTCTTCCAGTAGCAGATTCCCATGTATTTTTTGCGTACTTTCCGTTTCTGGCCTTTAAAAAGGCCTCCGATAGATTTTGAGGGGCCTTACGGGCCATTGTTGTCATGTTTAGGTTTTTTTTTTTCAAATTTACTCACGCAGAACTGAAATTCAATTAAGAACCGTATAGTTATTGAGAAGATCGCAAAAAAATAAATAAAAAATGTTCGTGAAAGTTTTTCCTACGTTGCCAAATTCTGAAGAAAAATCGTTTCAAAGACCCAAAAATGGCCAACATTTGATTAATTGCCACGCCTAAGGTTCCAGAAAGTGGGGTACAACTCTTACATTGACGTACGTAACAGCTCTTACCCATATATAGGTACAACATATCAACAAATTATAGTTGTACCTGGATTCTCACGATGTGAAAATTGACCAAGATGTCGATTTTAGCTGCCTTCTGTTACTCGGAGCTAGCTCTTTTGAATGTTTTTCGACCTCAGTCACCCTCCCTCCATGGGTGTAAACTATATGTAGGTATTTATCTACATAATTTTCATTTCTGGCCGTGAAAATGGCTTCCTGTGAATTTTCAAAAGTTTAACGGTCCATTGTTGCCAATTTTTACCAATTTTTGGGTTTTTTTCTCAAGTTTGCATGTGTAAAACTTAATTTTATCAAAAAACCGTGTATATTTTCGGAAAGAACGTAAAATACTACATTCGTAATGTCCTTTGTATTTTTTCCCTACGTTGCCAAATTTTCGAGAAAAATCGCCCTGAAGTGTAAAAAATGCCTCAAATTCGATTAATCGGCTTGTCGAAGGTCAAAGGAAGTGAATTCTGACTATCATATGGATTGAGAGACACTTTGCCCACGTAGTTTCAGTTGTTTGATATTTGGCCTGTAACAGTCATCTTGAGAATCAAGGGCTATCTCGAGGTTACAGAAATAAAGTGGTGAATTGAAGTGCAGGATAAGGTGGAAGCACCTTGAGGGTCCGTTGCGTCACGTTCATCGGAGCCATTACATGTTCGGTGAGACGCATTGCAATTTTCCATTTTTGATACGTTATTTGTAGTAAAAGAAAACTTAAAATTCACTTCTTAGAACCTTCGACAGGACGATTAATCCAATTTGAGGCATTTTTGGCACTTCAGGGCGATTTTTCTCGAAAATTAGGCAACGTAGGGAAAAACTACGAGGGACATTATGCATGTAGTATTTTACGTTCTGTCCGAAATGTACACGGTTTTAGATAACATTAAGTTTTACACATGCAAACTTTAAAAAACCCAAAAATTGGTAAAAATTAGCAACATTGGACCGTTCGACTCTCTAAAATTCACAGGAAGCCATTTTTATGGCCAGAAATGAAAATTACGTAGACAAATACATATATAGTACACACCCATAGAGGGTGACTAAGGTCGAAAAACATTCAAAAGAGCTACCTCCAAGTAAAAAAAGGCGGCTAAAATCGACATTCTGGTCAATTTTCTCAACGTGGGAGTAGATACGACTCCGAACTGTGGTTTTTGTTACTTGGATGAGCAAGACAGTTGAGTGGTTGCGTGAACTGGACTGCCCTGGAAAATGCCTTTTGAGACGGTAACTTTGGCAACACTGGGGTACCGTCTCGTTACGCTCTAGGGCAAGCTCGATACACGAAATTTTAGTAGTTTGAATCTACTTTCATTTGAAAGAATTGACTTACCTTAAAGAATTGCCGAAAAACAATCACACGCAAAAACCTATTAAAAAACGAAATTTTGAACATTTTGGGTTTTCTTTTAGAACCCTAAAGTGAGCACATTTTTCATCAGAATTTCAGATCAGGTTTAAAATGACAACAATTTTGTCTGCTTTCAAGTAAGATCGACACGGATAGTCACGACAGCAACAGTTTTAGCAATATTAGCCGAAAAACGAGAGAAAATAACTGACAGTTTTTTCGATTCTAGGTGGAGGGGGGGGGGGGTTGAAGGGGTCCCTATAATTTGTCGAGGGGGAAAATTTGGATTCTCGTTTAGGACTCTATCTATGAGAATCCAGGTGAGATAAAAAGTTCCGCTCTCAAAACGTGCGATAGTAGCACGACAACGAGAGAAAATAACCGATTTTTGACAGTTTTTTTCGATTTTGGAGGAGTTCCCATAATATGTCGAGGGAGCAAATTTGGATTCTTGTTTAAAACCCTCTATAGATGAGAACTCGGGTAAGAAAAGAAGTTCTATGCTCTCTAAACTGCATGAAAATCCCGAATAAATGGATATCGGACGTTTTCGCATACTTTAGAGGTTCGGCACTTCGGCCCCCTAAATGGGGCGAAAAAGCCCCAAAACAGATTAAATCTGTCCATACACAGATGCGCCTACCCTCAAAGATGACATTGAGTCAAAAGAGTCGAAATCCAAAAAATGGACATCGGCCGTTTTCGCATACGTACATTCGATTATGGTTGGGGCTATTCTCTTTTGGAAAAAAATAACATTAGTTTTGGTATGATTCTGTAGTTTGTAGTTGGCTTAGAAAAACGGTGGTTCATTTGGCCCCCTTCTCTCGTAAGCCTTTTTTTAAAAACATAGAGATCTCGGTAGATATTGATGAGAGAAATTATAGCAGTTACATTTATTCCAAGAAAATAATCGCATTCTATTGAGTGAAGCATGTTTAGAATTTTAGAAATATGACACAGCATCAGACATTTTATAACTTTTAATGAGCATATTTTCAAAATGTGTTATTGTTGTCTTAGAGAAGGAACTAATGAAGAAGACTAATAACTGTACCTAAAAGAGCGGCAAAATTCCAACCAGCTGACATTATTCAGACCGGTGGTCCATTGAATGGCGTGAATGCTAAATTGGATAGTAGTACGGTGGGTACGATCAAAATCGACGATTTTTTGATTGGAAATTGCCACTTCGGGAGGTCATACTAGATGAAAAAATAAAAGTTTTTGTCCGTAGAACCACTTTCAAATCCGTGCAGGATCCAAGATGGCGGCCGTTAAAGATGGCGGCCAAGCGCTTTTTTGAAGTGCTATATCTCTGTTGCTAATTGTCCGATTTTGATTTTCTTTTTTTTAAGTGAGAGCTAAAAGGGCCTAAAATATGAATAAATTATAACAAATTCAATTTGGCCAACAATTTGTCCAAAATTTTACAAAAAATGTTTTCCTTGAAAATTCCTAAAATTTCAAAGCAAAATAACTTTTAACTGAGCGGGAAAATTGATATTTTCTTTCCAGTAAAAGAGATGGGTCTTGATCTCGCGTTTAATTTGATACCAAAACCATTTTTGTGCTACGAGTAGTTAGCCCGCGAGAGCCATTTAAGTATCGCGCGATCGGCCGCGGCGCGCGATTTCCACCCCGCGTTCATGGCCACGGGCGCGCTTCACACGTGTAAAAGGCGCTGTATCTCTCCAACCGTTCGTTCGATTTTCAAACTTTTGGTCTCGTTTGAAAGCTACTATAAGAACCTTTTCAAATAATGTGCATTTTTACATTTACCTTTAAATAATTTGCCATATTATGAAAAAATACGTGAATTTTTCAATTTCGATCATCTTAACAGCCGTTGATTTTTTGTTTCTGGACGCAATTAGAGCCCTTTATTTTCTTGAGGTGGATAGAAGATTTTCTGACCTTCAAAACGATACCAAAACCTTTTTTTTGTGACGAATAGAAAACGCGTGAGGACGGTTTTGGTCGCGCGCTCGGGTAGAGGTTCGCCACTTATGCGCCGTGCAACCTCGCGTCGGCCCGCGTTCATGCGCTACAGAACTGGAATATTCGCTGTTTTTTGATCATTCATCGCAAAATTTTCATGAAAATTGTTAATTTTGGAAAATCCTTTCATACCCTCTTGAGACGAAGTGAATATACCTATAATAAAAAAATAAATACTCTGGTTAACATGATAAATATGAAAAAATGTATAACGAACTAATTACTATTCCTCAAGTTTTTATGAGATGCGGAGATGGATGAAACCGCAACAAATTTGATTCTTTATTTGATTCATTACACTTTTAAACGACGATATATTGCCGATAATCAGCATTCTCATGGAATTTTAGGAACGATTTCTACAATTTTCTCCCTTAGAGGTGAACTCTACTATTTAATTAAAATTGATCGCAAAATGATCAGCGGGCTTAGAATCCTTCCCTACAACCAAGTGCATAGTGCACGTGGAAAACTTTTCCGATGCAACAGCGGCGTTTTTCCCTCTTTCGTCCTCAAAGGCACTTCCAGATGCCTGTTTTCAAGCCCTGGAAAAATATACCTACCTGCATGGCGCCTCTATTTTTGGCGGTAAATAAAGGTTTTCTTAGCAGGCGCAGGGGCGGATATCGGTTTTCTTAAATTACGCTGGTAGATATGATATGAATGATAAACCGCAACAAACTTGATTCATCATGTAATGTATCTCGATTTTAAGTGGGGATAAAACGGCGATTATCGGCATTCTCGTGGGATATTAGCTATGGTTTAGGTATACAAATTTCTTGCTTAGATCAGTCGAGCTGGTCACAGAAACGTGTTCTGATGCTTGAATCTTGTAAAGCAGCTAAAAATAGTAGGATCTGTTCCAACAGCAACTCTGAAAGTTCAATGTTAACCGAGATATCGTGCTTTGAAAAATTCGATTCATGCCGTTACCCACCGAGGAAGTGAAACCCTTGGTTTCCTCCAATTTGCTTTCATCCGAGTTTCACGCATGTTTCAATTTTGTTTCACGTTGAGTAAACAGTGAAATTGTGTGTCAGCCTGAAAAATGAAAGCAAGGCGGAAGAAAGCAAGGGTGTCACTATAGTAGTGACACCCAAGCGGTATCCAAAGCGGTCCCGCTTTGGATCACGTCATCAACCGGATTTTTCAAAGTTGGATATCTTGGTTAGGTAATATTGAACGAAGAAAGCTTTTGTTCGTACAAATCGTTTTGTACTTAGCTGATCCACAAGAATCAAATGTCAAAACACGATTCTGTAACCAGCGCAACTGACTCATTGAAATTGATCGCTAAAAGGTCAATGTGTTTAGAATCCTTCCCAACAACGAATCTGGGAACTCCAAAAAGTTCACGTAGTAGAGTTTCTTCGGACTTTCAATTTTTAGGAAACTCTCCTACTACGTGAACTTTTTGGAGTTCCCAGATTCGTTGTTGGGAAGGATTCTAAACACATTGACCTTTTAGCGATCAATTTCAATGAGTCAGTTGCGCTGGTTACAGAATCGTGTTTTGACATTTGATTCTTGTGGATCAGCTAAATACAAAACGATTTGCACGAACAAAAGCTTTCTTCGTTCAATATTACCTAACCAAGATATCCAACTTTGAAAAATCCGGTTGATGACGTGATCCAAAGCGGGACCGCTTTGGATACCGCTTGGGTGTCACTACTATAGTGACACCCTTGCTTTCTTCCGCCTTGCTTTCATTTTTCAGGCTGACACACAATTTCACTGTTTACTCAACGTGAAACAAAATTGAAACATGCGTGAAACTCGGATGAAAGCAAATTGGAGGAAACCAAGGGTTTCACTTCCTCGGTGGGTAACGGCATGAATCGAATTTTTCAAAGCACGATATCTCGGTTAACATTGAACTTTCAGAGTTGCTGTTGGAACAGATCCTACTATTTTTAGCTGCTTTACAAGATTCAAGCATCAGAACACGTTTCTGTGACCAGCTCGACTGATCTAAGCAAGAAATTTGTATACCTAAACCATAGCTAATATCCCACGAGAATGCCGATAATCGCCGTTTTATCCCCACTTAAAATCGAGATACATTACATGATGAATCAAGTTTGTTGCGGTTTATCATTCATATCATATCTACCAGCGTAATTTAAGAAAACCGATATCCGCCCCTGCGCCTGCTAAGAAAACCTTTATTTACCGCCAAAAATAGAGGCGCCATGCAGGTAGGTATATTTTTCCAGGGCTTGAAAACAGGCATCTGGAAGTGCCTTTGAGGACGAAAGAGGGAAAAACGCCGCTGTTGCATCGGAAAAGTTTTCCACGTGCACTATGCACTTGGTTGTAGGGAAGGATTCTAAGCCCGCTGATCATTTTGCGATCAATTTTAATTAAATAGTAGAGTTCACCTCTAAGGGAGAAAATTGTAGAAATCGTTCCTAAAATTCCATGAGAATGCTGATTATCGGCAATATATCGTCGTTTAAAAGTGTAATGAATCAAATAAAGAATCAAATTTGTTGCGGTTTCATCCATCTCCGCATCTCATAAAAACTTGAGGAATAGTAATTAGTTCGTTATACATTTTTTCATATTTATCATGTTAACCAGAGTATTTATTTTTTTATTATAGGTATTCACTTCGTCTCAAGAGGGTATGAAAGGATTTTCCAAAATTAACAATTTTCATGAAAATTTTGCGATGAATGATCAAAAAACAGCGAATATTCCAGTTCTGTAGCGCATGAACGCGGGCCGACGCGAGGTTGCACGGCGCATAAGTGGCGAACCTCTACCCGAGCGCGCGACCAAAACCGTCCTCACGCGTTTTCTATTCGTCACAAAAAAAAGGTTTTGGTATCGTTTTGAAGGTCAGAAAATCTTCTATCCACCTCAAGAAAATAAAGGGCTCTAATTGCGTCCAGAAACAAAAAATCAACGGCTGTTAAGATGATCGAAATTGAAAAATTCACGTATTTTTTCATAATATGGCAAATTATTTAAAGGTAAATGTAAAAATGCACATTATTTGAAAAGGTTCTTATAGTAGCTTTCAAACGAGACCAAAAGTTTGAAAATCGAACGAACGGTTGGAGAGATACAGCGCCTTTTACACGTGTGAAGCGCGCCCGTGGCCATGAACGCGGGGTGGAAATCGCGCGCCGCGGCCGATCGCGCGATACTTAAATGGCTCTCGCGGGCTAACTACTCGTAGCACAAAAATGGTTTTGGTATCAAATTAAACGCGAGATCAAGACCCATCTCTTTTACTGGAAAGAAAATATCAATTTTCCCGCTCAGTTAAAAGTTATTTTGCTTTGAAATTTTAGGAATTTTCAAGGAAAACATTTTTTGTAAAATTTTGGACAAATTGTTGGCCAAATTGAATTTGTTATAATTTATTCATATTTTAGGCCCTTTTAGCTCTCACTTAAAAAAAAGAAAATCAAAATCGGACAATTAGCAACAGAGATATAGCACTTCAAAAAAGCGCTTGGCCGCCATCTTTAACGGCCGCCATCTTGGATCCTGCACGGATTTGAAAGTGGTTCTACGGACAAAAACTTTTATTTTTTCATCTAGTATGACCTCCCGAAGTGGCAATTTCCAATCAAAAAATCGTCGATTTTGATCGTACCCACCGTACTATAGCATTTTGCAATTCGGAACTATAGGCAATATGGTAGGTTTTCAGGAGAGCAACTTTTCCAAAAACCATTGGCGTTTTTCCTCAAAACGATCAATGTTGCGGTTTGATGGTTCATTTTATAGCCATGGAGTCCCTTTAACACCCTGTTTTGACAGATTCTTCGAAAACATCACACTGTTGCCAGAGTACCTATATTGAGAGAGTATGGCCACTGGGCCCCATGGAGAGGCTTAGGACCCAAAAATGGCGGTGCTTTGTTTTGGTTTTTGTGGATGGGAGGGGGGTCATTGCCAACTTTTGACGGTTATCACCAACCGCACTTGCTGCCAACCTTACTACATCTAAGATAATTTTTCTCAAAAATTGCACACGATTAGCCTTAAAAATATATAAAGATGTCGCAATAGTGCATTTGAGTAAGGAAAGAAAATTTGAGTCATTTTGCATTACATTAATTTATGGCGTCCGCCATTTTCGGGTCCTAAGGGCTCCATTTAGCCTAAGATGGCTGAGCCAATCAGAGGTGGTAACCTCAGTGGCCATACTCTCTCAATGTAGGTACTCTAACTGTTGCCAAAAATTACAAAAAAAGGCTATAGTTCCGTATTGCAGAATGAGGAATCCTTGGAAGCTCATTTTGCAATTAGGAACTATAGATTGTTTTAGCACTGACTGCATAGGGGAGACGACCCTGGTGTCACTATTACACACTGGAGGGTTAACCCCAACAGAGGAAACACCCCTTCCTCCCATCAAACGAGGAAGGGGGGAGGTGCATTGTCCCTGCGGAAAGATATTCTACCAAACACAGGGTGTGCCAAAAATATGGATACCTTCAGACTTGCTAATATTTCGAGAATGGTAGCAAATATTAACATGCAATTTGGACGGGAGGGTTTATAGATTCGATTGACATGAATCGATCGAAAAGTGAAAGCGTAAATCGATCGACACCGACTCGATCGACAAATTCTTAAAAAAACCAGTGTCATGAATCCGACATGAAGCGATCGAAAAGTTGGAACGTGAACCAATTGACGTGATTCGATCGGCACTGATTCGATTGACGTCCGTAAATCGATCAAAAACCTGCGAATCGATCGACAAATCCGTGGATCGATTGACAACCCCGTGAGTCGTTCGAAAAATCCGTGAATTAATCGATAAACCCGTGAATCGTGAAATTTTGAAAATTCGAAAATCCAAGATTAGGGATGTGGCCTAAAATGCTATCTCGGCTCCTGTTCGATCGATCTTGCTGATTTAAGGTTCGAAGGGTATTTTTGGACGAGAAACTAGAATTTCTAGTCAAATTGTGAAAATTCGAAAATTCAAGGTGGCGGATGTGGCCTAAAATGCTATCTCGGCTCGTGCTCGATCTATAGTGGTGAATCTTCGTACCAGGGAGTATCTTAGGTCGGGAAACTCAAATTTTTGGTCAAAAAAAAAATCGAAAATCCAAGATGGTGGATGTGGCCGAAAATGACCTTACTCAGGGGATCTTTCATTCCTCGCGTTAGTCTCTAAGTCCTCTTTCATTACACGCGTTTAAAGGGGAGCTCAGAAGACGCAACCTCAAACTTGTTTTTCGTGGATTGAAATGCGAAAAATATCGGAGAAAATTCTTGTAGCTTACGCGTAGTAAATACTTCAAAATATGCAAAAATCAAAAATTACTGAACAAGCTCATGGTCAAAATTTGAAAAAATTTCAAATTTTTGAAATTCGGCTAGAAATTCTAGTTTCCCGTCCAAAAATACCCCCTCGTACCAAACATCAGCAAGATCGATCGAACAGGAGCCGAGATAGCATTTTAGGCCAAATCCGCCATCTTGGATTTTCGAATTTTCAAAATTTGACCAGAAATTAGAGTTTCCTGTCGAAAAATACCCCATGTTACCAAAAATCATGCAAGATCGATCGAACAGGAGCCGAGATAACATTTTGCCGTCCTGTTTATAGTTCCGGATTGCAAAATGGGAAATCCGAGTTTCGCATTACGCAATAGGGAACCATAGTATAGGTCCCAATTGCAAAATGAACCTCGCGTGATCCTGCGACGGCAAATTTTTACGGGGTCGCTGAAGCGGGATAAAAATCGTTTGGGAGGGTTTTCTTCTCAATAGTAGGTAAGTAAATACTCTCCTGATACGGAATTCATCAGAAAAAAAAAAAATCAAAAATTTGACCCTAGGTCCTCATTGCATAAATCTGTTCAATTGATCTATTGCTCTAGCCGGCCGAATTTAGCATCTCAATTTATTGATCTACTATTGTTCTCCCTTGCCTTATTTGATCAGTCTACCCCTCTACTGGGCCACAAGCGATGTCCTAAATCCTTCGAATGCTATTGAAACAAGCAACTAATAGATAAAAAATCCAGTCGCCGTTTCCGGTTCATTCAATGCAAAAAAAGGGAGGTACTGGAACACGCGAGTGTAAAGGAAATGCAGAATTGGTGAGGAAGGGGCTCTTGGTGTGCGACACTTTTTTCGGGGCTGCCATGAGTATGTACTCTGGGTTGAAGGCAACTATTCCATGCAAGGAAATCGTCCTTGTTTAAAGCACAGGTTGCAAGAAATTGCAATTACATGATAAAATTATTGCTGATTGATTAGGGTGTTGTATTCTGCTGTCTGTTAGGATGGTCCTCATTTTCAACTTTTGGGAAATTTTAATGGCTGACCCCATAAAAAGATTAGATATAATGAAAAGAGAACATGGGTAAAGATATTTTTGAAAAAAAAAAGTTCTCAAAGGAGGCGCCAGGCTGTTTAGATCCATGTGCCTATTTGAGCGTAATGTCTTTGCTCCAGACCTGACAAAATTCACTTTATGCCGATAGCAGCAGAGCAGCTCAGGTGGGGCTTGGCACTGATCGTGCAACCCTGTGCTTTCGATATACAGTGGACTCTCGATAATTCGAACCTCGATAATTCGAAATCCTCCTTAATTTGAAGGAAAGTCTCTCGATAATTCGAAGAAAATCAATGTATTTTTCTCCCCTCGTTAATTCGAAATTTTTAAGCTGGCGCGGCCCTCTATAATTCGAAAATGCGAAAAAAATTCCCTCTGTAATTCGAAGTGAGGGAAGTAAATATGGCCCACCCTCTATAATTCGAAATAAGATAGTACATTCCCTCTACAATTCGAAGTGAACTGTTTATGTGCCTGGGTGTCTGAAAGAGCTTGACCTTTGACCTAAAGACCTTTTGGCATGAATCCGTCCATTTGCCCCTCTATAATTCGAATTCAGATGGCGCCTTCCCTCTATAATTCGAAATTTTTACACATGGAATCTCTTTAATTCGAACTCTCTTTATTTCAAAACCTCGCTTATTCGAAGAAAAGCCAATTCCCTTCAATTTCGAATTATCGAGAGTCCACTGTAATAAAGGTTGTGCCTTCTCAACGTTCAATTCGGGTAATCTTTACTTCTTTACTTCCGTGGCAATGTCTCATGGTCCTATATTAAACTACTTGTAGAGTATTAGTTACTTACATAACTAAAAGGAAGCAGCAATCAACATGAACCATAACTCAAAAAGCTCGTATTGTACAGAAAAATTACACTTGAACATACTGGCAGGGTGCGTGTTAAAACCTTGTTTGTGCATGTATTTCATCTGCTTGATAGAGGATATTTGAAAACTTGACTTAAGTTCTTAATTTACTTAAGTAAGTTTACTTAAGTTACTTTAAGTTTAATTTACTTTACACTTCCCTTTTATTAACTACGGATGATTAACACATTAGCTGTTGTTAAACTAGCGCAGAAATGATTTTTTTAGGTAATTCAGTCATTAAAAACTTTCAACAAAAGAGAAAAAAACAAAGAAACAAGGAGATTGAGGTCTTCTTTTTTTAAAAAGAGAGAAGGTTGAAGGAGCAGGTCAATAACAGCTCTCTCCAAACTTCTTTATGTTATAAAAAAATGGAAAATCAAACATAACACCATTATTTCCAATTAGCTGCAGCAGATATGAGAGCTAATTCCTGAGAGTCGATAAAATTATTTCATGAGGTTCAAATTTGAACTACGTAAATACTATAACAGGAGTAAAGAAAGGTCCGTATCACATGATCATGATTGCAAGGCCACTTCTAAGAAAAAATGGGAAGCCAAGCTCACACTAGCTAGAATCGCAAGGTTTCTCGAAGAATTGTAGTGAACTTTACATATTTTTCGCAAAATTTCGGCAATTTGTAAATAAAATACATAAAAAGGTTATATCTTTGAAAATTTTGAGACAAAAGGAATTTTTAAAATGGAAAGGTCACCTTGAAAAATGGGATGGCTTTCTACACCCCTGCGCTACAACAATACCAGCGATATACCTACGGAAATCATTGCACAACATAAAAACATGATTTCTTCCAAGCTCTAAAAAGAACAAAAATACATATTAACAAGGAATTATTAAAATTCAGACTATCTACATGCGAATTAACGATCAGGACACCTAAAATGTTAAAACTTGAAAAAGATACAATGATAAAAATATGAAGAAAGAAAGCAACAAAATGCAGCAGAGGTTGCAAAATAAATACACAATGAAAGCAAATTGATGCTTCAGACCTTTATGCTCCTTTCATTCTATCTACGGAAGAATTAAATGCTGTTAATTTTTGATGCAACTCCATGATTTTGCGAGCAAAGGTTGTTTTGGTAACTTTTAATAGGTCAAGAAGATTTTGACAGAAACACAAATATTGTTGCTGAAATAACATAAAAATGTATACACTGAGCGCAACACAAAACTGGATACTTGAAAAATTCTGCGGTGAAAAGGCATATGCTCGCTCATACCTTCTTTGGGGACGGGGGAGAGACACATTTTCTTAATCCTTGAACTCTGAGGGTTCTAAAAATACACAGTTTCTATCCTTTTCTGAAACTTTAGGAAAAATAGTGTAGGCCAGCGTTAATGTTTCTGTCAATAAACAGTTTCGTTCACACAATTACTATTGTCAAAGGTTGAATTTTTCCTCTTTCTTCAACTGAGCACCTGCAGGCTGATTATTTAAATTATACGTTTGTCAACCGGACATAGATGACATAGGTTAAATGGCGGAGCGTGATTGGTTGGCTTTGTCTTATTGCTGCTTTGTTGTGCCTTTGACAGGTGGAATTCACGACAAGCTAAAGGTGCCTCTTGAGTTTCTGATAGTACGAGGGGTATTCATAAAGTAAGTTAATATTTGTCATATCTTCTAAACTAATAAAGATAATTTAAATCTGTAAAAATTTTGTGAATTTTCATACTCTCAGCTTTCTAAAAAGCGTCCTTTTTTTAAATTTGGTCTTCTGAGTGCCGAGTGACAACGGTTTTCCCACACCCGTCTCTCACCACCGCGTGTCCAAAATTGATGCCCCCTGGGGAGGTCACAGGACGGTAGCATGTGGCTTCATCCTGCAAATTGTCAAAATGGAATTTTTTGTTTGAAATTTAAATTTCCATGCTTGTGAAGACCTGACTTTACTTTTCCACGTAATCCCCATCTCGTAGGACACATTTTACATATCATATCAAGGGCTTATTTATTCCATCAGCGTAAAACTGGCGATTCTGTTTTTGCAACCACTTTTGTACAGCTTCTTTCACCTCATCGTCGTCCACGGAACTTTTTTTGCCAAAGATCTTCTCTAGCTCAGGTAAAAAGTGATAAGTCACGTGGAGTGAGATCCTGAGAATAAGGAGGATGTAGGAAAGGTCTCATTTTAAGGAGGTCAACAACTGATTGGTCACAAGAGCTATATGGGGTCATGACAATGCTAGCATTGTCATGAAGCAGCATCACTTGACGAGACAAAAGGCCAAGGTATTTTCTTTTGAATGCTGATTTGAGCCTTTTCATGACATCACAGTTTCTGTTTGCATGAATATTTTTGCTTCTTTCTAAGAAATAAATGAGTAACACTCATCAAGCACCCCTGAAGACGCGCGTAAATTTTGGACACGCGGTGGTGACAGACGGGTGTGGGGAAACCAATGTCACTCGGCACTCAGAGGACAAAATTTAAAAAAAAACGGACGCTTTTTAGAAAGCTGAGAGTATGACAATTTACAAAATTTTTACAGATTTAAATTATCTTTATTAGTTTAGAAGATAAGATAAATATTGACTTACTTTACGAATACCCCTCGTATCTTGTTCATTCCAACTGACCAAGGCACAACAAAGCAGTGGTACGACATAGTTGACTGATCACGCTCTGCCATTTAACCTATATCATCTATATCCGCCCTACAAATATAAAATTTCAATAATCGGCCCGCAGTGCAAGTTTGAGCCCCAAACATGACAGTTTAAAATTACAAATTTTTCATCCAAAAAAACTGCTTTTTTTTTAGCTGTAGACTTCAATTTATCATGTTTTCAGTTTTGTTATACACTGATAGAAGTTCTTTGAGACCAAATGTTTGCATGACACTTTTCTATATGTTCTGAGATACTAGTTTTTAAATTTGAGATTTCTGTCAGTGAATGTTGAGAAATATTTCACCTAGACATTCTGCAGGGCAAGAGGTCAGGCACTGTATTTGGGAGCTGCCAACAGGAGTTGCTTTAAGCTTAGCTGAAGTAATTAAATTTTTAACTCCTTAAATCAATTGACCTGTTGATATTAAGTGTCCACAATACGATGACACCTTTATTTGGCACTTTAATTCGATGACATCAAAATTAGATGCCTCCTAAGCGCTGCAGTATGCTGCGTCTTAGTAGGCACTAACTGGCCATTACTATGTACAATATACATCCTGCCAGAATGCACTGTGCGGTGCTGGCCTCGGATTACAATTATTAGCAACTTACAGTAGAGATTATAGGATCACTCTTCAACCTTCATTTACGCCATGCTTGTCATGTTGTCAATGTAACCTTATACTGGATATGGGTTTGATCGTGTGTTTGTCTATCACTACGATAGCTTTAGTTTTGGGGCAGAGACAAGGAGAGACCTTCCACTAACATCTTTGCGACAGGTGGAGACTTACACTTCCAAGGATTAGAGAGCAGCAACAGTCATCAATCTTGAGACTGCTGCTGATCAACTGGTTTGGTCGCTTGGTTTAAAATGCACAAGAAACCGAGGATGGTTTCTGGCTATCAGACTGATTTTGGTTTAAAAAAGTAGATTAGGTGAAGAGTTTGATACCCAAGTTCTCTGACTATTCCCCTCTTAATTTTTCAAATTTTGCACAATAAATAGAGGACTTCAGATGGAACAAATAAAACAGCAAAAATAGACTAACTGGGAATTGTTCTGATTTGACTCCTACATCACCTATCATCATGACTGTTGACTCCAAATTTTTCAAAGCGTGTGGCTCTGATCAAAGTTTTCAAAAATCACTCTTCTATCAAAAGGTTGAAGAGCAAACAAATAATCAGAGAAGTTCATTGGTCTAGGGAGGAATATATTGGTCTCAACAAGATAACACATACATCGGCAGACAAATTGACAGAAAAGATAATTGAAATAGAATGTACCCGACTTTTGCTTGATGCCAGTAACAATAAGACACTCAAGGAAAACAGTATAAATGCTGTAGGAAATATTAGAGTCTAAGAACTCTAATGTCGGATATTTTCTTCATAAATCAAAAGATAAGATGTGTTTCAAGGATTTTACCTTTTAACTCACCTTACAAATTAAAAAGACAGAGTAAATAACAAGCAACAGATCGAATAAAAGTTTAAAAAAATGATCACAAGTAACAGGGCATGTAACGCGTTCTTAAGGAAGCTACACTATGTAAAACCAGGATGTCCTAGACAACTGAAATTAGACACCCTTATTGTTGAATGTTTCATGATCCAAAATAATATTTGGAGTGCAGAACACCTTAGCTAAGAGAACATACTTTTTCAAAAATCAAAGTGATTTTCACAAAACAACAAGTTTCAGTTTATGCCCTTTTACCAAAAAACTCTTCAATTTACCAAAGAGAACTCACAAGCACAGACTTGTTGATATATATTTGGCACTCAGTAATTGGAAAGTGCTGTCATACTGTTACAATGTTGATTTCTGCTGCCTGTGAGGGGACTGATGGAGATTCCTTATTCATATTAGTCTCGATGTCTACTCTACAAATTGGACAGCGTTTGTTTGAGGATAACCATTGATCCACACATCCCACATGGAACAGATGCATACACGGTAAACGCCTGAAACCAAAAGAAGATGGTGAAAATGATCAATTAAATACATGGATGAAATCAAATACAGTAGGGGGGGGGGGGACTTCATCACCCTTAAGGAGCTTTGGTGATCTAAATGGAAAATTACACATTGACCAAGTAATTAAAAGTAGTATGTCCGCAGATTCAGCTTGCCAAGCATGGTTGACTGGCCTCAGTGGTTACTCAAAACTTTCAAATTTAACTGGCCTAGGAAGACTTAAAAATTTGGATAGTAACAAAGCAACCAAGTAATTACGTATAGCATCAGGGACAAGTTCTATAGGACCCTGAACTTCTGGAGGGGCTAATGTAAAAGCCCATCAGCAGTTGATAAAGCAGCAGCCCCGCATAGGATCCTTGCAACTGACTAATGTCGGACATCATAAAAATGCCTTGATACCACAAATATCTGCCTTAAATTGGTCTCGGTCGCTCTCAACTGGGCAACGCAGCCGTTGACGGAGTGAAAGGGGTTAGGAAACGCAAAAAAAATCCTTACATTTCATAAAGTCAGCTGCCGTTAGGTCGCCTTTTCAACTGTCAGCTTAACCTTACTTTGGAACAGACGACTAATAGGTCAAAGTTCGGAGGAAGAGGAGAGGATCTTTTGACTTTACAAGGATCTTACACGATAACAGTTCGACCAAATGAGTATGATTAAAATTTACCTGACATCCTCGGTATCTTCGAATTCTGACAAACAGATGGTGCATTTTTCAATGTTGTCATCAGAATCATCTGTTCGGTTTATTCTCTTGTATTTATGAGGAAAAGTGGTCCGCTCAATGGTATCTTGAGAAGCACCTTGATTAATTGACTGAAGTCTTCGATGATTTACAACGCGAATGTAGTTATCTAAAGCTAAACGATAATTCATCGATACAATATCCTGGGGTCTCGTACTACTCACTGGGGCCTGAAATGTAAAATAAGCACATGATAACACACACAGCTAGGTCTCTGGACAGCTCAAGTTTCTCAAATCAGAATCTCTTTGAACTTACATGGTTAACGAATAAATTTCTCCAAATTGGCCAAAAAGTAAAAGATTGATGCTGAAAATATTTTTGGGGTTGATTTCATTTAAGACATCAGTTTTTTTTTGTTACATCAGCATTTTTCAGCTCAATTATGCCCAGAAAAATCGGAATTCATCCCAAAATTAGGCTCTTGGAGTAGAGGTCGTTTCTAAGATGAGCATTTTCATAGCACTGAAGTATTTTGGTCTGTCTAACATTAAAACTGATTGCAAGCCCTGGTATTTTACCTCTTTCCAAAAGGAAGGAAGCAGTACTTCCTTCCCCTACATTTTTGTTCTTTTTTACTTCACACGGTATAGACCTACCGTTAGGGTGGAGCGTTTTTGGGAAATATTGTCCCAATGAGTTCAGCATATGACAATTGATACTCCTTTTGAATTCAAATCGAAATGTTCATTTTGAGTTTTGCCGAAAAATTCGATCTTCTGCGAGTAAAGTGGACCTAAAGGGTGTAAGTAAAAAATGTGATTTTTGAAAGATTTGGAAAATCATTCCTACTTGGAATTGACGGGTGGCGGCCTATGGGCCAAAAATTTCGTCCGTTCTGGCGTATCTTCAACTGTTGAGGTAGAAACAGCCTATTTGTGGTGCTCGAGAGCTTAAGGAGGTGCGTGACGCGCGCTGTTGCTCAACGTCGCGTTATGGAACGGCTTGGTATCGCTAAAAGCCGCCGTGGGTACTTTCAGCGGCTACCCGTGAACCAATTTCACGTGTATTTTCCATCCAATGCATCTCGACTGTTTTACCTTATTTTCAAAACTCAGCAGCATATTGAAGTATATTAGATTATCACTAAATCCAAACGTACATCCAAATAATGCTAAAATAAACGATGATTTTTACAGCTCTTCGCCACAAATAAAATTTTCCTCAGAACCCATCACGAGGCGGTCACTGTTATTCGGGTTCCCCTTCCCCCTTTTCCCTTCAATTATATTCAAAAAATTAATTTAATGTATCCATCATGCTTCCCTTTGAATTGTAAGTTAAAAATCAATACATTCCTCTATGGCCCTTTAAATGTCCTAAATTACGAATTTCTCAAGAAATTGAATTTTTGTCTGCATTTAGTATCGATGTTTCACTAAAAACCTATATACATTAATTTAGCTGATAGAGGGAAACCAGACTTTCAGATTATAAATTCCGAAGAAAATAGTTCATACACTTATGAGGTTTTGATCCATCATTAGATTCCATCGTTAGATAAAAAAAACGCAATATTTTACTAGCGAGTAATGTGCTTCGGATGAAACCATCCCTTGCGGGCTGCCCCTAAACGTGACGGGCAAGCTCAACTCGAAAATTTTGCAGTGGATGGCGAAGAAACAACCGCATTTGAATCAACAAGAAGCATCTGACTCGTTACTATTACCTACTTAGCCGCATAAGAATTAGAGTGGATTACAACTGAGATTCTACTATCGATTATGATGTGAGATTGGAAAATATGCCAAAATATATTTTCTAAACGTTTCAAATCCTTGTCTGTTATGTTTGTGGCAGTTTGCAAGAGATGGTTCCATCCAAAGCACATTAGTCCCTTACAAAATATTGCCTTTTTTTGTGATCAAACGACAGTTCAAAGCCTCATTAGTGTATGAACAATTTTCTTCTTAATTTATAGGTTAAAAGTTTGGTTTGCCTCTGCAAGCTAAAATAATGTATACAGGTTTTTAATGAAACATTGATATTGAGTACAGATAAATTCAAAAGTTGTGAGAATTTTTGATCGTGATTGAGGATATTTAAAGGGCCACAGAGGAATATATAAATTTTTAACTTGAAGGACAGAGAAAAACATGTAGGGTTGATTCAATTCATTTTGTTTTATATACTTGAAAGAAAGGGGGAAGAGTGGCTCCTGCAGTCACCTCCTTGCGGTGGGTTCTGGGTAGAATATTTCGATCAGTGGCACGACGTGCTTTGCAATATGACAATTGATCTGCCATTTAAACCTATGGAAAAGGATCAAAGAACAGGGCGTGCGCGACAAATATCTTCATAATCGATTTTTTACCATAGCTTCAAATTACGAAATATCGGTGATTGATGATCAGTCATCAAAGCTTCGCCACTGACTTTGATTCTAGAAAAATCATAAAGCTGTAAAAATCATTGTTTATTTTAGCACTATTTGGATTTACGTTTAGATTCAATTATTATCTAATATAATTCAATATGCTGCTGAGATTTGAAAATTTGGAAAAACAGTCGAGATGAACTGGATGGAAAATACACGTGAAATTGGTTCACGGGTGGCCGCTGTAAGTACCCACGGCGGCATTTAGCGATACCAAGCCGTTCCGTAACGCGGCGTAGAGCAACAGCGCGCGTCACGCACCTCCTTAAGCTCTCTAGCACCACAAATAGGCTGTTTGTACCTGAACAGTTGAAGATACGCCATAAAGGACAAAATTTTTGTCCAACTGACCAAAACTCGTCAATTCCAAGTAGGAATGCTATTATAAATATTTCAAAAATCACATTTTTTACTTACGCCTTTTAGGTCCAATTTACTCACAGAAGATTGAATTTTTCGGCAAAATTCAAAATGAACATTTCGATTTGTATTCAAAAGTAGCATTGAATGCCATGTGGCCTAACTCGTTTGAAAATATTTCCCAAAAGTGCTCCAAACTAACCTACCGTCCCAGGCTTTGCACTCAAGGTTAATTAAAAGGAGGTTGGTGCACACCATATTCATGACGTGCTAGTGGGACCTTGGGTAGCGCGAAGTTTGAACTGACGCGACTGGTACGAGTTACGCACAAGCAGACTGATGCTATTAATAACAATCCTTTTGCACCCATTGTTTATTGTAACAGAATATGGAAATATATGTTAATTAAACACATTTGAAACCTTTTTATGAACGCGTTTTATTATTTTAAATTGCTTCATTTCTCCAAAGCCCCAAAATTTTCGGGGGTTCGTGGTCCCCAGAATTTTGGGTCAACAGGAGTCATACGGCACATCAACAAAACGGTATTGATCTCTTCTCTTAGGAGACCTTTAAATTTTGAAAATCAGATAATTTTGACACCTACAGTCTCCAATTGAAAGGGGTGTGCGCAAAATCAACAAAGTTACCCTCTGTTTCTTGTATTTTCAAATAGGTAGGGCAATAGGGCATGTCTTGACCTCGGATTCAATGTTTATAGCCAAAAGAAACAAATAATTTGTTCTACGCTCTTTTTTCCTAAATCCCCCTTTTTTGAGTTACAGGGCGTTTTGGAGCATTTTTGGGCAAATTTCAATTAATCCCCCTTTTTTAAGTTACGGGGCATCTCAGGGCATTTTTTAGGCAAAGGGGTGTGTGCAAAATCGACAAAAATTCCCCACTCATGGATGTTGACCAATTTTCAGTATGTCATTCCTCACTATGGGATACGCCTTTTCCCAAGATTTCAAGGCCTGAAATGAATTTTATTCCGCGTAGCAGCGTTGCCAAGTTGAAAACCGTCGAGTTCCATATCTTTTGAACGAAAAGAGATATTGAGGCGCGGTTTGCGCTAAAATTCTCCTAAAATTGCGTTCTTTTGAAATATGTACTCAATTTGATCGTTTAGGTAATTTCCGATTGCAACGATGCCATTTTTCACACTTTCTTAAGGGTCAATTTTTTTCAACCCTAGTACATTGTCAAATGCCGGATTCTCGATTCAAAAAAAAACTGTTCATTGTATTATTCGTACTTTTCCATTTCTTTTGATATATTATAGTTCCCTGGAAAACGATCGGTAACGGAGATATGAGCAATCTAAGTTTACGCTCCGCGCGCGCCGCCTGGAATCCGGGCGCCGCTCGCCGCTCTGAGTCGTCTGCACGCACACTCCCTTTCTTCAGCTTCACAAGGTCATTCCGATGTATTTTTTTGCGTACTTTCCATTTCTGGCCTTTGAAAAGGGCTCCGATGAATTTTTAGGGGCCTCGCGGTCCATTGTTGCCATTTTTTGCTCGTATTTAGGGTTTTTTCCCTATTTTACTCACAATTCTACTAAAAAACTTAATTTAAATAATATTAATTTTAATTTAATTAATTTTAATAAATATAAAATTTTTAATAAAAACTTAATTTTAATTATAAAATAAAGTCGAAGTCATAATTCACTTTCCTAGAGACATCTTCGTCATAATTAATCCAATTTTTAGCACTTTAGGACGATTTTTCTCGAAAATTTGGTAACGCAAAAATAAGTTCCTACGAACGTTAATGATGTACTTTTTTACGCTCTCTTCAAAAATGAAAATTACGGCAAAAATACAAACGATACACCCCTACGGAAGATGACTAAAGGTCGAATAACATTTAAAAGATTTACCTTACACATAAGAAAGGGCCGCAAGAGGTGACATTCCGGACAATTTTCAGATTGTGGGAATCCAAACACAACTACGCTTTTTTAATATGTTGTATAGATAGGTAAGATCTGTTACGTAAGTACGTCAATATGAAAGCTATGCCCCACTTTCATGGACCATGGCGTGGGGATTTATCCAATTTTTCAAATATTTGGCTCTTTGGTACGATTTTTCTCGAAAATTTGGCAACAAAGGGAAAATTTATACATGAATTTTTATTTTTTCTTTCCGTTCTTCCCCTCAACGCACACAGTTTTCCGTTTCAATTAAGTTTTTTAGTAGAATTGTGAGTAAAATAGGGAAAAAACCCTAAATACGAGCAAAAAATGGCAACAATGGACCGCGAGGCCCCTAAAAATTCATCGGAGCCCTTTTCAAAGGCCAGAAATGGAAAGTACGCAAAAAAATACATCGGAATGACCTTGTGAAGCTGAAGAAAGGGAGTGTGCGTGCAGACGACTCAGAGCGGCGAGCGGCGCCCGGATTCCAGGCGGCGCGCGCGGAGCGTAAACTTAGATTGCTCATATCTCCGTTACCGATCGTTTTCCAGGGAACTATAATATATCAAAAGAAATGGAAAAGTACGAATAATACAATGAACAGTTTTTTTTCGAATCGAGAATCCGGCATTTGACGATCTACTACGGTTGAAAAAAAATTGACCCTTAAGAAAGTGTGAAAAATGGCATCATTGCAATCTGAAATTACCTAAACGATCAAATTGAGTACATATTTCAAAAGAACGCAATTTTAGGAGAATTTTAGCGCAAACCGCGCCTCAATATCTCTTTTCGTTCAAAAGATATGGAACTCGAATGTTTTCAACTTGGCAAAGCTGCTAAATTCATTTCAGGCCTTGAAATCTTGGGAAAAGGCGTATCCCATAGTGAGGAATGACATAAAACAAGCAGTTTGAACTGTGCGCCCGATCGAGGTCCCACTGTACATCATCATTATGGCTGGGTGTACCAACCTCCTTTTAATCAACCTTGCTTTGTACTCACTTATTTCAGGTTGACTAAGTCCAGGATCACACGAAAAAATAGAGAATCGACCTGAAGGAGTCCGAATTTTGTGGTCATGAAGCCCACTCACACCCCTTGGTAGATAAAAGGGGCTCCAGGATTAAAAATTTCGGATTGCTTCGGGTCGATACTCTATTCGTCCCTGCAATTCTGGACTTACGATTAGTTCGACCTGCAGAAAGTGAAAAAAAATCATACTAGGGTTGATCTGGGTCACCCTGCATACGCTTTTGCAAGTTTCACATGAATGAATTGGGGACGAATTTTTCAGGTGGAATTATGGGGTAGCTTTCTTCGTATGAACTCATGCCTAAAACACTTTGTACCACAATTTTTTTAAGTCCTGTAAAAAGATACTTTGATCCACTTGAAATACCTTTCATTTCAGAGTGGACTTTTTGAGCAGTCCAAGTAAAGGTTCATGAGATTAATAATTCCATTCAAAAGGACAATATTTAACAGCAAAAGGGGGCTTCATGGGGGCAATGGGGATTTTAAAATGGCTGTAACCTTTTACCCAGTTCAAAATTTTTGAAATCTAATTCCAGAATCTGAGAGAATCCAAAACAGAAAAAAAAAAAAAAAAAAAGTTTCTGCCAAAAATAATTGTTTTTAATCACAACTCTGTTACAGAGACACCTCATAAACTCTTACTTTAACTGCTTAAACATTCCTTTTTGATAAAAAGTACAGCATACCTATATAGCAGATCAAATTCTTTTTGCAATGAACTTTGAAAAATCATATTAAGAAAGGTAATCGGCATTAGTTCACAGGGAAAAAAAAATCATTCATTTTACCTGAAAAGTATGTCCCAAATTTTGTAAAGTTAACTCAGGACACTCACTATGGTCAATATTTCATAAATTGCTACTCTCTCTATCTTAGAAACATCTGAAATTGGTAATAAAACAATCCTGCAATAAGGTTGGCCGATGATACGGAGATCAACTCAATCGAGAAAATGCAATTAAAATGCCACGGTTGAATGACAGATACTCGAAAGAACAGCGGAACATCTGATTATGATAAAATTTTTAGTAGTGTCTCAGACATCAATATGTACTGTATTTTTCCTGCTGCATGTTGAAATTGGTGGAGGAACTACTTTTTGGGTTGAGAATGGTAAACATTCTTTATTTTTCGTTTCAGAGGACTCATTGATCAAAAAGCGGAATCTCAAGGACCAGTATCATTATTTTGATGAGCCAACTGTCAGATATTTACCAGTGGGCCTCCTATACTGATGTGAATGTGAGGAGAATGATAATGATACACAGGATGAGAAACAGTCCGTTGCCTTGGTCCAGGCTCGACATTAGAGGAGGAACTGTGATACACTGTCTCAGTTTGAACAGATGCAGACGGACTCACAATGTCACCAACAGCTACTTGCTGTAATAAAAAAAAAAAATTAACATTACACATATTCTTTAGCGAGGCTGCTTAATATTGGGAATGCTGATTTTCTTAAGTTGAGGCTAAAGATTTAAACCAGGAGTATTTAATATCAGAAAGCAATAGAATGTCTAATAGAATACAGTACGACCTCAATTTATCAGATTTCACTCGAGTGACGAATCGATCCATTGAATCACAATTCTTCACAATCGATCACAGGTCTTACTGTGTAAAAAGTTTACCACAGCAGCTGCTTAACCTATTTGATAAGTTTGCTGAGTCATACTCGGCATGGCCGCACTGGGCAGTGGGTGAAATGGCAGGTCAAACTGATAATGCAACTTGACAACAATTTTTGCGCTGTTTTTGCACTTTCCTGACAGAGGCACCATGTGCTCAGGTTTCATATGATTGCTAGATAGGATGCTACTGATGCAGACTTATTTGAGGCTGGTTTTAAATTTGCTCCAAGTTTTTGACTAAAATAAGGTATTATTTGTTAACATGAAAAAAAGACGGCAAAAAACCTCATTATTCATAACCTTTACATTTGTTAGTAATTGGTTTAACTGGCTGATTTCCCATGATTTTCTCCTTTGATTTTGTACTTCGTGCTTTGTAATGGGAATATGCTATGCCTGGGTTTGATGAAAATACTTTGACTTTGGCATGCTAATTTTCTGCGATAATTTTACTTAAGGCAATTAATTTTTCTTTTCTGCCGAGTTTTCCTGTTAATAATCACACATCAAAATGTACGTAAGTAGCTCAAGAAGAATCCAGGAAATCAAGTAATTTTAGGCAAAAGCTAAATTCCATCAACCAAGGCAAAACTTACTGTCCGTCTGAGGAGTAGGAGACCTTAATTAGGGTTCATTATTTCTAAAAAAATGTGCTGAAATTGTATTGTGATTGGAAAATGAAGAGAAAAAAGATGAAAAATGGGCAAAACTCAAAATTACGGAGAAGGACCCATTGTTGCTTACAATTACAGCAGGAAGAGTAGAAGTTGTAAGGACAGTAGGCGCACCAACTCCAGGGGGGTTGAACACTCTAGACTGTCCTACTGGAGGCAACGTCAACTGCTGAACAAATTGGAATGGTCCACTATTCACTGGTTGAGTTGAATACACTATAGACACAGGGGGTGACTGGGATGGTTCTCTTCGGAAATAGGTATCTCGATTACTGTAATAAATAACAGAAAATAAAAATCATGAGGTACGATTAAAGGATGTTCCTTGGGTACTTGAAACACAGAAATTAATGACCATGGGATAGATAAGAATTTTTGAGAATAGGAGAAACCTCCAAACTTGGGAATTACATGAGGTTTGTTCCATTAGACACCGGATTTTAATGCTTCCTTGCCCACTTTACGTTTAACTGCTGTCTTTGATTTTTTAAAAAGATAAAGAATCTACTGAATGAAACATTCTTCAAAGAAGTTAGTTTTTTTAATCAGTTTTGCTGTTGCACATTTTGAAAAAAGGCATTTTCAAGGTTACTTTGTATGGTAGCTTTCATTTTATAAATATTTTTTTGGAAAAAACAAAGGAGAGTTGTCATGAAGGGTCAAAGTGATGCTAATATGCAACTTTTTTTCACAACAACATTGTGATTTTTGAAAAAAAACCTGTTCTTTGGCCATTGTAGTACCCCTCCCCTAGTGGTGCATAACTAACATTGGTTTCTTAATTGCATCTTTTACAAGTTCTTAGTAAAGAGGTATGTTACAAATGTTTCAGGTATTCCAAAAGAAAAAAAAACAATTCAACACTCCATGGATGCGCGATGATAAAGCTTTTCAATTTTTACAAAGAAGTTTTTAGAAGGGCCCTGAAAAAGAGTCCTTCAAGGGCAACAATCATTCAAATTGCAGTGCTGTGGCACCTTACCTCCCAGCCATTCAAGTGCATACATCTCTGGGCCTAGATAATACATAACAATGGTGAAACACCCAAATGACATATCTATGTTTGCGACGTGCGGACTTTCTGTTATACTTTATTTTTTAAATAGAAAACTACTGAACGTCAATTCTTGTGACCTTCCGTTATTTTTCTTTACCGTGCAAAGAAAATTCTATGAAAATTTCAAGAAATAATATTGATTTGGTGTCCTTCAAAAAAGTAAAATGGGAGCTGAGATTTTTAGATGCTGCGAACAAGATCTGTAGTTTTGTAGTTCTACTGTCGTTAATCAAAGTAATACAGATTCACAGTCCGTCTTGGTCGAAAAATTCCCCATGCAAAACTTTCTCTCAAAACACATCACCAACAAAAAATCGTGTTTAAGCAAAATTTTCCAGCTTTTTTTTTTGTCTTGCACCAGGTTTTTCAATCCACATGGTTTAATGGTCTTCTATTTTCATATTGTAAACATACACCGAAGACTTATTATCAAGAATGATTATGCCTAAAAATTTAAAATGTCGGTTGAACATTCTTCTATTTCTCCTGAAAGTACACTGACTAACAAAAATGACTCCGAATATGCCTCATTCCAAGCTACATAACGGCTAAATAAAAAGAAAATGATGCTCTCCAAACAATGCTTTGTAAAGTGAAGTACTTAGCTTCCTACAAATAAAATAAATTAAAAAAAAAAAAAAAAAAACAAAAACAAACTTCAAACGCAAGGTGGGCTAGGAATTTTTAAAATCCAATTTCTAATTTAAAAAACCATGACAAACAGACTTCTATTTATGTAAAGGTGCAGGCTAATTTTTGAAGGACAGAAACGGTAGTACAGGGTAAATATAAAACATACTTTTCCACGGTCATTCTCCTACGCTGCGTTTCTTGAATACGCTGTTGAGTTTGCCAAAGCTGTGTATGCACGGGATAGTATCTTGATCGAGGTGGGACAGCATGGTATGAATCCATTGGGCCTATGAAAATTATGAGATTGATATTAGAGTGGTCTTAGGCAGTCACATAAAAAAGCATTTCAAAAATAACAGTGCCTATATAAATATACAAGACATGATCTAAATCATCATATCATATCATATCATATCATATCAAATCATATCATATCATATCATATATTCATAAACATTACTGAAACACACACATAAACACATTGAAATTTTCCATCAAGAGGGTTCTGATTTCTTTGGAAGTAGGTATACCGAAAAAGTACCATAAAAGTACTGATTTTATGCCAGCCAGTTATATTAGACACCCTGCTGGAAAGAGGCAATTTCTCCTGTTTTTATGGTTTATTAGGGTGAGTGTGAACATGACGAACATGAAGAACTGGGACAAATAGTGACTACTTTGTTTGTCTTACAATGCATCTAAATGAAGGCTCTGTTCAATGAAAACCCTGGGCGCTGGTAAAAAACTACAGAGCAATGTTAGGATACAATTGGTACTTCTAGTGTCGGGCTTCTTGCAACACTAATCAAAACGTATCATCAATTTCCATAACCAAAAAAAGACTTTGATGCTGTGAATTTGACTTAAATAAAATGAAAAAGCTCGGAGATGCTGTCTCAGTATTCTCAGTACCACCAGAAAACCAACCTCTGAAAACAATGACTCATGAGTGGACGTGTGTGGCTGGGGATTGGGTGGGAATGGAGGAGTATATGTGCCTTATGATGCTTATAATACATGAAGATTCGTTACGTAAATTTGTTCTAGCTTCACCTGCATTTTACTATAATTTTTTTGTTTTTTTACCTGTATTCCTCCAAAAAACCCTAAAATCTTCCAAAATTAACAGGCCTTTTTAAGGGAGAGTATAGGAGAGCTATTATACAGAATAAAAAACAACCTAAATTAACTTTTTTGGCATCTTACCCAAATAAACCATAAAAACACGAGAAATTGCCTCTCTAAAGCAGGGTGTCTCCTAAAACTGGCTGGCAAAAAATCAGTACTTTTACGACACTTTTTGGGTAAACCCACTTCCAAAGAAATCAGAACCCTCTTGACAGAAAATTTCAGTGTGTTTATGGTATGAAAAGAAAATTTCAAAAATTCGATATTCAAGCGGGAATCACAAAAAAAAGAACTAAGCTACGAAATTCAAAGCTCACTGGTGGCATACATGTCCGATCCCGAACAATCACAATCCAGCGGGCAAGTACTGCACTAAGAATCTATGTGCAAGGTTATGAAAACTGTTCAATCCACACAGCTTTTTCAAACTAATTTTTAAACGTATGAGACATTTTTCCGTAAAAGAACGCATAAGACTTCCAATGTTGCTAAGATTGTGCAAAGTACTTCTCTGTAAGTAAGTAACTTATACGGCAGTTCTGATACGTGTTTTTTCCTAAATCTGCTCCGAGGTTCTCCTCACTATCGTTAGAATGTAAGCCAACCGTGAATGAATTTAATCTACCCAAACCCTACAAAAATTGCACAATCTTAGCGGCATTACAAGCCTCATTAATCTTTTTACTGAAAACTTTTTCATTTATAAAAAATTTTAACACTAGGTATTTCAGAAGATAGTTAACAAAAATTATTGGTCTTTGACAGTAGTGGGTAATAGCTATGATGAGTTTTTTCAGAATTGGGGTCAAAGTCGAAAAAAGCTGAAATCTTATTCTATGAAAAAACAATGCCTCATGTTTTAAACTTCTGACACAGAAAATACAAGAGAGAAAATGTACAGATTATTCTCGCATCAAGAAACATTATGGGTGTCAAAAGGTAGCAAGGGCAGAAAAGAAACTTACCACACATTCTATGAGGCTCGATGTGATTTGGGGAGATAGCATTTGGCGATAATCTGCGCGTACGATTAACAACTTGTTGGGGACCTACAGGGCTACTCTGACCAACTGATGCCATTGGACAGGTTGCATTAGTCAGATTGACAGAGTTTGATGAAATCAACGAATGAGGACTTAGAGGGTTTGGTGGTTGAACAAAATTAGCTGAACGAGATGAAGTCATTGCGTTGACTAAATTTGATGAACTCATTGACCTGAGCATATCTGCAGGATGCATGCTTGGTGAATACCGTTCTGAATATGAAACGGAATTGGCAGAGACAGGTGAAGTTGAGTTGACTGAATTGGATGAGCTCATTGACCTGAGTATATCTGCAGAATGCATGGCTGGTGGATACTGTTCCAGATATGTTGTAGAATTGGCAGAGACAGATGGACTTGCAGAACAGTACCCAACCGGAAAGACAGGCCCTTTGGATCTTATAGAAGCTTGAGGATTGACTGAGGTTGTTGGCCCTGGCTCTGGGTTTATCATACAATGAGTCAATGTAGGGCTTAAAGAAAGAACTTGAATAGGGCTAAGAGGACTGATTGAGCTAATAGTGCTAGCTATAGGACTTAGTTGAGGTGGACTAACTGGTGAAAGAGAAGGAGATGGAAAAACAGGTAAACGACAGGAAGGTTGGTAGTAGTAGTATGGCGGATGTTGACACGATGGCGCTGGGTTGCGTACAGGCACAGTAAAATTTGGCCGAACAGGAGGCTCCCTGCTGTTCCCTAAGTAGGCATAACCACAAACACTGCTAGCTGTTGAGGAAGTTGGAGCATTGTTTTGGTAACTACTGCTAGTACTTGAATTGGAATGTTGGCGATCAGATTCTTCATCGGTTTCCTGTGTCAGATCCACAACTTGAATGTTACACTTCTGGAATCGACAAAGACATTGAGTGCGTGAATCAACTGTAGCTGTATAATGCGCACTTTGATGCATTTAAAAATATAAACAATTGGAATGAAACAATTATTTGCCACCTAGTATCGATCTTGTCTCTTTTTGGTGAAGTTACAAAGATTACAACTAAAAAGAAGGAAATTCCGGACCATATCCGATAGGAAACACTGCAGAATCTATTATGTCAATTTATTATTTTACACTTAAAACACTTGTATTTTATCTCCAAGAATTGAATGATATGCAATTGTAGTAAGATTAAAATCGGGCAAATTTATCGAAAAGGAGACTATTTGCAAAAACAGAATTTTGTGGGAGTATATCTTCTCCAAAATCACTTCACAAAATGTAGGGCTGTGTGAATATGGCTTTTTGATATCGAATCGAATTGAATATGTTGAAAAAGTTTCGAATTCGAATTGAATATTTTTAGTTTTTACTTACCTACTTTTGACCAAAACAAACCTCTGTGTTGGTCGAAGTAAAAATTGAATAAATAATTTTTCTCAATTCTAAAAATTTTGAATAAAGAAATTACTATTACAGGAATAAAGATCAAGAATTAATAAATTCATTTAATTATCAATGGGTTTTGCATACATTTTGATTTGCTGCGGAAAGAAAAGAAAAGAAAATCTGCTTTGTTCAGTTTTATTTCACATCAATGCTGATCTCGCAAAGACAGTCTAGCAACATTGTTAAGACCGGGGTGCCGCGCGGGGCAGAGGAGGATAGGTTATGGAGGTTAGTACATTCACCCATTTGTACACCATATTGATGATGTATCAGGTGGAACTCAAATGGAACGAATTTTGGATTGACGCGTCTAGTACAAGTGCCATACCCTGGATGAACCAATGAATCGTTGGCCTTTGTTTACCTTCCCTTAAACAAGTAGTTTGAACTGTGCGCCAGATTGAGTTCCTACTAGTACGTCATCAACATGACCGGATGTACGAATATTCGGTCTTTTTTTTGAGATGCGACATTTTGTCAATGTGGTCAAATAATTAGATTATTCGAGGTTCCTAAGTTCGAGTTCGAATCGAACATCGGAAATATTATTCGAACTCGTATATTCACACAGCCCTGACAATAAGTCTGGCTGCGACCGAAGGGGTGTTTTATGGGCACTTTGGCTTCACTCATGGAGCGTTTTTAAATGGTAGCTCATTTAAAGAAAATTTTAAAAAAATTAAAGACAATTTCTGTGTACTAAGTCAACTCCATAATGTTCAAAAATTAAGTATTAAAAATTACTAAACAAGCTCTGTCTTCTGTGTTCAGAGATGAAGCTGAAAAATTTTCGTCAATCTAGAACGGAAGCCTCTATCATATCCCCTTAAAAATTTTTTAGAGACTCGAATCTCAAGGATATCCATTGACCCATCTTGTGCATAACCCATTATGTAATGCGTGCTTACCTTTGGTGGTGTATTGGAGCAAGAACTATTTTCAATGGTGATATCGATGCTATTCGAGTTATCATTATCATTATTTATATTTATTACTGGTGGAGCAGTCAGCTGATTACTTCTACGCTTGATTGAGACTACTTCTATTCCACTATCATCTGAATGTTCATCTTCTGTTGATGATAGCCAATCTAGTTGAAGTTCTGGGGCAATTGGTCCATCATCTTCATTTCTTGACCTTGATGGTCCTGATACAAAATGAAAATATTCAGTATAAATTTTAATACATTGAGTTCAATATATTGACCTAACTTTCAATAACTACTATAAAAGAAATTAAAACTAAAGGAGTTACCAACGGAACCAAATGAGAAAAAGATTTAGTATTAAAGTTAAATCAACCCAAATTAAACAATTTCATTGCCACGATAAAAAGCTTGCGCTGATCTATTCGGATAAGGCTCATTATAGTGAAGTCGCTTAGAGAACAAAACCACCATGATAATGCATTTTGGGCTGTTGGTATGAAACTTGGAGAGAATATCATCTTAGGTAGCTCGGGCCTATTTTAGTTTTTGAGAGGTAGAAGAGGGAAACTCACTTGCCTGCACACTCATGTACTTTTAAATGTCTATGATGCAAGAAAAGTCAGACTCAACTTCAGTCAACGACTTTACCTATGCTAATTGCTGCCTCTATAAAAAATTATGATTTGGCCCAGTCCCATTAGATACATACGTACATACATATAAGTCGCTTTACAGCACTCCCTCGCGCTCTACGACTCCTAACCTCCACTGCTCTCTTTCAAACCACAAATCTTGGGGGATTGAGCACCTTAACATTTCCGCTTCAATCCCTTCTCTCCAACCTTTCATTGGGCGCCCTCTGCGTCTTCTTCCAGGAGGAACCCAGTCAAGGACCTTCTTCGGCAACCTGTCTCCTGCCATTCTCTGGACATGACCATACCAAATGAGTTGTTTTGGCATAATATCATGCACGATGGTCTGCTTGGCAACCATGATCTCCCGTACCGTCTCATTCCTGACGCGATCCTTTCTGGAAATACCAGCGGATCTACGCCAGAAATCCATCTCTGTTGCCTCTAAAACCTCCCGGGTCCGCTGTTTCATCGGCCATACTTCACACCCGTAGGTTAACATGCTCTTGACAATCTCGTTGTAGATCCTTCTTTTGTTCTCTTTGGAGATCCTTTGGTCCCAAAGGACTCCATTTAACATAGCGATTGTCCTCCTACCCTGCATATTCCTCTTCTTGATGGCCTGGTCCAATCTTCCATCCTGGGTTAGAAACACTCCTAAATATTTGTAAATATCACAGCTTCCAATTTGCCGCCCATCCTCTAATTCTATACTTTGCTGATTCCCGCCAACCGTCAACTTCTCGGTTTTGCTGAAATTCACCTCGAGGCCCCATTTTTGATACTCAGCCACCAACTTTCGAGTCATGTACTCAGCATTATCCTGATTACCTACAGCCAATAGAAATTTGAATGTCCTTAATTTTGATATATTTTTTGTAGTTTTTCCGGGAGAAAAAGTGGCGAATCTTTGCGAAGATATGACAATTTAAGCAACTTACTTCACCGGCTGTGGTAAACCAAAGTCGGGGATTTCGATTTCCATCCGTTTTGCACTACTACCCCAACATGGGGTAGGTTTCGGCCAGATGGTCCTCTAGTTGGTTCAACTATCATATGTTGGTTTGGCTCTCAATTTAAGTAGAATGCTTTGATCAGAAGCTGGCTAAGGAGATCGGGGACCGAGATCGAGCCGACCAACTAAACCAAACTCACGGCTGCATGTCTGCCCGGATAACGCCGGAATCATCCCCATTGAGGGATATTTCTCCGGCTGCAACACTGTGAGGTGTTGAGGTGTTGAGGTTGGAACTGTGCCTCATTTTAAGGCGAATTACTTTAGTTATATAGGAGTGAACTTTATTCCAGAGTTCTTTGGAGTCTAGCATGAGGGACATAATATTTTCAGGGGAAATTGTACTCTTTTTCGAGATCGGTTCTGAGATTTTTCACAGAGTCGCAGCCGAAGAAAGCGTGTTCCGGCGTATCCTCGGCAGACAGGCATAGGGCACATAAGGGGGAGGGAGTTAATTTAAATCTATTAAGGTAGCTATTAAAAGAACCGTGACCCGACATGAACTGCGATAAGAAGAAATCTGCTTCTCCATGGGTCCTCTCCATCCAGATTTGCAATGAAGGAAGGAGTCTATGCAGCCAGCGATCATCTTGATTTCCAGTACATGTCCAACGAGTATTCCATCTCCTGTTAATGTCTACCTCGATTTCCAATTTATCCTCTTCTTTTTTAATTTGGCGGAGTTTTAATTTGGCGGAGGTAATTTTGATATATGTCTCAAGGCTTTTTTACAAGTTTTACTTATTTTTATCACATATACTGTTTCTCATTTATTCTTCTTGTGCACCTTCACGATTTCAATGCATGTTTTTTTATGAATGCGTATTTCTTTTATTAAATTTCTGTTTTTTTTTTTTTTCCCCCGCTCATTTCTTTTGTTTGTTTCGCAAACACAACCTTTTAGAAATATATGATGCCCTAAGAAAAATTTTCTGGCTTTAGAGCTTTTACCCTCTAGTAAGGGATTAAAAAAGCAAGGGTTCTGCCCCCCCTCCTTCCATCAAACAATCGAATAAAAAGGAAAGAAAGACCAAGTTGGTGACTGCCTACCCTATTCTCCACCCCATTTACAATAATGGATACAAGAATTTAAAGGGGTGTTACCTTTCAACAGTGGCGTTCCAGATTCTAGTCTTTGTCATTGGAATGCTGGTGAACAGTCTTGTGGATGATATTTGTTGTAAATGCATGTGAAACATAACTGAAGGGAGCAGTGTGCACAGATGATAAAAGGGACTTGTTCAAACGCGCATTTTTCCAATTGGACTTGTTTAGAAAAGCAAACTTCCGAGACAGTTTGGAAGAAAGGGTCAATGGCAGTCAAAAGTTTCGATTTATGCCATGCAAACACCCATATTATTCAACACCAGAGCAATCAATTGATAATGGACCAATGCATTGGTTTTTATCACGTCTTTGCATTTATTGATTTCACATCCCTCTTTGAGAAGCTGCGCACAATTATGTAGATTTTTTTATTATTTTTTTTAACTTGTCAAAACAAGAAAACATCGCATGGCTGACAAAAAGGCGTGCAATTCGGTGGAATAATTTCAACTGTGGCAGTGCGGTTACCATCTTGGTCCGTTAATAAATTGTTTATCATGGCACTGTTAGTTTGTCCTCCCCACGAGTAGATGAGGTGGAAAAAATGATTGTTCGTCACCTAGGGCTGAATAATTTTTTCCAAGAAGTAATCACGACGTTACCAAATTCGGTGACCAATCAGTCCATAGTTTTTCTGACTTAAGGTCCGAAAACGCCGTTTTGTTCTTGTAGAACCAAATATACCTGTAATAAATCTCCTGACGATGTTATCGAATAGTCCGCGGTGTATCCGTGCGTCACTTTATTATGGTTACCGAGATATACCTTCTTACTCTTTTCACCTTTAAAAGAGAGTGTCCGACTATCATCCGCTCAAAATTCAATACCGGTCTGGTCACGATGAATCACCAGCAATGGAACAAACTCCTTAATTTTTTCCAAGACAAATTTCTGAAACTTACCGGAATCCTCGAGAATTTGATTAAAAGGAGGGGTATCGATAAAGGCCATTTTTGGCTCCCCCTGGAGGGCTTTTTTTGGCCCCATCTAGAATCTGGAAATTTATGCGGGTTTTCCAAGTTGACTCAATGTAATTTATAGAAATAATCATGATTTGGTACAAAGGCCACTGGATACGTGTTAATGGTTGCCTGTACATAAGTCTGCAGGCATATTTTAGCAGAGATGCGTGTTTTTCTATCACTCCGAGGCTTCTTTGACACCGAGCACATCGTTAAACTAAAACGAGCTTTTGATGTTATTAAGGAGGCTTTAAGACACATTTTAACCCTGGTTTGGATGTCCCTTAAAAGTCAGCTTTTGAAAAAGATTTTTTTGACTATGAGCGCATCATCAAACTTTAACCAAACCAGGATTAAAATGTGTCCTAAAGGCTCCTTGATAACATGTCAAAAGCTCGTTATAGTTAGATGATGCGCTCGGTGTGAAAAAAGCCTCGGAGCGATTGAAAAACACGCATCTCCGCTAAAATACGCTTGCAGACTTATGTACAGGCAACCGCTAACACGTATCTAGTGGCCTTTGGACCAAATCATGACTACTTCCATAAACTACATTGAGTCAACTTGGAAAACCCACATAAATTTTTCGATTCTAGGTAGGGCCATAAGAGGCCTTCTAGGGGGGGGCCAAAAAAGGTCCTTATCGACATCCCTCCTTTAGTGCATTTTTCGATTAATGTAGCGTACTACTTTTCGCCTCCTGATTCCGTACACTTTTATTTTTAATTTATAATTTGGGCCAATAAAAGGGGCTGCACTTGAAAGACCGAACTCTTGTAGATTATGCGTAGTTACGAGTTGCCTCTTGGAACGCGCTTCCTTAAACCGTACGCACGTCAGATCGTTCACTTTCTGACACTTTTCGCGATAGGAACCACCGTTTTTCACGTCATTTTCCCACCGTTTTAAGTGCGATCGGTCGCGATGTTTCCTGGCGCCTTTCCTGAGTAGCGTTGCTATACTCCAACTGGGATGCTTACGGGCTGACTCCACCACCTTCTGCTCGACATTCAATGGCACTGAATCCGAAACAGTTCCATCTCGAGGATCCGAACTTTCATTTTCACTCACAATTGCAATTGACAGTCTCATCGGAAAAATCTCCCACTACCAAAAAATCGTCACAATCGAGGGGACTGTCGGCGTCTTTTTGTAATGACAATTCCTCGTTTTTCACAGATGAAAATTTTCCAGGCACTTTTTTTTAAGGCAATCGCGAACCTTTTCCCAAAAAGTTCTGCTGCACGACCCAGTAATTTGGACGAAGAGGAGGACAAAATGTTTTCTGTCACTAAAATTTTACGTTACAGCTCGAGTGCATCGCTTCGCTCTTGCAGATGGTCTTCGCTCATAGTACTTGTATGAACTAACAATTGAAATTAAGAGACAAAACTGAAAATCATGCGACAGAGGAGAAAAATCTCATAACTTTCCTTGAAAAAAACGCGGAACTTGGGAGAACCAAAAGGGAGCACGCGTGTAAACTGCACCGTAGAACCGATTTTCGATGCCTAGTTCATCAACACCCTATTATGTACATTGATTCTATTGAGAAGATAGAAGATGGATAGATGGATCTTATCTATCAAAATAAGACTTTAATGACTCGGGTTTGCGGTTGTGAGAGAGCATTGTGATGGGTGCATATCTTAAAAAAAAACAGTGTCAGAAAGTGAACGACCTAGCGTACGCACGGTTTAAGGAAGCTCCTTCCAAGAGGCAACCTGTAACTACACGTAATCTGCTGGAGTTTGGTCTAGCAAGTGCAGCCCCTTTAATTGGCCCCAATTATAAATTCACTGCTTCTTTAGGATAGGCAGCAAAATATAAAAATGCACACGGGATCAGAAGGCGAAAAGTAGTGCACTACATAAAATCCGAAAATACACTAAATTTGAAACAAATTGTGATAAATTTCGACCAGACCGGTATATATTCATATTTTTATACGCTACGATTACGATACAAACAAAAGAAATGGGCGAAAAAAAAAAAAAAAAAAAAAACAACAACACAGAAATTTAATAAAAGAAATACGCACTCATAAAAAAACATGCATTGAAATCGTGAAGGTGCACAAAAAGAATAAGTGAGAAACAGTATATGTGATAAAAATAAATAAAACTTGTAAAAAAGCCTTGAGACATATATCAAAATTAAGGACACGCAGGGGGAGCGGAACCCGGGACCGCTGGATCGGAAGGCGAGCGCACTACCACTCCGCTACATAACGGTCAGGGGACCTGGCCGGTCAAGTCGGTAGACATACATCTTGACGGACACTCATAGGGAGGGCGCTTTGTGCAGCTTGCCAGCGCTCAGTTGACTCGCCGGCACACCGCGCAGAAACGTGCAAAAATCATAACTTTAACGATCGATATCTCGAGAAGTGTTGGGAGGTGGCGTCTAAAAAAATTTGCCGACCTAAGATTTGTCTCTTCAACATGTACAAGCAAAATGAAGCCAATCCCAGGATGTCACTTTGTAGACTCCCCTTGTTAGCCTGATGAATTCTGAAGTTCAAATGGTGGCGGATTATAAAGTCTTACAATACAAGCCCCTTGGCTTTTAATAGCTATTTTCTTCTTTCACTTCTTGGGCTGTTACGCAGTTCCCATTGCTCTTGTAAAATTTTATTTTCCAGAATTGCATTGCTTTCAAACTCAACTAAACCGCATTTCCAACAGTATCACAAAAAGATCACACTGTAACAGTTCAACAATGAAAATTGAAGTTCAGGACTTTTCCATAGATTTTCTAAACAAAAGTATGAAATACTGAAGTTTACCTGCTTTTGGAGAAGATGTAGACGAGCTACTGTGAGGAACGCAGAATGGAGACTGATCGTTTATGACAGGAACTCGTGAGGGCACTACTTTATTCAGTCTTGTGTTAGATAAGGTAGTAGGGGGACAATGGTTAATGTGATTGAGAGTGTAATTTACAGATGAAAAACCTGTACTTTCTTCAGGCTCGTTCTTCAATTCGGGATTCGGAGTTGGCATGATTTGTGTCTGATTACTTCTGATAGAATTGAATAGCATACTATTCGGTAAATTAGAGTGCACCTCCGACACTGGCAGGTTCTGAAAGTCAGATCCTGAGTACAAAATATTTGAACGAATCATTACATTTGAATGAGATGCTACAGAAGTGAAGGGAGAGACCACATCTGAAGCAATGTTACTTTCTTCTGCTACAGTTAGATTGTGGGAATTTTCTCCTTTCTTAACTGTTTTCATACGATGAACTAATTTTGAGAAGACTTCCTCGTTCAATAAGGGTCTGAAACAGAGACAAAATTACATACACACATTGCTTACATACAGAACACCACAATTCAGACACTGAAATCCAAGCACACCTTCAGCTTGTTGTTAGGCTGGATATATGGCTTTTAAAGGAGACATCAGATCATGGAATTGGTTAAATTGAAATAATAATTTACAACTATTTTTTGTGAAGAATAACTACATTCTAGTGCCTCAAAGGAGATTTCTATTTTGGTCCTATTTAATGTTAGGATTTATATTTAGATAATTATTTTTTTCCTTATTTCTGTCTTTAGGATTTTTTCATTTTTAAATACAAGTTTGTTAATGGACTTTTTGAGTTTCGAGATCCTTATGCATTTAATTTTAATCCTTTCTCAACTTTCATGATTTTTAATCATATTTTCAGGTATTGAGGAATTTTGGTGTTTAGAACCATCCTTTAGGATACGGTCTCATTGAATACTACCATTTCAGCATCCTCCGTGCAACTCACTGACATAACGGACCGTACTTAACTGACTACTAACAAGGTGAAGAGATGGTGCTGGGTCCACACCATTTCGCAGGGAAATCAAGGCCAAGAAGTTCCAAAAATTATAATTAGAGTCAAAAATTAATTTTATTAAACTCAAATGAGTACCAGCACAAAACTGAGGGAGAAGAGTGTTCAGCTCAGGCAGTCCATTCCTTCACCCATCCATTCCACTCGGAAGCTACCAAGACCCAAACCAGTATAGATCTCTCGCCGTGACTCCAACTTAATAATGCAAACTGCCTGAGCTGAACACTCTTCTCCCTCAGTTTTGTACTGGTACTCATTTGAGTTTAAAAAAATTACTTTTTGACTCTAATTAGAATTTTTGGAACTTCTTGGCTTTGATTTCCCTGCGAAATGGTGTGGACCCAGCACCATTTCTCCACCTTGTTACATACAGTATTTGGGTCACTTCTTTGTGTTTTTTTTCTCACTTACTTTTAACTATACTTTACCCTAGAAATACTTCCTCTTTACATGCGAGCAGAAAGAAAGTAAACATTTAGGAGGTCAAGTGAAAACTTTTTGATTGGTCCCAGCTGAAACTGAAGAACAAAATGGAGCATCAAAAGCTCTATCAGGTTATAATAAAATTCAAAACCTGTATGAGCTAAATGGCAGACTATATTTGGAAGCTTGAAATATTTGGGAAATATGAAGGGATAAATAATCAAATATACCTTTTCCTAGATTTATTGACTGGTTTTATTCCCAATGTTGAGGTTGAAACTGAAGCCTGGTTTCCATTTTCACTTGGAAAAAATTCGCTGTTTTGGAGAGGAGAACTTATCAACGTTGAGAGATGAGAAGTGGAGGACTGTCCTTGTGAGGAATCTGAGGACCAGTTCAGAGCAGCAGATGAATTTTTGAAAACTGTCTCACTAACATCAGATGATCCTTCCAGGTCATTATCGGCAAATAACAGTTCAAAATCCATCTCCTCTGCACAGTTTAGAGGAGACACATCAATACAATATTCAGTTTCTTATGAAAGACATTTTAACAAGAGAAAATTTTGAATCGTCTTGAGATTTAAAACCGAAACGGGCCAAAATTTTTCTTTTTGAAGATGAAATAAGTATTTGAAAAAATATGTAAATTCTGCAAATCAGAGAGGATTAGAGGGAAGCAGAAGGGGTGGAGATGAGGACTTATTAGAAAACATTCTCCAGAAGGGTTTAAACGAGTAGAATAGAAAATCCAACCACCATAGCTGCTGGCCAAAGCTCATTATGCTTACATTTTGAAGCAATCGGTTAGACTGAGGCTGAAACGTATGATGGAAGAAAAAACAGGAATGGACTTTGCATGAGGAGCAGAAACATGACGCACCAGTGTATTCTGCATAAGAAAGAGGGAAATGTTGATCAAAATACAAAATAATGAAATACAGTGACACAGGACAGTTTCATATTTTGGTGCTCGGAAAATCCATACTAAATTTTCGGCTCCAACATCGCCCAAACGCTTAGATTTGTGGCTTTTTGTTGAGTTGAACTTAATACATAGGCTGTCCCAAAACAACTGAGAGTAAGTCTGTATTTCAGAAACAATAATAGATATTGAAACGCGGTTTGTGGGAGATTGTAGCTCATATCCTTAGCTATCCAACGAGCCCAAGATTTGCTATTTTGGTCAAAATTTCGCTGAGTTACAGCAATTTTTTGGAGCCGTGTAACATAGAACCCTACAGGATTTTTGAGTATTTTTTTCCTTGTCTGAACTGTTGTTCCGAGATCGCAACTTTGCGGATCACGTTGGCACTGGTCTAGATGCAAGTTCTAACATGTTTGCATGTGCTTTCATTGCATACCAGAGTTTTCTTCAACTTCCCAGCTCAGTGAAGCCAACATTGTCCAGCGTTAATGACACTTTCTTCCTCCGCCGCAGAGGTTGACGGCCGGCCGCCATGCGGAATCAAAGCCGCCGACTCGCGACCTTCGGAAAAAGCTGCATGCCACCGATAAATGGTGCTCTCCCCAAGTCGATTTTCTCCATAAGCAACTAACATCTGTTTCACGGTATCAGAGACAGTTAAACCTTGGTAAACACAGTAACGGATGGCATAGCGTTGCTCTTGTTTCAGCTCCGCGGGTGAACTCATTGCACCAAACGAGAACACGTGTCATTAACGCTAGACAATGTTGGCTTCACTGAGCTGGGAAGTTGAAGAAAACTCTGGTATGCAATGAAAGCACATGCAAACATGTTAGAACTTGCATCTAGACCAGTGCCAACGTGATCCGCAAAGTTGCGATCTCGGAACAACAGTTCAGACAAGGAAAAAAATACTCAAAAATCCTGTAGGGTTCTATTTTACACGGCTCCAAAAAATTGCTGTAATTCAGCGAAATTTTGACCAAAATAGCAAATCTTGGGCTCGTTGAATAGCTAAGGACATGAGCTACAATCTCCCACAAACCGCGTTTCAATATCTATTATTGTTTCTGAATTACAGACTTACTCTCAGTTGTTTTGGGACAGCCTATGTATCAACCTACTAAACTTCCATCAAGATGTACTAAAAGTCACTAAGCCCCTGCAAGAGAGTGGAGCTTATTGTTTAAAGAAGACAAAACCAAAGATTGCACAGTCTGAAACTGTTCTTTGTAATGAAATAACTGTGACTAGGAGAATTTTGAACCAAGCATTTCCTTGTCTGTCTCTGACTTAGCCTAGATAATGAGATTATTTCTGGAATTTCAGCCTTTTTAAATTGATATTTCAGCTAGCGACTGGGATCTGATGCAAGAATTCCACAAATTTGTACAAATCTAGCACATACCTTGCAGACTGAAATGACAGTAGAGGTTTGAAAAAAATGAAAAGCTATTATTCATACTATTCGTATATGGATGAGAAAAATTTACTTTGTCCTTAAGACCTTCATTTCTTGTTGTGTAATGCCCAAAACTGCAGCAAGAACAACAAAATTACCTCAATTTGGGCGTTTTTACACCCTGGAATGATAATGAAAGCACAACAATTTGTGAAAAGAAACTTTATAAAATTTGTGTAGGGAACAAAACATTCCTGGGCTCTTAAGTCTTTCATTCTTCTTCCTAAATGCCCAAAACTGAATTGAAAGTGTCAAATGTACTTTGGTTTGGCCGGCAAAGTAAAAGAAAATGTGCTACGAAGTTAAAATTTGGCCTACTGAGTCTTCATGGCTTCTAGTTACACCCTTCAGCGGTAAAACCCGGATATATTCCACCGTTGCCAAGTTACGGCAAAATTCCGGTTTTTTGGGTTCCTCCTCGTATAATATTCAATACTTGTGTAATTCATGTTTCAAATGTAATACATGGGCAGTACTATGAAAATTACGATCTTTGACTGTACTTCCACATCTACTTGACAGAGTGCGCTGAGTATACAGAAGTAAATGGTGCCGTTAATCGTTGATAGAGCGCGCATGGTATACAAATAGGTAAAAATCCCGGTAAAATATTTTGAAAATATTTTCGACAGAATATTTTTCAAATATTTTTGACAGAATATATTTTAAATATTTTCGGCAAAATATTTTTTAAATTTTCCTTGGAAATATTTTTAAAATATTTACATGGTGGGAACATGTAACCCTTTTGAAAATATTTTGACAATGTTTTAAAAATAAGTACAAAATAATGTCAAAAATATTTTAAAAATATTGGTATGCTGACTGAGTTATTTCTTTAAAAACGCATTTGACTGGGACGTCACTTCCATCGAGTGGAGGAAAGTGACAACCGTGGATCTCCTTCCGTGATTTGACTTGCTGAAGTAGCAAAAGATAATCTTTACTTTTTTTTTCTGCTATTTAATGGCTTTGTGTCTAAGCACCTGCAGCCAACTTTAGACTAGTGTGTATCTATCGAATGGAGGTTATACAAGGTGCAGCAAAAGTCCCGGGACCCCTGTTCAATATTTATACGGCTGCAGCTAGGAAAATGAAATTTGGGGGGTAGTCCTAGGTCAATGAAATCTACTTTTTGACCCCCCTACACAAAAATATTTTTTTGGGGGGGGGGGGGGGGGGTTACGGACCCTAACTTTTTTTTTCAAACGGGAAGACCCCCTTTGTGATATCTCGTTCGAAAGAGCATAATAAAAGAAAATTTTTCGCGTGAACCCGAAGTCATTATCTCAAACCGTTTCAAAATGGCGGCCGGTCTAAGTTCAAAATGGCCGAAAATTGGCACCTCTGCTATTTGCACATGGATTTGCTTAAAACACGGTATTAAGGGGTATTTTGGCACGAGGAAAACGAATTTGACGTTAGATTTTTTAAAAAAACCCTAATTTTTCAAAATGGCCGCCGGTTTAGGCTCAAAGTGGCCGAAAATTAGACAAACTCGATTTTCTGCCGATGGATTCGCCTGAAATTCGGTATCAAGGGGTATTTTGACCCGAGAAGAACGAATTCAACGTTACATTTTTAAACAAACCCAAAAAATCGAGTTTGTCAAATTTTCGGCCACTTTGAGCCTAAACCGGCTGCCATTTTGAAATATTAGGGTTTTTTTAAAAATCTAACGTCAAATTCGTTTTTCTCGTGCCAAAATACCCTCAGATACCGAGTTTCAAGCAAATCCATGTGCAAATAGCAGAGGTGCCAATTTTCGGCCATTTTGAACTTTGACCGGCCGCCATTTTGAAACGGTTTGAGATAATGACTTCGGGTTTACGCGAAATTTTTTTTTTTTTTATGTTCTTTCGAACGAAGTATCACAAAGTGGGTCTTCCCATTTGAAAAAAAAAGTTAGGGTCCGTAACCCCCCCAAAATTTTGGGGAGGTCAAAAAGTAGATTTCATTGACCTAGGACTACCCCCCAAAATTTCATTTTCCTAGCTGCAGCCGTAAAAAAATTAAACAGGGGTCCCGGGACTTTTGCCGCACCCTGAATGTGATTAGGAACCGGCTTTAAAGGTGTGAGAAGCAAAAAAAATATAGAAACATGGAAAAAACGGGAGGGATTGATAAAAAAGGTAGAGTTGAAGAGGGAGAGGGTGAGAACCCTTCACCATTTTCACGCTCTAATACCCGGCAGAGCGACTTCCTATGCCCAGAGACTGGGTAATGGAAAACATACAAAGTGAACATATGGTAGGAATTGAGTGTGGAAGAGATTGATTTGTTTGGAAAAAGGTAGATTGAATAATTTAGAGGGTAAGACGGTTGGTGGGTGTGGAATAAGTTTAAGAAAATTATTAGTGTGAGAGTAAAGATTTGGTAGATTAGAGATGGATATAATTTTTATCTAGAAAGAGGGCTATGGATTTAAGGGTATTGAGCAGGCATTTGAGGCGCCTCATGAGGTTATGCTGTACAGCATCGACTCGTAGCTTCAGCATCAATGCCGTATGCCCAGGTAGCGGCCGTTCGGGCATACGGCTCCGAGCCTGATGCGCTCAACCTGTCGGCCGCCGGCTTCGGGCATTGAAGCCCGATGCTGGAGAGCCGACCGAGCCAGCCTCAAGCGCTGATGCTGAGGTTTGATGCTGGCTCAGGGACCAACATGGGCCTCAGCCTCTGAGGCCGGACCGTCGGCTTGCGGCCCGATACGGCCTCAATTTTCGGACCCGCCACCCAGCTTAATTACCGACGGGGCTGTCCCAGAAGACCGCGACCCTCGGACTCGGCGATGAATTCGCGGAACACCCCTTTGTCTTGGCGGCGGCCCACGCCTCGCCGAGAAGTTCTAAGAAGTGGACGCCGAGGAAGGGTGTTAGCCGACCGGCAGCCGGGCCCGGGGCGCTGGCGTCCGACGCGTCTGCTAATTGAAGCCGCTAATTTTGATGCTGGACTCAGCATCAAAACTGATGCAGCATCAGAAAAGGAGCCGGGAGTCGGCTTCACCAGGTGAAGCCGCCTCAACGGCATATGCGCTTCCCCGGCGCACTGATCGAAGCGGCATGAAAGTCCGCGGCGGGTCTCCGCCTCACGCGCCGATGCGGCTCCGTTTATGATGCTCCCTCAAACCTCAGCTCTAAATCCCTGGTATTGAGGTCACCGACCAAAAGAAGATATAGAGTTGAATAGGGTGGGAAGATTTCAAATTTATTTATAAGTTCAGAAAAAATGATGTTTCTATTTTTCAGCTTTTCACATTGGAAAAGGATATGCTTTAAGTTTCCTATGGAACCACATTCGCACGAATTAGAGGTTGCTAAGTTGATTCTAAACAAGTGAGTGGGGTAAAGGCTATGACCAATTCTAAGCCTGATTAAATTCGTAATAAGGGAACGTTTCCAGTCAAGTCTGTAAAACCATGGTCTGCGAGAGAGTGTAGGGAGAAGTGATTTTAGTCTTTGTCCTTTCCAAGTACATGTTAACCAGTCAGAATACCAATCATTAAAGGTTTGTTGGGAGATAAGGGGGAACAATTGTTTAAGATAGATTTTATGATCAACTAACTGAGCTACATGAATCGATTTAGTCAATTGGTCGACTCTCTCGTTACCTAATATCCCTGAGTGACTAGGGATACAGACCAACCAAATATTTCTTTCACGGTGTCTAAACAGGATTTCTTTGGTTTCTTCAATGAGGGGGTAAAGGTCCGATTTTTGATTAATAAGGTTAACTAAGAGACTATGAGAGTCTGTACAGATAACAACATTGGATAGATTTAGACTAATACTATGTTCGAAAGCTTGGAGGATAGCCCACGTTTCGGCTTCAAATATAGAATTATATTCCGATAGAGAAGATAGACTTTATGGTGTTCATTAGAGAGAAAGGCTGAAGAGGTGTATTCAGCCGTCTTGGCACCGTCAGTATAATATTGGGTAAAGTTCCTAAATTTTAATCTCATTAATTCATTAAAGTTCATTTGGATTGAAATGTGGTCAGATAGTTTTCTTGGAGGAATGTCTAGAAAGATGGTATTAGGTTGGAAAAATTGGAAAACAGGATCTCTCATAAGTGAGCACGGTAAATCGCTTTTTAAGATTTTGGGTAATGAAGGTTTTCTCAGAAACCATCTATTAAGAAAAAGTGGGTGTTGTTTATTAACCCAATAGTTACATAACATAATTGATCTCTCAAGCATCTTTATATTCCTAATAATGGGATTGTGATTCAGGCTCATTGATCTGGAGTTTGTCTATTAGGAAGTTAAATCTATTAAGGATGGGAGGGATAGCTGCCTCGGCGTTTAGATTGTTGGTAGGGGTTGATCTAAGAACACTTAAGGTTTTACGCAGGCAGGATTTTTGGAGTATATTGGTTCTTTCAATAAGATTGAAATTTCTGCAATATGTTGGGAGGCCGAAATCAAGAATCGGGCAAATCATACTAATGAAAAGTTTTCGAGAGACGTCCTGGTTAATACCCCAAGAAGAACCATGTAGATAAGACAAAATGTTTAATTTACAAGAAATTTTTAGTTTAATAGAGTTAATATGTGGAAGCCAGTTCATTTTCCTAGTATATAGGAGGCCTAAATAGGTGGCCGAGGTTAGCACGGGGATTAAGAAATCATCCAGATTAAAAGATAGATTTTCAGATAATCTCCTAGTAGAAAAAATAATAGCCTGGATTTTAGGGAGAGATAGGTCAAGTCCTAGAGCTGAGAGTGCATTGTTAATACGCTTAAGATCTGAATTAAGTAATTCCATAGCCACTTCTAGTTTATTATGGATACTATAAATAGATATGTCATCAGCAAATTCTGAAATGTATGATGTAGAGAGGGATCTAAATAAGTCAGAGGTGTAGATAAGGTAGAGTAACGGGCTAAGGATTCCACCTTGGGTCAGGCCTTTGGGTTGGAGGCGAGGATTCGTAAATTTATTAAAATATGAGACTATAAAGAAGTTATTTGAAATAAGGTTAAAAATAATACGGGCTAGGTCAGGATTAATACCAATCGCAATGAGTTTCTTATAAAGGATTTTGTAATTAACATTATTGTACTTAGGCGTTTTTAATATCCAAAAATAGGGTTGCCATGTATGCTTCTTCACCAATCGCCTTATATGCATGGCTGGGTATTTGAAAGTGATTATAATAAACATTTTTGCCCTTTCTAATACCGTTTTGGAAAGGCGAAAGTTTGTGATTTTTTTCGAGAAAGTACTCTAAACGATTAAGAATTATTCTCTCAAAAAGTTTTCTATATGTTGAAATAATTCCAATAGGTCTGTAGGAAGAGGCCAATTGAGGGTCTTTACCTTTCGAAAGACTGGTGAAAATTTTAACATTTTTCCAGGAGTCAGGGATCTTTTTAGTAATTAGGATATTGTTAAAAATGGATAGATAGAGAAATGGAGGATAGATTGGGCTTGAGGGGGGGGGGGGCTTCTGGGATAAATTCAACCAGGGTGTTGTCTAAACCAGGATTTTTTTTTTTTAAGTTTCATAATTGCCAATAGAAATTCTTCTTTCGAGATTCTTTCAAATGAATTAGAGAAGGATGAGGAGTTGTTTCATTGTTTAGTGAACTGAGAGTCAGGGGTAAGGGCTAGATGAAGTTCGTCAATCCAATCAAAATTTATGTCTTGATACGGGGTTAGTGATCTGTTAAGAATCTTTACTTTTTCAAAAATTTCTTTCGCAGGGGTAAAGTGATTTAGTTTGTCTGTGAATTCTCTCCAATTTTTCTTTTTTGTACTTTTAACCAGGAGTTTAAATTCAGCACTGGTCTTCTTATATTCTAAAAATGTAGAAAAGGAACAATTTCTCTGATAATCTCTTAGGAGGAAGTCACGTTTATTTTTTAACATTTGGCATTCCTCATTCCACCAGGGAATTCTTTTATATTTCTTGGGTTTAGAAAGATTAGGGTTTGTCGGAGAAGAGGGAGGGAGTTGGACAAACTGAGAGTGAGGAGTTTTCAATAATCTCTCATCTCTAACACTGTTGGTGTAGGCTTCTTTCACAATATTAATATAGTTTTCATAACTGTAGTAGGAACAAGTGAGAAGTTGATTAAGGTTGGATTTAAACAAACTCCAGTTTTCCAGTTTTGGTAACTTTCCTAGTTTAGGAGGAGCAAATGAGGAAGTTGAAGGTATCAATGTGATATCTGAAGAGATTGTTTTATTTAAGAAGTAGGAGCATGGTAGGTGGTCACCGCCAGTTTGGAGAGCTTTCCAGTAAGTGTTCCTACAGAATGGTTCAGAAATAAAGGCTAAATCGTTGAATCTAAGGCTACGGCCAGGAGCAGTTTTCCTTGTTGGTTGGGGGTTAAGTGAGTTGATACTGAAAAGATCTAATTGATGGGAAAGGTTAACAATAACTTCGCCTCTAGGGTCACTAGAAGGGTAACCCCACAGGGGGTGTTCTGCATTACAGTCACCAGCCCAGAAAAGAGGTTTGCCAACCAGGTTATTGGATTCAAAGAAGGTCAAAAGGTTGTTCAGTAATAGTTTACTTATGGGGTTGATGTACATATTCAAGAAGAGGAATTCAGATGAATTATCAAATATAAGCTTGAAGGCTTGCGTTTCAATTCTTGTGCTGAATAGTGATGTAGCGTCAAAGGGGAGACGATGAAATTTATATTTGATTTTAATTAGTGATAGAAGGCCACCGTAACCATCGTCGCGATCATCTCTTATAATGTTGTAACCTGGAAATTTGAATCGAGAGGAGTTATTTAACCAGGTTTCAGATAACAAAACTATGTCTGGCTTCAAGTCAGAAAGAAGCATTTTCAGGTCAGTTTCATTCGAATGCAAGGATCTCATATTGTAGTACAGAATATGAAAGTTGGAAGGAAGAGTAAACAAGGTTGGATGCGACATAGGGAGAGAACGGAAGAGGGGAAAGAGGGAGAGATGGGGGGGTTAAAAAGAAAGGGAAAAAAGAGAAGGATTAAGAGCAGAACTGGGTTTTAGGGGAAAAAGGATCAGGGAGCTAGAGTAGTCTCACTACCAATATCCATCAGGATTGGTGAAGAGCCAGGTTCAGAAGGTTGAGTTTGAGTGGGAGGGGGTGTACTGATAGTGGGTTGTGCTGAATTTGTCTTTTTAGTTTGAAGATTGGTTGGGGTTATTGATTTTGTAAAAGAAGAAGAAGGTTTGTAGTGTTGTTGGGACGCTTGTTTTTGTCCAGTGTTAGGTGGTTGTACAGAGGATCTAGGGGAAAGGGTTTGTTTCGTAGGTATGGTGGATGAGTTAGGATATGGAGAGTTTTTGTTAAAAGGGGGAGGAGTCAATTTAAGTCGCTGTTGAGCTAAGTGGGATTGAGAGACAATAGACTGGCTTCCTTTAATCGGAGAGGGCCAGAAACCTTTATTCTGTTCATTGGTTGGTTTAAGCACTTGAGTAGAAGAAGATTGGTTTTGATAGTTTTTAAGCCATTTATCGGATGGCATAACCGGATCGTTAAGCTCTGAAATCTTAACTTTCTTTCTTACAGGAGACGGGGAAAGAACAATTTCTGAATAGGGTCTTCTAAAGTCGTCGATAGAATATTGGAAGTTATCAGGACTTGTTTGTTCTTGGTCAGTGTTTGAGGTTAGGACTGAATACTTGTTTTTCAGAACCGGAAAGTTCTTGGGATCGATGTCTTCAATAGAAATGGTCTCTCCTGCCTTAACTTTATTCTGGATTGCTAATAGTCTGTCATTCAGGGTCAATTTGATGCTTTCAGTTTTCATCACCTCAAGCTTTTTGGTCGCCTCATGGAAGCTAAGGTTTTCAAAGGCCATAATTTTTTTAATAGATTTCTGTTCAAGGAGGGAAGGACAGGATGGGTCGAAAGTTTTGTGAGGGCCTTTGAAATGAAGACATTTGGTTACATTAGGGCAGATATCATGAGCAGCATGTTGGTCTGAGCAGTTTTGGCATCAATTAAGACCTTTACAAGTTAAGATCCCCTTGAATTCAGCACGGTGGCCGTAGTTTAAGCAGTTAGAACAGGTTGTAACATTGTAGATGTAGGGGCTAGCTTTGCAACGAGAATAGAAGATGTAGAAGAAATCAAGACGGGTAGTACCTTCCCATAGAAGTTTAAGCTTAGGGGTGGGAGATAAAATACCTTTCTCATTTCTTCGGAAGTTACGTCGAACTGAGATAACATTAGAATATTTATCTTTTAGATAGTTACCTATAGATTCGATGCCGAGACCTGTATGTACATCACTGATTACTAATCTACGAGTAATATAATTAAGGGGAATGAAAACCCTAGCATTTTCGTGCGGGAGAATAGATTTGTGATTGGAAACCAGAGTATTGGCATGAACTTGTTTCACAAATTCAATGTTGACTAAATTTTTATTAATCTTTTTGATAGACTTTATACCAAAAACATTGCATCTATAAAGAGATTCTCCTATAAGGGTAGCATGTTTGTTACCTAAGCCATCATAAGATGAAGAGATAACAAGGGGGCCTGTTGAGTTCTCAGGGTAAAGTAGATCCTCTATATTCTTTAGAATGATAGCTCTTCTACTTTCAACAGAATTAACGAATGGATCAGCGATTGTGGACCAGGAACTGTTTGGGGGGTACCACCAGGGGGGTCCCCTGGATCTACTGGAGGATCAGACATTTAGGCTGTCATAGGGAGACAGAAGTTAGAAAAGACGGACTTACCACATGGGCACGGAGTTAGATTAACAAAAATCTTGGAAAAGGATAAAAAGGACTAGAAAAAGGAGGAAAAAAACTAACTGGAGGGCATAAGAACAAAAAGGAACACAAAAAACGAAAACAGAAGACGAAAACTAACGAGAACCGAGAGAGAAAAGCGGAGCAAAAACGCACAAAACACTAGTCAGCTCGGTGGATCGAACGAGAGTGTAATCTTTGCTTTTTAGGAAGATTATCAGTGGCGTAGGGGTCCGAAAACTGCTCAACAATAGTACAGTTTGAGTTCCGAATCGCTACGTGCCCACTTTTATTTTTTCTTATAGTTATATTGCATATCGACGGTGAAACTACCAAACCACGTATCTCGGTTTGCGACGTCGCAGACTTCCTGTCATACTTTATTTTTTAAATGAAAAACTACTTGATGTCCAGTCTTGAAAATTTCTGTGATTTTTCCTCTTCGTGCGGAGAAAATTCTGTGAAAATTTCAAGGAATGATATTGATTTGGTCTACTTCAAAAAAATAAAATGCGAGCGTAGATTTTTAAACACCGCAAACGAGATACGTGGTTTGGTAGTTTCACCATCGATATAAATTTCTCTGATGTTTTCGTTTTATTCTCTCAGATTGAATAAGTAATTATATCCTCATTTCATTTGCTCCCCCTTTCATTCTTTTCTACTTTATAACAAATGTGTCCATTTACAATTATTATTTTAAAATAGCTTTCCTTAGAATACATTAGATGCTTCAAACGGAACAAATTTGTTTTAATGACATATCATGGGTTTTTCCAGGAAGGCAGCCCCTCGTCCTTCCCAGACTCAACTGTTGCCAGATAAGTTGCTTTTTCATTACTTTTCCCAGTTCAAACCCAAGTAAAATATTCACATTTATCCCACAATCTGGCAACCGGGCTCGAATAATAGGTGTTAGGTGAATCGAGTTTATATTAATGATGATATCGTCGCCTACCTGACATAAGGGCGTAACTACAATCTGCGATGAACCCTGGGCTCCATACAATTCAATGCTTTTCCAGGCTCATCTCAATGTGTAGTTACGCCTTTATGTCAGCCAAGCGACGATATGACCGAAAAATTTTACTTTCTTCTTCGGTTTTTCATTCTTCAATAAGGGATGCCCAAGGTTGCAATGTAAATGTCAAAAACACCTCAAAATAGTCATACTGATGTTTCATACTTGCTTTTCAAAAATTCTTGAAATTTTATCACCATTAGAGGATGCTCAAAAGGATCCTCTTAAGCTCAAAAGTATGAGATTCCGATTAATACAGCTTCCGAATGGAATTTTCAAAAATTGGCTGATGGAGTGAGAGTGATCTGGGCAAAAGCGAAAAATCCCTTTATTCTACAAGGTATACACTAAAATTATGCCAATTCATGGATTACTACAGTCGAATCTTTTCCTCTATCTTCTGCATCAAGAAAAACAGCTAAAATGCCAAAAAAATGAAAAATTCTCAACCCTTGGGGCTATACGCAGAACAGGTGGATACTTTTTTGTTTTCAAAATCCTTTTGGCTAGGTTATTTTTGTAATTAATCACATAGAGCAGTTTAAGACCTTTGGTTTGGTAGATTAAAAAAAAAAAAAGTCCCATCCTACATTAATGCTGGGAGGGGGGGGGGGGGTGGTTCTTTTGGATTGATGCTGGAACAATGACGGAAGGAGAGGATCAGATGAATACCGGCCAGGTACCAACCAAAAGAGCTTGCTGCATCATTCTGTATCTGATCGACAGAGGATGTATACGCAGTATTCAAAATGTCAGCGAGAGTTGGAGGTGAGTCAGCTCCAAGAGTATTTTCCTCAGGAGTATGCCAAGACATGAGCTGATTTAACTGAATATCATCATTATCCTCCCCAGCCTCCATCAACTGAAAAAAGAAAACAAAAAACAAGCGTGTGAGGATATTTAAGAGAGCAGAAATAAAGAAGAGGAAAGAGCTTAATGCAAAAATGACGTTTTTCGCCCACTCCCCCCCCTCGGGAATTTCTTCAAACTTCGCCGCCTATGAATTACTCATACTTGCCCGCTTCTTTTCCCAAATTTTCAGATGCCTAAAAAATTTTGGGGGGCGCTGGGGGGTTGAAGTCAAAATCTATGAACCTCGATATCTCTCGATAAGAAGAAAGATATTGAGGTCCAGTTTGGGCGAAAAAACGTCTGAAATTACATTCTTTGAGAATCTGAGGGTCAAAATCCCGAAATCACATTTTCAAGTTAACTTCTCAGCTTTTTTCAGTTTTTGAGTCGAAAAACTTTCCTTTGAACAAAGGATACACAAAGCAGTCAATTTTTTACTTGAACCAAAACCAATTTTCTAAATTGTTCGTCTTTTTCTGCAGTCAACTGGTGTGATTAAATCAGATTGAATGGACCGCATTTTGCAATTTAGACCTATAAATTCGGGCCCGGTTTAAAAACAACGTATGTGCCATTAGTTTCCCTATACACATAAGTGTTTTTTCAGATGAGCCAGAATTTATAGGTCCAAATTGCAAGATGCAGTCCGAATATTCAGACTGTGCAAAACAAATTTTTAGGGCTTCTTTAAGGTCGCTGAGTCCAGAAATTGTGCATCCGTGTGGAGTTTCGTGGGTAAAATTGTTTTCCGTTCTCTTCTTTAGGATGTCTAAAATCGGAATTTCGATGGTGTAGAGTTTAAAAATTGGATCAACGCCCAGAATTCAAGATGGCGTCCAAGATGGCCGCCACCACGGTGAAAGTCTTTTTCGCGGATAGCGTCGAGTCAGATTGGTGTGTTTACTGTTTAGGTCCACGCCAGATAAGTTTACGTTCTTTGTGAGGGTAATAGTAAGGGTTATGTCAAATTTTTTGGAGAGTAACCAATTGAGTTAGAGACTGAGGTGGCAACGGATGGGAATGGAGGATAAAGATAAACTTTTATTAAAGTAAACTATTATGAGGGTAATAGGTGTTCTTTAATGAAGAGTCTGACAGAAGATTAGCCACCTTTGATTACGTAGACTCCGCCCCTGGGAATCTGACTGTACCTCATTAGTAGTGCAAATTCATTGAGATTATTGAGTAGCAATGATTGATAACTGTAACTGGTGACAAGCACCTGTCACTCTGCTCTTATTCTGCAGTTTCTTCCAAAAGTCAATCATTGATAGTATGAAAGCTGATACACTAACCGCATCACCAATTACAACCAAAAGCAACCACCCTCATTCTTAACCCCTTAGAAAAAGAACAATAAACAAAGCAAGTCTAGGGGTTCATTGAATTCATTAAGCGCATGAAAGGGGATGGATTGGGTTATCTGCAGATCGAAGCACTTCTGCTCAAGGTTAGGCTTGCACATAATTGCTGGACGACCACAACAAAGGAACAATCCAAGCATTCTGCAGGAATGGACAGAACAGGCTGGACTGCAGCAGTGGACCAGGATAAACAGGTAACGCAGTTTATCAGAATCCTCCACAATTTCGAATATAAAACCAGCCCTGTTGGAAGTGAGGTTTTCGGAGTTAAGCTTAGACATGTCTCTCAGTTTGGCTGAGGAAAATTACACCATCAGGGCTACTTTCGACTGTAATATGGGATTCATTGGAAAAAGGCGTTTTGTGCATTAACACTGATATTAATCACTGGAAAAGTGGGATTTTTGAGAGGTAGTGGGACTTCACGATCACTTTTCGCCATAGGTGGGTAAGTATTTAGTACATACCTACCACAGCCACAGCCTGCTCTGCCGTCATAGCGAAGGGAGCCGTAAGTGCAAAATTTTCAAAATCGAGTTTTCTTCAAAATTCGTCTAAACTCTTTAACATGAAATTACTGAGACAGCTTAAACAGCAAAATTCATCCTAATTTAATGAAAACGAGACATATGAAAAAGCCGTATGTGCACAAAAAAGGACAGTTTTTTTCAAGACAGCCGTAGGTGCATGAGAGCCAATGAAAACAGTGCTTTCAAGACGAATGCCGCCCTCATCTGCCAATTTCTAAACACGCTACCACAAAAGCACGCAGAAGATAGCACTTACGACTGTCTTGCTACATACTAACCTAACATGAAACTGAATTTTACCTTATTCATGTACTTTAAAATAAAATCGGTCGAGTTTCAATCCCCCAAATGATTTTTAGGAGTCTATGGAATGATTGGTTGCGATTTGACAAGGAATGGAGACTTCTTTTAGGGTGATTCGTCAAGCTCAAGTGACGTGGTGGAACTGACATGCGATATATCGCATCGTTGAGGTCAAAAATCTCGACAGATTTTGAATTTTCAGCAAAATTAAGGACAATAGCCCCTGCGCATGAGCCTGAAGAATCATTCTAAACCCAAAAATCGGCGAAATTCTGGGAAATGAAAGCAGGGTAGTGTTTGGAAAAAAACCTCGCATTCGATACAGAAATCGATAGCTGAATCGAATGCGAGGTTTTTTCCAAACACTATCCTGCTTTCATTTCTCTGAGTTTCGCTGATTTATGGGTTTAGAATGATTCTTAAAGCTCATGCGCAGGGGCTATCATCCTTTTTCGTGCTGAAAATTCAAAATCTGTCGAGATTTTTGACCTAAAAGATGCGATATAATGCATGCCAGTTTGACCATGTCACTTGAGCTTGACAAATCACCTTAAGAATAAAATGTTCCATTCAGAGGCTTCTAGGCCCATTCTCAAAACTTCATTTTGGCACTTACGGCTCTCTTCGCTATCACGGCAGTGCTGGCTAACACCATTCCTTAACTACCGGTCTGATGGTCTTCACAGTCCACGCCAAATTAAGTTGTCACGCTTTGAGGATACAACTGAAGATCAGCTGTCTTCAGTTGAACATTGGAAAAAAATGCGAGAAACAAGATGGCCGATCTACTGTCTCACTCTGGAGGAGTGTAAGCTTCTTTGACATGGGGTTTGTTAAATATCTAAATTAGATTGAAGGCAGCTGATCTTCTGTGGCACTCCAAAAGTGCGTGTAAATATTTAGCATGGACCTTGAAGAACAACGCCACAGGAGTCGTCTGAGCCAGGAGGCTAGTCCAATATATAGAACCAAAGAGAAATAAACACAGACCAAAACAGAGGGAAAACAATGCCTCCTTCTAGACAGAGCGCATAAAGAATATGAAGAGGTTGAATTATTGATTTGGAAGCGAAAAATCGTGGATTTACGTACCTATTTCCTTGAGTAGAGAATATTAAGGCACAGTGAGATGTTCGTACATCCCTCCGACCTTAACAATAATAAGGAAAACAGGATAAAAGATAGAAAATAAATGAACTCAGATTGACGGAAAAATCTTTGCAGAAAAGGTGGACAACGAGGAAAAGGACAAGAGTTGAAGAGCACAGAACCAGAAAAGGTACGGATTATTGTCAAGGGACGAACATTGTTAAATCGTAAACAGCGAAGCACCATTGACGTATAATACAATCTAGACCGCGCATTGGGCCCGACTTTAGACGGGGAAAGTAAGACAGCTAGGGGGGTAAAGACGCGCCTTCAGCCTAGTTGATACCGCCGGATATACGAGCTAAGTGTATACTCGTATCAGGCAACGGCACTCTCGCCGGTACACTTGCTGTGTGTTGCTGGGTTGCCTATCGTCTCGCTTGAATTTCGTAATGCGCGGTCTAGATTGTATTATACGTCAATGGGAAGCACCGTGCAATGCAAACACAATGCAAAGCCAAATGCAAAAATGTCTACAAAAATGCACAGCAGAGACATGGACCAAAAGAATAAATAAGGTCCCCAACTCCAGTTAGGGTTGACATCAGCGCTGCCTGGCAGAGGGTGTAGTGAACTGAGCCGACGATTGGGTCCTCCTGCACCACCTAGAGTACCTATATAGCGAGAGTATGGACAGATCGCTTCATGGAGGGCTTAGGGCCCAAAAGTGCAGCCACCCTTCTAACCAACTTTCTAACGCACATAATTTCACTGACAGTCTGCACATTCCAATTCTAACCAAGATGGCTAAGAATGTACATAAATGAGCGTTCCTCCGCAAAAATGAGTAAATTTATGCAACAAGTAAGTCAAATGCGTGCTTTATAAACGATGGATCGTAACAATTGTATCAGTAAAGCGCTCTGGATAATTGAGATTCATAGGTTGGCTGCATTTCTGGGCCCTAACTTTATTCGCGGAGACATCGGTGAAGGCCTGATGGATTTTCGTAGTTTCACATCTGTCTATACTCTCGCTATGCAGGTACTCTAGCACCACCTAGCACCACCATAGCCATAGAGTAGAGTCCCTTTATACCCAGAGTAACGCCAACTCGATTATCAGCTGACTGGCAGCCGACCTTGGCTGGCCATGGAGGCCGAAACTAGTGCACTCAAACGAACGATATTGAGGGATAAGGATCAGGAATCCTGCGATGTCTGTCACACAAAAACAACAACATCAACAAATTGATCAATTAAAACGAAAATTAGATTGGTTTGTGAATAATTTCTTAATCTATTTTCATTTTAGACCGATGGAAATAACAATTTACTCTTGATAAACCACAATTAGGTAATATTTTCATTATTCTTGTTCACATTCGAGGTACCGCCATCTTGGTGCACTAGTTTCGGCCTCCATGAGCGAGAACCAATCAGAATTGGATTTTTTTTTAGGCCACTTTCAGCCCAATCCTGGCCCAACCAAAAGTGAGTTGTCGTAACTCTGGGTATAAAGGGACTCTACCATAGATTATACCCAGAGTTACGACAACTCACTTTTGGTTGGGCCAGGATTGGGCTGAAAGTGGCCTAAAAAAAAATCAGTTTGTTGACGTTGTTGTTTTTGTGTGACAGACATCGCCGGATTCCTGATCCTTATCCCTCAATATCGTTCGTTTGGGTGCACTCGTTTCGGCCTCCATGGCCAGCCAAGGCCGGCTGTCAGTCAGCTGATAATCGAGTTGTCGTAACTCTGGGTATAAAGGGACTCTAGAATTTTGCGCGTGACGCGCAACATTCAGCAACGATTCTCAGCAACCACCGGACCAATTTTGAATTTGTTTGAACTATTCGAGTAGATTTGATACACATCTGGATGAAAATAACTCGAATTTGCTAAATTTCAGCCGTTGGGCGATGACTGTTGACTTCCACATTCAGTTGCTAAATTCAGCGTGTGATTGCGGCAAGAGAGTAGCTATGTTTATGCGAGCCTCACCCATTGACTCAGACATTAAACTTTGTTTATTCTCTAGGTGTGGAAATGATCATCTAGTGTGTGATCCCGAACTTTTGTAAGTGGCTGTTTATCTGCAAAGCGGAATTAGGCCAATCAACCTACAACAACAACAACCTAACTATGGAACGCCGTTAGTGTCAAAACCCTTTTCTTGCGCGCGCGGAATTTTTTCTGGCGCGCGGAATTTTTTTTCGGCGCGCGGAAAGAAAAAACCCGTTTTCGATGAAAATCTCTGAATTTCCGGATTCCGTGCCGGTTTTCGATATATTTGCGCCGTTTGTGTCAAAACTATTTTTGTCGGCGCGCCGCTTCAAATCTGTTCCGCGCGCGGAATTTTCGATATATCGATTCCTGCTGGCCGTTTGTGTCAAAACTATTTTTTCCGGCGCGGCGCTCCAAATCTGTTCCGCGCGCAGAATTTTCGGTACATCGATTCCTGCTTGCCGATCGTGTCAAAACTGTTCTTTCCGGCGCTGCACCAGAAAATAATTCGAAAAAGTGGCGCGCGGAATTATTTTCTGGTGCAGCGCCGGAAAAAACGGGGGCAGGACATTACCTACAACGGCATTACCTCCAAAAATCCAACATGGTCGAGCGAGAGATCGAAACTTTGGCAATGTGCCCAAATCGATCGGTCGATGTTTTGAGATGTAAGGCTGTCTCGAATTTTACGATGTTGCCAAACCAAAAAGTAAGCATGAGATTTCTTTATAGGTGTTTCTCACTTTCTACCACTGTCGATGGTCTGGGTCTGTGAGATTGTGCGAGTTGTGTGAGATAATCTGATAATCGCTCTCGAAACATGAGCATGAGCGTAAATTTAGAGTTAGAGGTTAGAATCCATTAAGTGAAATTGGTAGAAATGTATGTATTAAAAGGCATTGAATCACAGGATCAATTAGTTTCTCGTAGACTTTTCCCCTAATACTCGTGGATCGGGAGACTTGTAATTTAAGTAGTATTGGTGATGTGATTAGATTCGTGAAAAAGTGTAACCGCATTGCTTGCTTTTAACTAGCGCTTATGGTTTTGATGCAATGATTGTCATCAGTTAGTTTCCTCTACTACACGACCGCACCCTTATGAAGGCAGATGAAGAATAAAAGTGGTTACTTCAGTTGTTACTCTTTCTCTAAATTTTATGTTTTGGCGTCTCCGCTCCGAAATCACAAGGCTGCCGTGTTCCCTAGCTATGCAGATCGCTTGCTAAGTCTGCCCCCTGTGGAAAGTCTAATCATACCTAAGTTCTCTCCGGTTGGAATTTCTCTACTTCAATGTACGCAAAATAATATTTTGCAGCTGAAGAACACAGCATCTCTCTTGCGGCTATGAAACAATCCAGTTTTCTCTCTGAGCTATTAGATTTCATGATGTGCTTGACTTGACTGTAGCTTGATCAGTTACCTAGTTCATCCAGGATGTCACCATGCTCTTCCACAACTCTTGTTGTTTAAACAATTAATGGGCTCCATTAATTAATGTTCGACAATGTTGTGGAAAAGCACGTCGATAGTCCGTCCAAGCATCGAAGGAGAAGTACATTTGTATGAAGGTTTGTCAAGTCTGGCTTAAAGTAAGTCATGTACCTACCAGCCTTTCACCTATCAGCACATCTTAGAGCGCAAGTTTTCTGACAAATAGACCAATTCTGCATTGTCAGAGGTCAGACAATGATCTACCTTTTTTAGAATCCTTTCAGATGTTCCAGTAAACTGTAAACATCAAGTAAACATAACCTCACTTTCTTTTTTTTTTTTTTTGCTGGTTTAGTGGCTTATATTCCGTTGGAACCTACAGCCATCGATAGACAGTATTTATTGTCCTTAGACATCATAGGATTTAGGCACATCCATGCTCCAGGCTTTCAAATTTTCAGGGATTAAGGCCGAGTGGAATCTGTTTCTGCAGATCCACTCGTCAGTTCCATGAAAATTTGTCGCCACCACCGGGATTCGAACCCGGGACCTATTGGCCTAGAGTCAGACGCGCTGACCACTAGGCCAACCTGGCCGGCCAACCTCACTTTCTTCTTTTACTTTTACACAGAGATAGAAGAGATAGCAGCATAGAGTAAGAGTAGTTAGAGGTAAACTCTCCCGAATAGAACCCCTAAGAACTATACCATCATTGCAGCCTGATTAGAGGTTTTTTTGAAAGTTGATTTCTTACATACGGAAAAAAATCAGCGATTCTCGTAAAATTTGGGGGAAAAAATAGGAATAGTTGGTTAATAAATTAGGTATCGCTCGGCATATATAAGAGCTCCGCCGAGTGACGGAAAATTTCAAGGGGGATATTGTGGCATTTTCACGTAAAACTTATGAAACTTATGCGAATGAATGAGGCTGCTTATGAACCAACAAAAAAAATGAAAATTCAATTTTGAATTTTTTATGAGATAAACTTCGTTGGAAAAAAAACATTGTTAGTTGAACTTGCAAATCGTCGGCGTGATTATTGTTACAGGCTGCGGAACCAACCCGTAAAAAGTACCTAAGTTTAAATGCATGGGAATATCCACCGAAAAAATTAAATTGCTCATTTAACAGTTTTGTACTTACAAACTGTCCGACTTGTTCCAAATGAGGAGCTTGGAGGACAAGGCGCATAAATGCAGTTTTTGAAAAAATTAAGATATGGTATCACAGCAATGCCCCGCAGTTTATTGCCCCGTGAAACTCAGCCTGTTGCTGTTGCGCGGGGCAATGCAACTAAAAAATTAGTGCGGGGCAATGAAACCAAATTTTTGCAATCCCCCGCAGGAATGAAATAAAATTGTTTCACAGCCCCGCACCAAAAAATTTAGAGTTTCATTCCCCCGCAAATTAAATTGCTGATTTTTCATAAAGTTAGATTCTTTCAAAGTCATCATAAAATTCTGAACGACATTTTCCATTCCTTGGAGTTTCTACTCAACAGCCTGGTCTATTTCTTCTAAAAACTTCATGCAAGAAAAAAACAGTTTGCAGCAACTCAACATTCACTGTGTCTAGTTCTCCTGAAGAGGTAAGATATTTCAATTCCAATCGTCCTATATTTTAAAAACACTTTCAGAATCGCACTTCACAGGATTCCCAACACTTCCAATTTCTTCCCTTTCAATTCATAGGAAAGTTAATAAGCTCATTCAAAGTTATTTCTGGTCTTTGTACTTTTGGAAGAAAGTAATAATAATAAAAAAAAATCCTACATGCTATTTCTTTGAAACAAATGCCTTCCAGGAGATTGCACTTTTATGATGCAGTGCATTGTTTTTCTGTCAATCTTTCAATAAATTTTAAGGTAGATTTTCAAGAACTTGATGATGTGATTTTGCTGCTAAATCTCTGTTAATAACTGATCTAATGCGGAAAAATCAGTTGAATCACAGAGTGCTAGTAGCTTTCATTTTTCCATGAGGATCCCAGCAAACCAAGCACTTCGTAAAGAAGTTCTAGAAAAAAAGAATAAAAAAACAGGCATTAGTGATTATTTCCTCATTGAACAAATAATTATAAGAAATTGCAAAATAGCTTCCATCGTTTGAAATGTTTACACCTTGGCATGTTGGATACAGAATGAAGTGAGTGACCAAAAAAATAAACATCCATAACATTGAGAACTACAGATAGAGGGCATACATGAGGCAAAAATAAGTGACTGCTGGATTTTTAAGTCATGCTAAATAAAGAATAAATTTGTTGTTAAGTATGATAGGTAAATTTCTGTATTTGAATTTTTTCTTGCGTTTCTATTTTTAATATTCAATTCATTTTCCTAAATGAAAGTCCCGTCACAGAATTTTTCTACTTAAAATAATTGAAACCTAATGTTTGACAATTGACCGATAAGTACCACTGGTAAGCATAGTGAAAATTGAGAGCCCAACCTCAGCTTCTAGGAGCAATCCCTTCAGCTTTTTATGATCTTATCTGTGACTTAGTCAATATTTAAACCATGTAATTTATTGTCAGGAAAATCTCATTGTATCTACTACAATTGGATTCATGTAAACCTACATTTACTCGATCACACTCGAAGTATTTCGACAGTGTGAGTCGGCAATCACATAACTCGGTTTGCGACATCGCAGACTTCCTGTCATACTTTATTTTTTAAAAAGAACACTAGTCAAAGGCAATTCTTTAAAACTGCCGAGATTTTTCTTCTCAGTGGGAAGAAAATTCAGCATAAACTTCAAGGAATGATGTCCATTTGTTCTCCTTTCAAAAAATTTCATAGAGCCGGAGATTTCCAGACACCGCAAACAATATATGTGATTGCGGACTTACACCGTCGATTTGGGCTACTGAGCATTTTCAGGAACTTAATGAGAGATTCATTGAATGGAGGAGGGGTAGGGCATGAGCGTAGCAGTAGAGGTGATAGAGTTAGGGAGTGAGGGTTCAGGAAATTCACTCCAGATAATCTATAATTGAACCCAAAATTCGCAGATGGGCATTTTCCACACAATATTCATAATCATTTGAGGCTGAACGTTTGACAAAATTGGTAAATCACCAGACTATGGCGCGATGTGCCACAGATCTGTGCATCACGCTCAAGATCACCATAGTAATCTGGAAAATGCACTACAGTGTGTGCACCATGCACCAGGTATGATCACAAATTTCAGGTCTCTTTCATCTAGGTGAAATCTGCCACAGGCTGGTTAGAGTACTACTTTATGTTTACTGCCAACTGATTTTTAACTGTTATAAAAATAACTACCATCTAAACTTAAAAATCAATGTATGGTCAACTTAAGGTTGGACTTCTAAGCAGGTTGTACCAGCCATTACGCAGTTTCAAGCTTGCAAAAAAGCGTTTGAGCATGTGTTGGTGCAGCCACAGGCATTCTTTTTGGATTTCTGTTGAGGACTATTGTGGCATCAAGATGTATGCCACATTGCACCATAGCCTGTACAATTCCAGGGCTTGCAATAAGTTACAGAATCAGAACACTGTATCATCTAGTGGGGATCATGGTCTTTGCACTGCGCATAGGTACTTCGACTACTGCCAGAGGGAGTATCTACTTACAATGTGCAAAACATCAGATTCCTATTATTATGTTCATGTTGAACTTGAGATACTTGATTAAAAGGAATACTTGCTTACCATCAGAAACTGCATGAAATGCCCGTCTTTTCAGAAGAATTTCGAATTGTCGTTGCGAAACTAGTTGCAGTTTCTAAGTGCACTTATCGATTCTTTCATAAGAATGAAGAAGCTTAGATTTCCTTCAAAGTGGGTATAAAATAAGGACCATAAACGAGGAAGAGTTGAAAAATTGATTTTAAATTATCACAACAAAAAAGTAATGCCCAGATAATTATAAACACTGAGTTTCGGGCCAGCCAGCATGAAGTTAGTATTTAGTAAGCTACGAGTAACGCAGAGAGTTTTAGGTTATGTTGATGTTTTCTCGTTTCGCTGTTGCCATATGGTAATTCCTTTAAAAGCTCTTTGAGAGGTAATAAGTCAACTTTAGACATAACTAATGTAAATTTAACTTTATTACTGACATGTCTCACTGTAATCGCAGTAAGTACATGCCATTTGTGTTGAAATTACAAAATCTATCTGTAGCCCACTACCTCCAATTTGGCTCCACTGTTATTTTTGCTTTCCCAACCTTCCAAATCAGATGTGCACCATACGATTTGCCGAGCTCATCAGCTCATCACTTAATTCTACAAAGAAACAACAAGTTTATGCCAAAAATCTTCAGCTGATTAATAAAAGTCGATCTTAGTAAGCCCTTAGTCGTAGATAAAGTGAAAATTTAGAGATTCAATGGATGTAATATTTTAATGAGGTTGGCTACACTGAGATCGCGGGGATTTTTTTAGCGGGAAATCCTCTGATACTTAAATTCTCGCAATGAACATTTTCAATTTTATCTGACGAACGGGGGTGTTTTAATTGTTTAAAAGCCCATCCGGGTCGACGAATATGCACTATTTTTCACGAGGAATCGGAAAAAAACACTTTTAAAGGCGATAAATCATTAGTAAGGAAGAAAAAACAAGCCGAGCGCAAAAAATTTACGCATCTGAACACAGCTTGCTTTCTTTAGTTCTTATTCAGCACTTATTTGGTGATGCGGATTTTTATTTTTTGGTGCACGTGTTTTTTTTTTGGAGGGGGTGGGAGGGGGTTAACATTTAAAAAAAAAACCCAAGTACAGTGTATTTCCGTATAGTTCATTGCAGTAAGGGAGAATTCTTATTGAAGAAAAATGAGTCACGGTGCGGGGGGGGGGGGGGGGGTCAGCATTTTCAAATATCGTTTTTTTCGGTCCATATGGTTAGAATTGGCATAAAAGGGGCTTATTGCGCATACTGGAAGATCAAATCTGTCTAACATCATTTCAAAATGGCGGCCGATTAAAGTTTTGAAACTATCCAGTTTCAAGGACAGACATTCTCAATTTATTAAGTTTAGTATGAGAATTTCCGGGATCTTTGAAATTATTTTTATTTTTTTGAGGGGGGGGGGGATAAATATCGATCATTTCCCGCACTACTCGCTATCTCCCCCCCCCCCCCCCACCATCGGAAGGGGGAATATTTTTGAAATAACTCTATTTGAGCGCATCTCTACAGGTATCCGTGGCGCTAATCTTCCTACAATTTTTATACCAAGTTACCCAATTTTATGCAGTTACAGGTTAAAATACTTTCAAATTGTTGCATTTAACAAGTTATTCGTGCATCAAAGAAGGTGTTTTTACACCATCCAGAATTTCTAGGGGGGGGGGGGGCAAATGAGACTATTTCAAATTCTGGGGGGGGGGGCGGCCCCCCTTCGCACGCCTCTGTTACAGAGATTTTGGACTTAATCGATGCGATGTATCGCATGATCGCATGCCAGTTCGACCACGTCATGATAAAAACTCATGAAGTTTAACATCTCTGCGACCAACGCCCAAAACCGCAGGGGGACGTAACGTCACCGTTTTTTTACCGGCTGATGAGAGCAGAGAGCAGGGGAATATATTTTGCTGTCGACGGACTGATATCGACCAACTGCCACAATCTCGGCATTTCCATCCGATCATTCATGTTCTGTAGTATCGTTGAACATTTATTAAGAGAGTCCAAATGTCGCTTCATTTCATTGATATCCTTCATATATGGGCTGGGCCATTATCGGTCCGAGAAAATCAAACTAAAGATCAACAAAGCGACTCACACAAGAAAAGCAACACAGTTCGGGGTCGTTTCGGCAGAGTTATGTGGACTAAAGGGGTCAGTCGAGAAAACTATTTGTTTTGAACAATGTATCGCCTTCAATTTTCATTGCGATTAATCCACCGTACAACTGGCTTGTTGAGAAGAACGGGCATTTGCTGATTGGTTTCGCGCCTTCATTTCGTTTAACAAGCAACACATCATAAACCACAGACTGGCAACATTGTATGAGTTTCAGCGCTCTCTGTCGGCTTTTGGCCGCAACCCCTCTTGGGTCACATTGCCACAATCGATTCGATATATCGCAGGGGAGTCTTGTGGAGGTAATGCCGTTGGAGGGAGTTAGTATAAATCGCATACACGGTAATTTATATACTGGGTGTCCGATGGGTAAATTGCATACTAGCATCAAATTGTTGGTTGGTGGGTACCGAACATCAAACTGTACTCTTGTTATGATTTGTTAGCAATCTACCATAGAGTACAATAGAGTCGCAAAGTACTGGAGCGCCGATGAAGCCAATCCATTAACAGGCGTTTCCGAGCCACGTGTGCTCCGAAAATAGTGAACCATTTGCGAACCCAACGGCATTTTGTAACACGGCGGCTTATGGAGAAATCAAGAATTGCTTGTGTTTTTTAGGTATTTTATAATTCAATCAGCATTAATTTTTGCAAATTTTGCTATTTAAAGGTAGTCAAAGCCATAATGAATCCATTGATGTATATTACTCCTGGATAATATTCATATTGGGATTTAATTTCTGACTTATACCAAGTGTGAACCAACCGGCATTTCTTATCACGGCGGCTTACGGGGAAAGCAACGACTGCCTGTGTTTTTTCGACATTTTTTATTCAATCGATATTAATTTGTGCAAATTTTGCTATAATTAGATAGTCAAAGCCATAATGAATCCATTGATGTATATTACTCCTGGAGAATATTCATATAGGGATTTAATTTCTGACTTAACTACCAAGTTGTGAACCAACCGGCATTTTTTAACACGGTGGCTTATGGAGAAATCAACGACTGCTTGTGTTTTTTCGACTTTTTTTAATTCCATCGGTATTAATTTGTGCAAATTTTGCTTGAAATAGATATTCAAAGCCATAATGAATCCATTAATGTATGTTACTCCGAGATAATATTCATATACGGACTCAATTTCAGACTTATTACCGGCCTACTTATTTTAGCTGGTTCAGTGTGTGTCTAGCCGACGAACGGAGCCGAGTCGGGACTGTCGGGAGTGGGGAGCGCTGAGCGCGAGTCTCTGCGTATGCGTCATCGCTAGTCGCCGCACACTAGTCTCCGGAGAACTGGACAAAACAGCCTCGAAAAGTGACTTCATCGGCGATCCAGTACTTTGCGACTCTATTGTACTCTATGCAATCTACCAACAATTTAAACTAACCTCATTTCGGAAGAGGCAAAAGGGCAATATAGATAGCAGAATTTGACATTTATTATTTGAAATGTCGATATTCTTGAGAATATCTGAAACACATCTCACCCTCGGACCCTCAAGGAAGAAGAGATGGTGATCATTAATTAGGTATTAGTAGCCAATAAGGTGACTAGGATGGCCCGAGAGTTGTTGATTATTTTGACGTTCGGTACCAAGCGACTTTTTTTAATGTTCACAAAAGATAATTAGAACAAACCCAACGATATGACGAGGCCGCTGAAGTTATCTTTCTATCACGTATTTTGTTGCCTTTCTCCATGCCCTTGACCAGTTGAAGTCAGCAGAAAGCGGCTTTTCAGGATAGGTACTAAAGTGTACAAATAAGGCCCAATGATGAAAAGGAAAAACTTTAGGAGGCAGAGACCGAAGTTTTGCTGAGCTGTGGGTCTCACCAACAACTCAGGTCTCTGGTAATTTGGACAGCGATAGCAGAAAATGTAAAACCTCAAATATGAGGCTATTTTTCTCTACTTCCATTGTCAGCTGCGACATAAGTTACAAGAGTTATTAACGACATAAGATGTTACGACAATTTCACTTACCTCTGCTCAAAGATAGAGTGATGATGTTAGTTACCAAGGATTTGGAGCAATTGCCACTAATTAGTGGCTTGTTTTAGAGGCTGCCAATAAGGTTTCTTGAAACCAAGCAAACCTGCGGTTTGATTTGCTGTTATCATTTATCCAAATGCTGGGTTATCAAGAAACTTTCAGTGGCTAAGCTTCCTTGTCGGAGACTCCTTATACTCCCGTTATCTCTTGATTTTTCAACTGGAGTTAGTGGGGTCTTCAATTTAAAGTGTGAACAAACTAGCGTCGAGCCAAATCAAGCTGCCAGACGTAACAAGATGATTCATGCAGGATGAACAAATTGGCCTGACTAAATTATGATAAGTAAACTGTTGAGATCAAACATCAGACCTTTTGGAAGATTTTAAATGAAAAAATGAGTAAGCTGTTCAAGTGACTCGGAAAAAAACAGATACGAATGAAGTCAAGGACGGGGACGCAAGACACTTCGGTGCAGGAGCTCCACATGGATGAACTTCGACGGATATCTGGAGACACAAATACTAAAAGAGCTGACCCACTGACAAGACACTACTGAAATTGTAGGACTGTATCTTTAACTTATTTAAAATTATTAAAAATTGGCCTCCGTCCTAATCAGGACAGACGAACGGTCACTGCCACACAGATTGACACAAAATATTGGGGACTCCTAAACGGGCTGCACACAGTTCTTCACTAGAATTTTTTAAATTTTATATGGACTCAACAATGTCAGAATGAACTAAGTTCTTCTCAAAGACGCTTAAAATTTAAGCCAACAGACTGGTTACGTTACCCCAAAAAGCTGGACAGTCTGTGGATAGTATCGATAATTGGCAATCCACCTTATCTAGATGTGAAATATATGTCTTTGGAAATATTAGTGCAGAAATAATTAATAATCCAAATGAGAATTATTGGTGGTATTAGGTAAAAAAAATTCCTTACATTATTTGTGAGAAAGAAGGGCTATGAAATTATGAATGATCAGAAATCAGAGTGAATTTCGCGATCGCCCAACAGTTTGACAAACTGGCAAATTATATGAATTATCCTCTCACCATCCATCTGTATATGATTTATCTGATTTCGACGGGAGTATACGATTTATCTTGTATACAATTTATCTGCCCCCCGTTGGAGGTAATGCAGTATTCCCGGAAAAAACAGTTTTGACACGATCGGCGAGCAGGGATCGATATATCGAGAATTCTGCGCGCGGAACAGATTTGGAGCGCCGCGCCGGAAAAAATAGTTCTGACACAAACGGCGAGCAGGAATCGATATATCGAAAATTCCGCGCGCGGAACAGATTTGAAGCGGCGCGCCGACAAAAATAGTTTTGACACAAACGGCGCAAATATATCGAAAACCGGCGCGGAATCCGGAAATTCAGAGATTTTCATCGAAAACGGGTTTTTTCTTTCCGCGCGCCGGAAAAATATTCCGCGCGCCAGAAAAAATTCCGCGCGCGCAAGAAAAGAGTTTTGACACTAACGGCGTATGGAACGCCGTTAGTGTCAAAACCCTTTTCTTGCGCGCGCGGAATTTTTTCTGGCGCGCGGAATTTTTTTTCGGCGCGCGGAAAGAAAAAACCCGTTTTCGATGAAAATCTCTGAATTTCCGGATTCCGCGCCGGTATTCGATATATTTGCGCCGTTTGTGTCAAAACTATTTTTTCCGGCGCGGCGCTCCAAATCTGTTCCGCGCGCGGACTTTTCGATATATCGATTCCTGCTCGCCGCCGGCGCGGCGCTCCGAAATCTGTTCCGCGCGCAGAATTTTCGATATATCGATTCCTGCTCGCCGACTGTTTTTCCGGCGCTGCACCAGAAAATAATTCCGCGCGCCACTTTTTCGATATATCGATTTTTCTGCGCGCGGAGAATATTAGCTATGTTTATGCGAGCCTCTTAACCTAACTATGGAACGCCGTTAGTGTCAAAACCCTTTTCTTGCGCGCGCGGAATTTTTTTTCGGCGCGCGGAAAGAAAAAACCCGTTTTCGATGAAAATCTCTGAATTTCCGGATTCCGCGCCGGTATTCGATATATTTGCGCCGTTTGTGTCAAAACTATTTTTTCCGGCGCGGCGCTCCAAATCTGTTCCGCGCGCGGACTTTTCGATATATCGATTCCTGCTCGCCGCCGGCGCGGCGCTCCGAAATCTGTTCCGCGCGCAGAATTTTCGATATATCGATTCCTGCTCGCCGACTGTTTTTTCCGGCGCTGCACCAGAAAATAATTCCGCGCGCCACTTTTTCGATATATCGATTTTTCTGCGCGCGGAGAATATTATCTCTCTTTTGAACGATTTCCATTATCGATCCTCTGCGTGCCCCTGCCGTATGTGGGTCGTGTAAACAAACGCAGATTGATAACACAAATGATCCAAACAACTCGAAATCTCTTAATTTTAATTAATTTAAATCCATTTTCGACTTCAACCAAGCATTTGGCAATAATATTCATCGTATTTTACAACCTGGAGCCACGGCCTATCGGCTCATTTTAAGGTGCATTCTGAAAATCAGTTTTACAAGTCCAATGTCCAAACCCAGACTTTCTTCTTTCCCTTTTTTTTAACCATTCTCTTTTCACTTTCGCCTCAAATCAAATGTTTTGCAGTTTTTTTGTCTTAAGTAAGTGGTCCTGAATTCATTCAAGAGTTAGAAGTTAACGATTTATTTAGTATGATAGCCTTTTGACCTCTTAAGCTTTATCGATATGATCTCATGTAGTTCGAGGTTTCTTTGGCCCAAACCAAGTGATTACTTACACATCTGATGTGAGTCTTATGGCTCTTCAAATTCGCAGTGTAGAATTAAATCAGAGACTACAGTTACTTAATCCAGTTCTGCTCTCTTGTTCAATGTTTGTCATACGTGTTTGTTCGGTGACCACTGTAGTGCATATACACAGTTATGCTATCGGTACAGGTATTATTTCTTGTTTTCTACAGTCAGGACTTTCTCTTAAGCGCAATAATTTACCAAAGAAATTCACCTAGTTGCGTAAATAATTTGGTGTATAGATATTCTGTTAATGTCTCCTTGCGGTGATGCAAAGTTTCTGAGATCTGTCATAAGTGGATTTTGCATTTGGACGGTCACTCTTGCCTGATAAAATTACTGCTCTAGCAACTTCAAATTTATACTTTGATCTCTGATTCATCACTAAATGACACTCGTGCGGGGTCATTTATCTTTAATCAGTTCAAAGCTATTTCGACAATGAATCATCAAAGGTCCGATTGAAGAAGGAATTTTCTGGTGAGTGCTGCGGCTGAACCGACATCACAACTCAACTTTCAAAAGCATCAACTTATAAAAATTTATGAGGAAGTGGTAATGGTAAGTGGAAATCATGGTAGTGCTCGCTTCTTTCTTAAGCAAATTGTGCGCTCAAAATTTCAAAATCTACTCACCTGCATGTATATTTGAAGAGGAATACGACATGATATGTAGCAGGCTACACTTCATCTATTAATAATACGTAAATATGTCTTCCGAGCATTCTTAGGAAACTTCCACAATTTTTAGTTTTGTTCCTGAGAGAAAATTTTGAGATGACTCTGCTGGTATTCCCAGTGTCTTTTCAGAAATTTTGTACTTCGTAGGTATCATCAAATACTTAAGTATCAACAGATATTGTAGAAGATAGAAAATTTATTTGAGGATTCCTGCTAGTATGTTGTGTTTCCTGCAGCAACAAGGCTCATCACATTTCATGGAATGAAGTAATCAAAAACTACTTACTTACCTACAGCTTGGTCAGTTTCATGTCTTTCTAGAGTGAAGAAAATATTTTTTTTTCTCTCTATTTAAGAATTCAGGGTGAATCAAACCTGTCCAACAAAAATTTTAATAAAATGCCTTTGTTCAAAAACACATAAGAATCATTTCAATTGTAAAGATGCCGACGATTCTGGTTAAAAGTCCGAAAGTCGGCTGATTTACTGAATTTCTCAGGTACAGACGGATGGAAGGATTTTGAAAAGACATAGAATTACATCCTCCCATAAGAATAAGTCAGGAACATGGTTAAGGTTATCTGGGGATGACATTTGTAACATTTCGTTGCATGATTTTATAATCGAAGAGAAACAGAAAGTCTGAAAATTTGTAAATCTACGTACATGGTTTTCTAGTTAGGCTATGACATCGATATGCTCGTTTTGTTATCAATTAATCTCCATAAAGGTAAGCATACCTACAAACACTGTTCCACAAGAGATACGAATGTAACTTGTGATACCTAAGTGACTTTACCAATCTTACCTGTTAAACTACCAGCTACCTGATTATTGAAACTATGTCAGCCCGATATGAAAAGACATAGCCCTATCTTCTCCATGTAATATATCGGAATTTGTTGTCTTGTCGGGTTGCTCTAAGCCTTCAATAATCGGCCTGCTGATGAGTTGCAAAATATTTCCACTTCTAGACGAATGATCATGTCTTGGTTGATGCTTTCGATAGTAGAGTTGTGATGTCGGTTCAGCCGCAGCACTCACCAGAAAATTCCTTCTTCAATCGGACCTTTGATGATTCATTGTCGAAATAGCTTTGAACTGATTAAAGATAAATGACCCCGCACGAGTGTCATTTAGTGATGAATCAGAGATCAAAGTATAAATTTGAAGTTGCTAGAGCAGTAATTTTATCAGGCAAGAGTGACCGTCCAAATGCAAAATCCACTTATGACAGATCTCAGAAACTTTGCATCACCGCAAGGAGACATTAACAGAATATCTATACACCAAATTATTTACGCAACTAGGTGAATTTCTTTGGTAAATTATTGCGCTTAAGAGAAAGTCCTGACTGTAGAAAACAAGAAATAATACCTGTACCGATAGCATAACTGTGTATATGCACTACAGTGGTCACCGAACAAACACGTATGACAAACATTGAACAAGAGAGCAGAACTGGATTAAGTAACTGTAGTCTCTGATTTAATTCTACACTGCGAATTTGAAGAGCCATAAGACTCACATCAGATGTGTAAGTAATCACTTGGTTTGGGCCAAAGAAACCTCGAACTACATGAGATCATATCGATAAAGCTTAAGAGGTCAAAAGGCTATCATACTAAATAAATCGTTAACTTCTAACTCTTGAATGAATTCAGGACCACTTACTTAAGACAAAAAAACTGCAAAACATTTGATTTGAGGCGAAAGTGAAAAGAGAATGGTTAAAAAAAAGGGAAAGAAGAAAGTCTGGGTTTGGACATTGGACTTGTAAAACTGATTTTCAGAATGCACCTTAAAATGAGCCGATAGGCCGTGGCTCCAGGTTGTAAAATACGATGAATATTATTGCCAAATGCTTGGTTGAAGTCGAAAATGGATTTAAATTAATTAAAATTAAGAGATTTCGAGTTGTTTGGATCATTTGTGTTATCAATCTGCGTTTGTTTACACGACCCACATACGGCAGGGCGTTGCCTACGAGAATGGAGAGGCCGTAACTACGATTCTGTGACGTCACACTAGTAGATGAAACTCGGCCGCGGTTTAACACGCGTTCTTATGGGAGAACGCTTGCCGCGCGATGATTTCTCGCCGATATCTCTTTCAGGGTTGATCTGATGCAAAATTTCATAAGAACCGTTTAGAAAGAAGATGAAATTTCACTTTAGAAAACTAACTAGTTCATTTGTGACATTGTCTGAATATCGAGGAAATGAATGCGTAATACCGAAAATCGTTACTCCACTCAGATTCAAACGGGCCGCTCGCGCAACTTCGGCCGATCGAGAGCGACTCTGATTGGTCCACGCAGCGACTGCCTCACTCATCGATGCACTGATGACCCGGAGATGCTTGTTGTTTTCGGTAAATATCTACTAGCTTGACGTCACAGAACTGACTAGAAGCGAATTTTCGCGGCGGATCGGGTAGAGCGCATGAATCCGATCCGGTGAATTCGTATTTTCTCGTGAGCCCGATCCGCGTTTTCGGGGCTCACCAAACAGATGGTTGGTGCTCACCGGGATCATCGTTGGGATCCAGACTGAACCCCGCAGAACACTGGGGGTTTGCGCGAATCCGATGCCATTGTTTTGCTCATAACTCATCCTTCATCGGAATTTCAAAATATTCTAGAGTTTTCATGATCGTTATCCATTTCACGTTTCAACCGTAAGTTACCGCAAGATTGAATGGACCATGGCAAAAAATGATGGTAAGTAATTTTCATTCTTCTTCCGAATTATAATTAAAATGAAGAGACAAACTATGAAGCGGGTAAAAAAGCTGAACCCATTCCTTGAAGCTCGATCTCCATGCCGTTCCCTAGTATTTAAATTGGAGGTAGTGGTTTTCATTGCTATAGAAATTGTTAAAATCAGGAGATAGCCTCGTTTAGATGAACTGAATTATTCACACTGGCCATATCCTTCAAAGCATATTCTTCCTACAGATTTGTTCGCCATAAAATTTCATTATTAATTGGGACATAAAAGAGAACGTAAATTTAAAGAAACAACCATTCAGTCTTATCACCTAACCTCATTTAGGTCATGTTTACATTATTTCCCGCTCGTTTCCGTTGGATCGATCACTTCGTCGTCTTTTCACGGCGACGGATCTGCGATGGGTGTTGCATCATAGCACTGATGACATCAGTCACATCGGATTCAACAGGATTCAAGACGAATCGATCGGATAAACGCGAAAATTCGCTTTAGTTACGGCCTCTCCATTCTCGTAGGCAACGGGCAGGGGCACGCAGAGGATCGATAATGGAAATCGTTCAAAAGAGAGATAATATTCTCCGCGCGCAGAAAAATCGATATATCGAAAAAGTGGCGCGCGGAATTATTTTCTGGTGCAGCGCCGGAAAAAACAGTTGACACGTCGGCGAGCAGGGATCGATATATCGAGAATTCTGCGCGCGGAACAGATTTGGAGCGCCGCGCCGGAAAAAATAGTTCTGACACAAACGGCGAGCAGGAATCGATATATCGAAAATTCCGCGCGCGGAACAGATTTGAAGCGGCGCGCCGACAAAAATAGTTTTGACACAAACGGCGCAAATATATCGAAAACCGGCGCGGAATCCGGAAATTCAGAGATTTTCATCGAAAACGGGTTTTTTCTTTCCGCGCGCCGGAAAAATATTCCGCGCGCCAGAAAAAATTCCGCGCGCGCAAGAAAAGAGTTTTGACACTAACGGCGTTCCATACCTAACTTCAATCGAAACCTGAGTTTGAAACCAAGGCATGGTATGGAACGCCGTTAGGCCTTGTCTCCACGGCGCAACTGTTGAAGGAAGTTGGCGCAACTGTTGAAGGAACGGAACTGTCTCACAAATGTTTCACTTATAACAGAAACTTTCAAGGTCAGAAGCCTCGAACGTGGAACAGTTGTTTACCTTTTTCGTCTGATTTAACCTCAAATAAACGATTGAGTGAGTGCTTATCCCACGATTTAGCTTTAATTTTGCCATTATTCAACATATTTTAAATCATAATTTTACTATAATTGTTGCTTAAGCACTTTTACGTGATTCCTTCAGTTATATGTGGCTTATTTATCCTTATTTAGCTAAACGTAGGACGTTATTTTCTAGTGAAGGTGTTTAGTGTCAGATGGAATCCAGGCTTATTAACTGCTTTTTCAGATAATTCTTGCAACTCTAATCAACATTTTATGACTACAGAAGCAAAGCAAGCAAAGAGCTTTACAGGCTACAATTGAGTTATAGCCTTACCTACCAGTTCATCATCTGCGGAGAACTTTTTTACTGTATCCACACGATTTGCCTAAGATTTCAAGATAAGGCACCCTGCTTCCCTTTAAGTAGTGCACCGAATATTTTCATTTCAATCTACCGATTAAATCTAAAATCTGATCCAATCAGAGCTGCATAGCTCTTGAATTTGTGTGCTATCCGTGTACGTATTTCCTGGTTGTCCTACTGGAAGTGTGACTCCAGCCACAACCGTGACCTGCTGACTTATTTCTTTGATCCAATCTCTAGTAAATGATGACTCAAATTCTGAAGCCATCATTTATTGAAACTAGTTCAAAGTTATTGCTCCAAAGTATCGTCACTCTTCTCATACTGATGCAGAAGGAAGGAGATTCTTCGGTGAGTGCTCTGTGATCCAAGATTTTCAATTTGAGATAAGAATAAGGTTATTATTGAGGCGTGTAACAATTTTTGGTCGTTGAACCACTTGTCATAATTGAGCTTTGGCGTTAGAGATGCATCAACTGTGGAAAGTGGCTCTGCCTGTGCAAAAATATCTTGTGACAGCAGTGAATGTTAGTAAATGCGCTTTACAGATAGACTGAGAGCTCCAGATTCCAATCTACCTGAATAATTAAATTCAGAAGGATTTTTGAATTGAGTTCATATCGAATCTCAGTGGGAGAATAATATACAGTGTAAGCGAAAGAATATCAATGGTAAGGTTGGGTTTGTGTCTTAGGTTAGTGAAATGCAATGGCAGGTTCTGAAATCTTGTTTTTCAGTTGCTCTTTACATGAGTCACCTTTGAAAATCAAGTTTAAAAAAAACACACATAGGTAGGCAAACAGTGGTACTTAGGTAGCTTGCCTATTTTCTTCCTGTCTTGCTCATGGACTCGGAGAGCAGTCGGAAAGAGGGGTGAGAAACAGGATTTCAGCGCGTGTCTCTGGGAATGTGGAAATTCAAAATTTGTGAAGCGTCATCAGTTTGTTGAGATTGTCACTGTCCGTTGCCTCAAGAGGATTTAGACGCTTCTGCTTCAGCGATACATTGTTGACCTATCAGTATCTGCTTATTTTGATCATATCTTGAAGGAGGAATTCCCATAAGTATATCCCGATTCTTTATTTGTTTCACTACAATAATGGCAGACATACAATCTTTACAACAGCATGGAGTGAAGGTGCGGTGCTTTACTGGATTAGCACTCCTACACTTTCAATGCCTATATCTACCTATTGTAAGATCATTAGAAGCTCAATAAACAATATGATGAATTTCTGCGCCTGCCACAATTATTTTTAACATCACTAAAATTACCTATGGCAACTTTTCTGAACTCAGAATATAAGCTCGAGCATGATTTGGAGGGTTGTTGAGATTAGGTATTCATTCAATTTTAAAGATGAACGTAAAATGATTAAACATCTACTGTCATTTTTACAACTGTTGCTCAGAAAGTCAGTAAAGGCTTTTCTAGTGAAGATGAAGCCTCCGCTTATATATTGTGGAAAAATTGAACATACACAGGATAAAAGAGTAATACCTAATAATTTATTGAATCAATTCATAGTGGAAAAATGAAGTATAGCTTGTGAAAATGGCGCCAACATGAAATTCAAGTTCAATCGAAAATATGCGCATAAACAGCGCCAAAATCGGAAAGTTTGATTTCCCGCGAAAGTCGGGTTACAGCGCCCGCATAAACCCGACGGAGGAAACTTGCATTACAAACTCGGGTTTCGTGAAACCCCGGTTTCGAGCCTCGCATAAACGTAGCTATTATCTCTCTTTTGAACGATTTCCATTATCGATCCTCTGCGTGCCCCTGCCGTATGTGGGTCGTGTAAACAAACGCAGATTGATAACACAAATGATCCAAACAACTCGAAATCTCTTAATTTTAATTAATTTAAATCCATTTTCGACTTCAACCAAGCATTTGGCAATAATATTCATCGTATTTTACAACCTGGAGCCACGGCCTATCGGCTCATTTTAAGGTGCATTCTGAAAATCAGTTTTACAAGTCCAATGTCCAAACCCAGACTTTCTTCTTTCCCTTTTTTTTAACCATTCTCTTTTCACTCTCGCCTCAAATCAAATGTTTTGCAGTTTTTTTATCTTAAGTAAGTGGTCCTGAATTCATTCAAGAGTTAGAAGTTCACGATTTATTTAGTATTATAGCCTTTTGACCTCTTAAGCTTTATCGATATCTATACTATAAGCTCCGAGACCTCCTAATTTTGCGAAACTGGTAACGCTTAGTTCCAGCGTTCTACCGGGCCGATTTTCATGATTTTTGCGGCTTTCGACGGGCAATTATCTCTAGATAAGCCAACTCTTTTCAGATTTTCAAAATATGGCCCAGGTTTTTTTATATTACGTGGTAAAGTTGCGAATTCTCCCATTTAAACAATGTAAATTTATACTTTTTGTCATAGTTCGTTTGAGCGTTCTCTACCGGGCCGATTTCCAAGATTTTTGCGTAAATCGTAAAATGCGTGCAATTCATTTCAAAGATCGTTTTGATCAACGCTTTTTCTTGGTTCTTTCAGTGTTTTGTGCTTTCAGCTTGTTAAATAACAACTAAATCAGTCAAGTCCAGAGTTTCGAGCTTTCCGTAATCAGTTAGTAAATGCATTTACTGTGCAACGAGTCAACCGGAATTTGTATCTTAGGTAAGAAAATGATGGATATTGTTAATTTTTTTCACAGAGTCTACAGATTAGGATCGATTTTATCAGAAAAGCACCAAGGTTTTGGATACGTTACAAATTTGTGTATCTCCCATGGGACACTTCCAAGTACTACCAACATAACATCCATTTGTAAATAATATCCATGTGGCAACGGAGCAAATCGGCCGGTGCAACCGATGGCACCGTTGAGGGTATAACCTCAATCCTGAACATTAGAACCAGAGACAAGAGACCCTCCACTAGTAACTTGGCCATGGTGGAAGCTTTTACTTTCGGGACTTCAGCATTCTACTGTTGACTTACCTACATGGTTGATGTTCAACAACGTGTTGGCAGTTTCGTTTCGCAAACAAGTCGAAAATGGCCGAAGTTTGCGAGACTTGTTTGGCTCATGACGTCACCCGAAGCTCATCATCGACCATGTATGTAGGTAGGTCAACAGCCGAAATTGAGGTGATGACTGTTGCTCGCTCATAAGGAATTGTTGAAACCCCGAAAGTAAAAGCTTCCACCTGTCGCTAGGAGGCCAGTGGAGGGTCTCTTGTCTCTGATTAGAACTAGAGTCCCTTTATACTGAGAGTCAAGACAATTCGGCTCATGGATGTCACAAACGGGAATAAAGATTACAGAAATCGAACGTTTTTCGTAATCTTTGATCGGCCCATTCTCGAATTCCTTTCTTCGTTCCTTCCCTCATTCCGTTTGTTCCTTGCCGAACCCGTAATTCCCCGGTTCATTCCAGATTATAATCTTTGCAATCGGTGAAACTGTAATCTTTATTCCCGTTTGTGACACTGTGGAGGCCTAAAATACGGGAACCAATCAGAAATGGATTCAAATTGTCTTGACTCTCAGTATAAAGGGACTCTAATTAGAACAGCAATTCAACCTCGGGTGAAATTATTTTCCGCGGAGAAATTATTTTCGCCATGAATAATTCATCTCTCTCTCGCTAATTTTTTTCTCTCTCTACTATCTATTTTTCTCTCTCTGCCAATTTTTCCTCTCCCTGCCCTCTCACCTCCTCTCCCCAGCCATCTTCTCTCTCTCCAGTCTTTCTCTCTCTCCGGAAGAAGTTGACACTTTTTTTACAAACGGCCCTTCATATTCTGAGAGTCAAGACACTAATAATCCATTTCTGATTGGTTCCCGTATTTTAGGCCTCCACAGTGTCACAAACGGGAATAAAGATTACATTTTCACCAATTGCAAAGATTATAATCTGGAATGGACCAGGGAATTACGGGTTCGGCAAGGAACAAACGGAATGAGAGGAGGAACGGAGAAAGGCATTTGAGAATGGGCCGATCAAAGATTACGAAAAACGTTCAATTTCTGTAATCTTTATTCCCGTTTGTGGATTGAGCGTTTTTGCAGGCAAAGACCCCCTACGATGTGCAGGCGATCACAGAGCGGGAGTAGCTGGTGGAGCGTGCGTGCAGCTCGCTCGGACTAGCTCGGACTCCATGATTCTGCTCTGTTGCTCTCTCCTCTCCCCTACTCTTTGCTCCTAATGGCGCCAAGCACAAATTTCACTCGCGGAGAAAAATTAAACTGCTCAGGGAATTGGCATTTTTGATTGAGATTAAATTTCTAAACGAGTCCAACCCAAGTCAACCAGGGTAATTCTCAAAATACTTTGGCAAGATATTTTTCTGATATAATTTAAGGATATAATAGAATTATTGACATAATTATTATGATATAATTTATTTAAGGATTGAGGATGGAGAATCTTTAGAATTTATGGAGAAATCACAAGCTTGTGTGGGGGCCCCAGCGTTCTGAGGCATTGAAATTAATCTTAAACGTACCTATTTACATTTTGAATTTTGGTGGAAAATACGGGGGGGAGGGGGGCTTTAATTTATATCTAAGCCATGTATGTTTGATTAGAGGATTTACTTATTGCTAAATAGGCAGAGGATGCCAGATGATAAGGGATGAGTTTGAGGATTGTATGCGCACAAGGTATAAATGTTTTCAGGATAAAGCTATGGCAGCTAAAAACTAAGATAGCATCCTTCCTTCCTTATTGGAATCAGGCGTAGATCTCAGGAAAAATTTAAAAAATAAAAGGAGGCTATCTACGTGTGGGAGAAACACACAAGTTACTTAGAGTTAAATTTTAGGTAAAAAAGATGTGTAGTTGGTCGGTAAAGACGCAGAGTTGTACTTACGTATTTGCCAGGCTGTGTACATGCATGCAGCACCCACTGCAGCCTCCTCCGGAGTAGAGTCCCTTTATACCCAGAGTTAAGACAACTCGATTATCAGCTGACTGGCAGCCGGCCTTAGCTGGCCATGGAGGCCGAAACGAGTGCACCCAAACGAACGATATTGAGGGATAAGGATCAGGAATCCTGCGATGTCTGTCATACAAAAACAACAACATCAACAAATTGATCAATTAAAAAGAAAATGAGATTGGTTTGTGAATAATTTCTTATTCTCTTTTCATTTTGGACCGATGGAAATGACAATTTACTCTTGATAAACCACAATTAGGTGATATTTTCATTATTCTTGTTCCCATTCGAGGTACTGCCATCTTGGTGTACTCGTTTCGGCCTCCATGAGCGAGAACCAATCAGAATTGGATTTTTTTTTAGGCCACTTTCAGCCGAACCAAAAGTGAGTTGTCTTAACTCTGGGTATAAAGGGACTCTACTCCGGAGAATACTATCGGTGCTTAATATTATCTCAAACATGCTTCAGATGTCAAATTTTGAAATCATCCATGTTGTGAATACCTATCTATTAATTATACCTGTATCTTTCCCTCTGCTTTATGCTGCTTATTAGTACATTCTGTGCGCATTGGGGGAACTAGTTGAGAGGAGGAGGGGGGGGGGATAAATCTTACCCTCACATCTGACTTAATTCCTAAGAAATATGAGGGATTTTGCTAAGTTAGCTGTGTTGCCAGACTTTCATTGTGGAAATTATAATTGTACCAAAAATATTTCCATGTAAAGATGAACCATCAAGCTAAAACTTTAACTAAACATTCGCACAAATTTATCAATTTCTTTTTGTGGCACAATGGTACAACTTCTGGAAACTTCCTGTTAATAGGTAAATACGAGGCACTTAGCACATTTCTTGAAAAATTTGCTAAAACAATATCTGTGCACATTTCTACTTTTGATAACTTAAACCTTCAAAAGTACATAACAATCCAAAAAGTGGTAGATGCGCAGGAAACGGAAATGGATGGGAGAGCTGGGTGGGGTAGGGAGGCGGCGGACGATAGGATGGGTTAGAGTAGGTATTGGGAAGAGAGTGCTCGAAGCTCGAACTGCCCTGAGTTCCCGTCGCGCGACGCAGCCATCTTGCCTGCACATCGTAGGGGGTCTTTGCCTGCAAAAAGTAAACATCCCGTTTGTGACATCCATGAGCCGAACTGTCTTGACTCTCGTAACTAGTATGTAATATGTACTGTTATTATTATCGACTGATTCTACCCGGTCAGTATTCGAAATCATTGCCGCTCGGATCGGGTAACTTTTTCCTTGTGGGTTTCGTTCAAGTTCTTAACTTGCGATCGTGAATCTAGGAAACGTCGACGTCTCTTCGTATCGGAGAGAATCGGTGCCCGATCAACATCGTCCATTCCTCCCGTTAATGGTATAGTTATTGTTGTCACTTGAATCTAACACATCGAGGTTTTTCAGCTCGTCAACCCTCCCGATTATCTCAGGTATGACTCTTGGGAACTTACTTAGTCACTTAGTTCCGGTTCTGTCACCTCCGTTCATCGTTTACAGTGTGAATCCGTCTAGTACTTTTAACGCTTGTTTTGAACAGTTTCTTAACATTCCACCAGAGTTGACGATGTCATTCAGACTGTGAAATTCAGCATTAAATTCTTGAATAATGCCGGAGCATTATTTACAATTTTGCTTTATCTAAAGATTTTCGTCGAGAGGCGATTGGACCGAGCCTCTAGCTAGTTGGTACCCTTTCTTCCACTATTCTCTTTTTTCCGAAGTAACAAAACCAAACTCAGCAGCTCAATTCTGTAACTGCACAAGACAAGACTAAAGAGGAATGGAGTAATATGATTGGTCAGTTTTGTCAGTCATCCTATTTGATGTGCACAGCAGCCTGATTGTTGAAATTCATGTCGGCACGACAAGAATCGAAAATCGATATATTACACGACGCAGATAGGGTTATGTCTTGTCTTATCGTGCCGACATGGCCAGTTAAAGTTTCAGCAATCCGGCAGCAGGTCTGTAGGCAGATTATTAAAGTTGTGTGTTTGTCAGGCGGACACAGGTAGATGGCATAGGTGAAACGGCGGAGTGTATTTGGTCGGCTATTTCTTATCGCTACATTGTTGTACCCATGCAGGTGAGAATTGACAACATACTCAGGGCTGGATCAACCGTAGGGGCTAAGTGGGTCTGTGCCCACAGTGGCAAATTTTGGGGGGCGGTAGAAATCGAGAAACAAAAAAAAAAGAAAAAACGCTGCCCCTGAAAATTTGACCAGAAAAAATAACTTAAATTAGAGAGTAGAGGCCGTCCATAACATTACGTTACTCACCTGGGGTGGAGGGGGGATCCAGAAATCGGACAAAAAGGTGACGTAATTTATGGACAGCCCCAAAGGAGAAGGCAGTCCTGTCAGCAGGAGAAAGGCTGTGTCGTACAGCGGCAAATTTTCGTGACCGCAAGTACTGTTGTATCTTCGCACCACCTCCCTGCGCCGCGCCACCTGACACGATTTTCAGCATGCGCAGGCGCCTTGCCGCCGCTCTCCACACCCCTCTCCCAGTACCTAGTCCTTGTCATCTTTATAATCAAAGTCCGGAAGTGATCCGAATCGAATATCACGAAAAAAGTCAAAAGCAAAGTCACAAAAGACGTTTATCCGTCGATGTATAGATATCGATATCGAACGCGGGTTTGATCACCTTAATTTTACCTCACTTTTTTTCAGTGTAGCCTCGCCAATGGCTGCTCGTGTTGAGTTGTGAGACCTCCGTGTGGGAAACCGGTCAGGCAATCTAATTATACTTTTTCAATGACTTGTTTTTCATATTTTTAATACAATACAATAAACTAGTGTCAGTAGAGTGGTGCCTGACATCCCTTTACACTAATGAGTTTATTATTCAAAATCATCTAAAATTAAGTTCTTGATTAAACAATAAACCCATAGTAAAACTTGGATTAAAAGCTAAAAAAATTACAGCCTCATTTTTGGACATTTTTAAGTAATAAATGGGCTAAAATTGCATCTTACAGTGGTCAGATTTACCAAATTTTTCGGGGGGGGGGGGCAGCGCCCCCTTCGGCCACCCCTCCGGGGCGGCAAATTTCCGTATGTCCACAGCGGCAAAATCGTTAATCCAGCCCTGAACATACTATTGGGAACTCATGAGGTGCCCCTTGCCTTATTATGGGCAGTGGAAATACACGTCACTGAAAAAACAAGGGATGTTGAATTAAGAATAGACGGGGTATAACATGTGTAGATGCGACTCTCATAGCTCGCATACCGAAGGAGTAATTATATACATAAATAAAAATATGGAAGTGTGTGAGGAAGAAATGGTTATAAATAGAGATCGGTGGGAGTTAACTTGAAAGTTAAAATTGGAGGGAAGAAAGTGAATATAGGGGGAGTGTATTGACTGCCACCAAGTTGCAAGTAGCGAAAAGAAAATCACAGAATGGTTTGAAGGATGGATAGAAAGGAAACAAACACCGGGGGGGGGGGGGGAAGGGCTGACGATAAGGGATTTCAATATAAGATGAGACAAGCAGAAAGAGTGGGACACAAGGATGCTGAAACAAGTGGAAAGAAATCAGTGGATGACTCAGATGGTCAAGGAATTCACGAAATTTACAGAAAAAAGTAAATCAACGATTGACCTAGTTTTAGAATGGAGGAGTCAAATTTTAACTGAGAAATGCTGGATGGAGCACACGCCGAAAATTAGAGAACATAGTTGGGTCAATGTGACATTAGAAGGTAAGTTGAAGAAAGTTAATAGAGTCAGATATGACACTACTTAATATAAGGAGAATCGAAGACAAAAAAGTGGAAGAAATGAAGGTATCTAAAATTGAAGGAGAAACAATAAAAGAACTATACGAAGAAACAACTGTAAAAAGAAGAGGATAACGGTGGAATAAGGAGTTGGGGATACTGAGGAAAGAAAGGGACAAATGATACATAGAATATAGTAACAGAAGAAACGAAGAAGATTGGGTGAAGTATAAGAAAGCCGAAAACAAGTTTGTGACTGAAGCCACAAGGTTCAAAAAACCGGGACGCGCGTTCCGCGCTCGTCTTTTCAGGGTTTTCTGCGCATCTGGTTTTTACTTTCTCGCTCCCCTAGTTTTCCTTTTTGAATGTCCCGCGTATCCACCGCGGAAGGGAAGTGTATTTCCCGAAGTGGGATTGGTGTAGTCATAGAATCGTACGTCTGTAAGCCATTGTGTAATCGATAGTTTTTTTCCAAATATTTCCTTTCCTTAGGCCGCTGTGCGGCGAACAGTTCGTCCAAAAACTTTCTTCACCCGACCCACTGTGCGACGCACAGTTTGTCCAAAATCTTCCTTCCCCTAAATCACTGAGCGACGAAAAGCTTGTTCAAAAACTTCTTCCCCCTGACACACTATGTGACGAAAACTTTGTCTAAGAAATTCCTCCCCCTGACCCACTGTGCGACGAACACTTTGTCCAAAAACTTTCTCCCCCTGACCCACTGTGCGGCCCTGCTCCGGCCGGCTCCCCTCATGCCGCGCTCCCCCCCCCCCCGCCTAAAACTTTCAAAGCTCACCATTTTTAAACGGCTCTGCCGATTTAGCTCAAATTCCATACCAAACCAGTCCTAGGGGAGAACTACCACCCATAAAAATGTCAGTTCAAAATATTCATTTTCGCTCGAGTTATCGAGTGGACAAGATTTGACCTCCCCCCACTTTCGAGCCCCACCAACACATGAATTTGAATGGCATATCTTTTCTTGATCTACAACGCTTAATCGGTGCTCTTCACAAGGTCTCAGGTCTGAGTCCGACATCATGGGAGAATGCAATAGTGTATTTCTTTCGGAAAATACACTAAAAAGAATACCTACATAAAATATTAAAAGAAAACAGGAAAGATAGAAAGAAGGTATGGGAAATATTATATGAGTTGGTGGGGGGCAAATATTCAGGCAGGGAGAAGAAGTAGTAACCAACAACCAGTATGTCCGTATTCTGGTTCAACATATTCTTGATGGCCACGGTTAGGGCGTTGATCGCTAATTTTCCATAATTTGAATTGAAACTACCAAGAGCGCGCGGGCCTGGCTACACGCTACAGCTCCTTTGAGCTGGGGTTCTTAACTACACCGGACGCGAGCCGGGGTCTCTACTTAGATGCTCACCGGACGAACCCGGGTCCCTATTCTAATACACCGGGCGAACCGGGGTCCCTATTCTAATTCACCGGGCTGACTGGGGTCTTAATACTATACACCGGGCGAGCCGGGAAAACCTTACCATGCGCCGGACGTACCGGGAAACCTTATCTTCACTTCGTTGGTCTGTTTAACGCCGGGCTGACCGGGGGAATCGTTCTCGGGTGATTCTTGGCTGATGATTGTGAGCATCTGTTAGAGTGAGGATTCTAGGAGGCAGGTGATAAGCTATAACGCCTGGAATAGGACGCAATGCTACATGGAAAAATTCTAACTAAAAGACTAAATTAGTTGATTTCTGGGATTTTCCTCGCTATATTTACATTTTTATACATGTCTGGGGACCAAATAAACCATAACTTCCTTTACACCAAATAAACTAAAAAACCTAAATAAAATAAAATCACTTGAACGATGCGAGCGCCCTCTTTTAGAGCGTCGCCGAGGCAGGCCGCGGTCGGCGTCGCGACGCAAGCGGCGCGGCGGTGCGCGGGAAGGCGCGGCGCGGCCAAATAGATAACTGAGGCGCGGAGACATACGCACTCGGCAGACATAGAGAAAAAAAGGAGGTGTTTGCATCTTGAGGTTTGTTTACCCTGTGACGTAGGTCGTCACAACCTGGCCAGCGAAATCCGGAATTCGAAATATGAAAAAAGGACCATAATGTCCGATTTTTTTACTTAAATCAACTCATTACATAATTTCAAGCACTTTTTACACAATGACTTTTTTCCTTAAATTACACCATTTCCAAGAAAATCGACAGGATATAAACGTCGCTGTACCGACCTGCGTCATCAAGTCATCAAAAAATTCCAAGATGCCCGAAATGCAAACACCTCCTTTCTTTTCTCTATGCTCGGCAGAGGCGCGTACAAGAGTCTCGAGGTGCTCATAGAAACCCACGATTATCTCGAAAATTTTCAGATACGCAAACTTGTCAAAAAACCATTAATGCTCCACACCAAATTTTACCTAGGATATCATCATGTTCGGACCTCTGAGCTCCTTAAGAAGGAGTTTACGTTTTCCCCAAAATTTCGGAAAGTTGGAAGAATTTACTTGAGCAATGTCAAACCCCGTGACTCCAGTGCTTCAACTAAATGCCGAAAATTTTCTTCATGCCTTTTACCGGGGGGGGGGGGGGGGGTCGGCGGCAACAAACCCGGAATTTTACCGTAACTTGGCAACAGTAAAAGATATCCGGATTCTACCGCTAGGAGGTGAAACGAGAATCTATGAAGAGTCACTAGACCAAATTTTGACCTCGTAGCACACTTTCTTTCATTTTTGCGAGCCCTCTCGTGAGAGATGTTTGCGGAGCTCGTCGTTTTGGAAAAAAAGGTTATTTTCACAGGCACTACGCGGCTATTTCTGCCAATTTTTCGACCGAATCTTGCAGGAAACATGTTTTACCTATAACATAAGTGAACAGATATTTTTCTTCCTTTTAAAGTGTGATTTATTGTTCGAACGTCGGCTGGACGGCGAGCGGCCGTCACCGGCTAGAACGGTAAATGGGGGGATCTATTCGGCAACAACGCGTTTTAGGCCCAAATTTTTCACCGCAATGTTTTGAATATATCTGCATCACATTCAAGTGACATTTCTAGTTAACTAAATGATCTTCGACCATCTTCATTCACAAAAATGCGATTTTTTTCATATTTTGATGGCGATGGTGGCTTAGAGCCGTACTTACAGGGGTTTCGGAAGATAGATCACTATTTTTGAACCAAATAACCGTACTTACACTGAAGTTGTTGATCAGGCTTGTCTTTCAGAAGCAGCATTTCAAAAGGTCACCAGAGAAAGCCGTGCTTTTATCGATTAAGAGAGAAAAATTTGAGCGCTAAAAGTTGTTACTGACATTGACCCATCCTCAAAAACGACGAACTCGCCGCCAAAATTAAAGAAAATGTACAACGATATTGAAAGGCCTAGTGACTCTCCATAGCTCCTAGTCATACCACCTAGCGGTAGAACCCGAGTATTTTCCATCGTTGCCAAGTTACAGCGACATTCCGGTTTTTTGGGTCCCCCTTGTAGTTACGCTGTTCAAAAAAAAAAAAAAAAAAAGTGTCTGCCGGATGAGATAAGGTGGATCTAATGTACATTGAGGCACTAAATCCGAATATGGTCTCTGTTTTTTCCATCATCCTCCAATTTTTCGGCAAAGCCGATTTTACCCGGAAAAAAGGCAATTTTTGGTGTTTTGGCGACTGTTTCCGTCTGTAGAATGTATAAAAAAATTTTCTCAGGTCCGATACAGAAGAAGTAATTTGAGCCGCTGAGTCCGAGAATGGCCTTCATTTTTCCCTATCACCTCTCAGTTTTCCGGAAAACCTACTTTTTCCCGGGAAAAGAACAAATTTGACGTATATTTGTCAAGTATGTAATTTATTTTTATACATTTTTCTGCACCTGTGGTAGAGTGATTCTTATACAGGGTGTTAGAAAAGTCCCCTCCCCCCATCTAACTTTTTACCTAATTGAGATAGAGGTTTGAAACTTGGATTATGTTCCTAGGTCAAAGGGAGCTACTTTTTGGCCGCCCTAAAATTTTCGGGGGAGCCCCCCTTTGGGGGGTGACGGACCCCAACTTTTTTTTTCCAAGGGGAAGACCCCCTTTGCGGTACCTCGTTCGAAAGAGCATAAAAAAAGAAATGTTTTCGCGCAAACCCGAAGTCATTACCTTAGGCCGTTTCAAAATGGCGGCCGGTTAAAGTTCAAATGGCCGAAAATTGGCATCTCGGCTATTTGCACACGGATTTGTTTGAAACTCAGTAGCTCGGGGTATTTTCGCACGAGAAAAACGAATTTGACATTAGATTTTTTAAAAAAACCCTAATTTCTCAAAATCGCGGCCGGTTAAGGTCCAAAATGGCCGAAAAGTGACAAACTTGAGTCGTAATGTCAAATTCGTTTTTCTCGTGCCAAAAATATTCCAGATATCAAGTTTCAGGCGAATCCATCGGCAAAAAATCAAGTTTGTCACTTTTCGGCCATTTTGGACCTTAACCGGCCGCGATTTTGAGAAAGTAGGGTTTTTTTAAAAAATCTAATGTCAAATTCGTTTTTCTCGTGCGAAAATACCCCGAGCTACTGAGTTTCAAACAAATCCGTGTGCAAATAGCCGAGATGCCAATTTTCGGCCATTTGAACTTTAACCGGCCGCCATTTTGAAACGGCTTAAGGTAGTGACTTCGGGTTAGCGCGAAAAAAATTTTTTTTTATGCTCTTTCGAACGAGGTACCGCAAAGGGGGTCTTCCCATTTGAAAAAAAAAAGTTGGGGTCCGTCACCTCCCAAAGGGTCATTTTGAACTTTCACCGGATGCCATTTTGAAACGGTTTGAGATATTGACTTCGGGTTCGCGTGAAAAGTATTCTTTTTTTATGTTCTTGCGAACGAGTTATCGCAAAGAGGATCTTTTCATTTGAAAAAAAAGTAGGGGTACGTTGTCCCCCCCCCTAAGAGGGCCCCCCCCCGAAAATTTTAGGGCGGCCAAAAAGTAGCTCCCTTTGACCTAGGAACATCCTCCAAGCTTCAAATCTCTATCTCAATTAGGTAAAAAGTTAGATGGGGGGGGGAGGGGACTTTTCTAACACCCTGTATACTTAAAGCTGCTGAATCCGAATATGATCTTAGATTGTTTCTTTTAACTACCTTTTTCCCGGGATAGTCGATTCCTCGGAAAACGAGCTTTATTGGTATTTTTCAATAACTCCGGTTCTATTGCAGCTACAGAGCTCAATTTTAGCTTGTGTGAAAGCTCTTGACAAGCTCCTTAAATTGATGTACAACTTTAAGTGTCCAAATGTAATTTTTATGGCAAAAGAAAATGCCGCTTAGTTTTCAAATGTGCCAACGGTCCTTTTAATTCTTTTTTATTTTTTTTTTTCAGATCCGTTCGTGGAACCGGGGAAGACTTTCCCTCAACAAATTCGCCGCTGTGTTAAATAATATTGTTTGCTGTTACTGTAAATTATGAGCGTAGCTGTGTGAACTAGCGCCCAATAATTAAGATCCGCCCATAACCAATTAGTTCTTTTGTCCCAATTTTGTGTGCATTCTTTCGGTTCAGGTTAACGGATAAAATTGGCACGAACCTCCTTTTTTTCTTTTTTTCTTTTCTTCTCTTCTTTTGGCCCTCAAAACGTGCTTTGCATTTCTATCGCATAGAAAAATTGTGCCTCCGTATATATTCACCATCATAGGGTAAATATTTAATTTTACGAATTTTAAGTCATAAATCAATCCCTTAATGTAACCATATCCTGTAGTCTTGTTTATTTCCCATTTCAAGTCCGTAATCGGTTTTTTTAATTTCAAGTTCTGAATGATTTTATTGAGCTTCCCTCTGTACTATTTTTAGGTACGCACCCAGTTCCATTTTTTAAACAAATGGCATCTTTAGCTTTAAAAGTTAATACTTTGCCAAATGAAAAGAAAAAGAAAGGCATCAAAAACTTACTTTTCCCCTTTACAAACAGTGATGTAAAAAGTAAAAATATCAACTCTAAAGCCCCAAAATATGAGCAATCCACATCTGGTGAAGTAGCCTCTATCGCCTCGGATGGCGCGTACCAGATCACCAATCAGTATAGCAGAAACATCTATGCTTATCGGACGCAGAACCAACCACACGTCCATTCCGATAACGAGACAATTTATGGCATTGCCAAGCCAAATTTTAACAGAAGTTTAAGGGATTTGAAAACAAGTGCCTCCAATAGGCGGGCGTTAGACTTGGCAGAAACGAATACAAATGAACGGAGATGCAGTATATCGAGCTCCGTTTCAACAACATCTGAAATTCCATCACCCGAAAGATTCACTGAATTGCAATTATCACCTAATATACCACCGTACTCGCAGTATTACACAACTAGAAATCCCACGTATTCATCCAGCCGTCCAGTAATTAAAAGCAGAGGAACAAATATTCCTCAGCGACGAAGTCAACAGCAGATTGAGCGTGACATACATCGCAGCAGTAATATCTACAACTCTGAAGCCAATACAGTTTGCAATATATCGGTGTTGCCTAGTAAGAATGTTGTGTCAGGAACAGGTGACCCACGACCAAAAACAGAGCTTTCTGAAAGTAAATCAGATCTCCCTTCTCCTTCTACCGCCATGTACGATATTAAGGACCACAAAAGAACGCCGCGAACAAATCCTATTTACAACACTTATTCAGCTCTTGAAAGTTCTGATCCCAACTACTGCTATTCTAAACGAATTAAAGATGAGGCAAATCTAAACTCCGGGTATTTTGTGCGTGGTTCTAAACATAGAAATACAACTGGATCAATGAATCCACCAGCTAAAGTTCTATCCAAGTCTATGATCCCCCAGCATTTGTTGCATACGAAAGAAATGAAAAATCAAAGCAACGCTCCCCCCATCTTTAAACGCGGTACCCTGATGGGATCAGAAAAAAATATTCAAAGAAACAACAGCATCAAAAAGAATGTTAGTTTTTCTCCTGGTAACGACAGAATCCCACTAGAAACCTCAGGAAACTGGCCAGCCGGAAATTCAATGAAAATGCCCCCACCTTTGCGTAAATCTACCGCTTTTGTTGCGGGCGAGTCGGTTTTTTTTCCGCCCGACTCTCAGTCAAATCCTTGTAGGCCGTTACCCTCAATTCCTTTTCGTCAGCAATCTTTCTTTAAACACTCAACACACCCAGGAATACGGAATATGAAGAACTTGGCGGGCAAGTGCCAAATCCAATCAGAGTCGGAGTCTGGGAGCGAAGCTGGAGAATTTTTATTTTTCCCTCAGGATGAAAGATCTTTCCCAGCAAAAGGTAAAAATGAGTCCTTGATTATTTTGGGATTGGTGGTGGCCCTTATCTGGACTTGAAAGTCTTTAATCTCACTTGATTTCCGAAGTTTTGAGTTTTCCTATTCATCATACCTACAGTTATTTAGTTGTATAATTTCATTTTATCTTTGCAGCAATATTACGTATTAGAAAAATATAAACACAGCACCATGTAGCCAAAACAAGACGAATGAAAATATTCAACAAGTAAGAGCAGAATCAAAAAAGGAAATAAAAGAAAAAATTCAAGAGAAAAGTAATGAAAAAATAAAACACTTGAAAAAATAGTATCCAATGAAAATAAATTAAAATAAGAGGCGGGAAAAAACTGGTGAATGAAAAAGGTAGAGGATAACCAAACGTAATCAAATGTTCAATAAATAAGTAAATAAATAAATAAATAAATAAATAAATAAATAAATAAATAAATAAATAAATAAACAAATAAAAAGTAAATAAAATAAAATAGCTGACAAAGGAAAGACTATAAAAGAACTGTCATAGGCGGATCTAGACATCTCGAACGAGAAGTGGCGGAAGGGGGGGTCCATTGGCCTTTTCCAAAAAAATCTCGAATTTTTGAAGCATCTAATATGCAATTTGAGTCAATTTCGCCATGAATAATTACCAAATTTAAGCGTCTCTTTTCCTTCTTTTCCCCGCTCTTTCCTCTTTTTCTTTTTTCTCTTTTTCATCCTCTTTTTTTGTGGGCGAACGGGAGGGCGCAAGCTTCTCCCCTCCCCTTTGGATCTGCCTATGAGAATTGTATACAGACTTACAAGTTAACAAATGTAACTTAAGATAGGTTTTAGAAAACGTTTAGATAACTAAGAAATACATTTTTAATAATAACAGAGCTAAACAATTAAAGTAGGTAAATAAAATCAATACTTAACTAAGGAGTATACATATTGTACATATATTGTAGACCAAATAAAGTAGCATAAATTATTAAAAAAATAAGAAACAGGTTTGCTTCTTATTAAATGTCAATCGTGTATGTACAACATTTTGAGCACCATAATCAGCCCTGCGTTCTGAACTAAGGCCGGGTGATTTTGGGCACACTAACGAGGAAGTAAGGAAGTTGGGAAAATCGTCGGGAAAAGTTTGGAACACGCGCGTTTCCAAGGTTAGGTCGGATTGAATGACACTTTTGCCTGATGAAAAGTAATATCGTGCACTTATTTTATTTGTGTTAAAAACTTAAATTAAATAACTATATTTACTTATCCCTTTTTCAAAAACTTTTCCAAGCTTTCAATGGGAGCGTTCATAAATTGTGCAATCCCCCAGGAAGGAAGAGAGAGTACAAGCCTGTGTTTCGAAGGGGGCAGGGGGGGGGGGGGGGGAGGGAATCAGTACCCGTGTTACGCGAGCCTCTCTATTGGTAAAAAAACACCCATAATCCAAAATATACAGGGTTATCCAAAAGCCATCTACCACCCCTGTAACTTTTCTCCTAATTGAGATAGAAGTTTGAAACTTTGGGAGTGTTCCTCGGTCTAAAGTAGCAACTTTTTGGTCCCCCCAAAATTTTGAGGGGCGGCCCTCCCTAAGGGGGGCGGGGGCTAACTTTTTTCAAATAGCAACCCTCTTTTTGGGATACCTCATTCGAAAGATAGTTAAAAAAGAAAAATTTTGGCGCAAACCGCAGGTCAAATGTTGATTTTTTACAAAATGGCGGCCGGTCCAAGTTCAAAATGGTGGAAATTTGGCATCTCCGTTTTTTATCGGCGGATTGGTCCGAAACGTAGAATTCTAGAGTATTTCGTGATGAGAAAAACGACTCTGGCATTAGTTTTCCAGAGAAGTCAGTTCTTTCCAAAATGGCGGCTTAGAGCGGGAAGTGGATATTTAGGCTGTTTGTCTTTGAATTTGTATGAGACTTCGTATCCGGGGGTATTTCGGCACGAGAAGAACGAACCTTTCATTGGACTTTTGGAATCCCGAAAAACATTAAAATGGCGGCGAAAAAATGACGGGAAATCCATATCACAGCTATTTACCGATAGATTCGCACGAAAGTCGATACTCTGGTGGTTATTAATTCCAATTTTTAAATTGGAATCCCTCATTAATTAAAAAGTATGAGAGAAATGCAATGCTTATTCCCAGAGCTCTGATTCCACGATCAAAATGAGCCCATTAAAACGGGTCGTGGGGTCATTGATGTGGCCGTTGAGAAGTGGCGATCAAAATTAAGGGGCGACCCCAATATTTGATCAACACGAAACGCCGCACCATTATAGCACCAAAAAACCTCTATTCGATTTTCTGTTTGCGATCGATACCAATCAAAAAGTAGAGGCGCCTTGTAAAGTGATTCTAAGTGATATAGGGCAGAAATCCGCCACTACGCTGCACAGTATCTGTTTCTTGGAGAAGCAATAATAATTATAATCTACAAACTGATGGGAGAAAATTATCCATGAAGTGTAGGAGCATCAACATTGAGTAGTATGACATCAAGTTAGTGAAGATCCTTTGAAAATTCCTATCGAAAATTACGAAGGACTTCGCTTAGTGACTCAATGTGTAAGATAGAAATAGCATTATTGCATCTCTCTTCTACATATCGAGTCAATGAGCAGCGTCCGTCATGGTAGTTTTCGACCTAAATTATTTTCAACAAATATTTATACTTTGATGCCATTCTACTCAGTGTTAATGCTGCTAGATACACGTAGTGGGGCCGATAAGTGGAAAATATCATAACAATCGTGCACTTCTGGAAGAAAGCATGAAAATTTCAGGGATTCATCTCTACCGTATAGACATTCGATTTAGACATAGACCCCAAAAATCTGAGCCCCCTGGGGGGGCAGGGGGCCCCCAACTTTTGAATTTTGAATAACTGCTGAACGGCTAATGTTAGCGTAATTTTTCTACAACAGGACGATCGGAAATTTTATTAGGAACAAAAATGATTCTTAAGAATTTTTCTGTGAGATCGATACATAAGGCGTGAAACGGGAAAAACCATCGGGGAACGGGGAGCCGGCCGTTCTGATGCAGATCCGCGCGCTGCGCTGCCTGCCAGGGACGCGCGCGGCAGCGCTACGGTGTTACCGACGACTCAGCCGCTTGTCTTGGTTTAATCTCAACGATGCACAGTTTTAAAAATAATTATAATGAATTTACCGTACTGCCTAAATGCTTTTCCTTAGTAATATAAGCCCCACTTTTTATTATAGTAATACATGAAAACAAGCAAAAGGCGAAATACTCCAATGTGAGAGCGCCGAGTCAATGGGAGGGGTCGGTCATCGCGTATCACGCGTCTTGTTTTCTCTGAATACACAGCTTTTCCGACCTCAGCACAGAGTAAATTACCTCTGCCTCACGTAAGTTTTGTAAAGGATTACATTTTTTTAAGATATTAGAGCGACATAACAAGTTTTAATACGATTTTGACCCACTTTTTCATGACTAATGGCGGATCCTTGATAACTTATTTTTAGCTTATTTTTCATGTTACTTTCGGCGAATGGGACCATGAGCTGCTTACGTAAGCAAGAATTTTGCAAAACTTGACGCGAAGGCATTACTTGAGGATTTAGGAGGGGGGGGGGGGGGGCTTCACAGTCCCTTCGCCACTAAGGTTACCAGATTTCCCTCACTTTCCTCTAATATCGTTTTTCGTCCATGTTAAATGGTTTTCTCGCAATTGCATAGGTACTGATACATACGGGTTATGCCGACAATGTTCTTTTCTCCTCTTTTTCCTCCAGATAGTCAATAGAAGTTTTTAATTTCATGAACTTCCCACTCTTTCAGTCACTCAACAAATATGCATATTTCAAAAAATACAACAATATATTAAATGAATAAAAAAAAGAAGATAGCTGAATACTATCGCTTCTTTTTATCGAGTCACCCTTGAAGATATTATTGGTACTTACCACGAGACGTAAAAAATGGAATGAGCAGTACAAAAAATCCATGTATATTATCTTTTATTTTGTTCTTTGGAGTTTGGAGTGGAGTTGGTAACATTTGTATTGAAAAAAATATTATTAAGTATAGGAGGAAATTTATTTATCATGCAGGTTTTAATCCTTTAAAGAACCTCTGAGAAGGACCAGTACCTCAGGAGGAAATTCATTGCATTTCTTCTTTTTCAACCCGCAAATCTCGTACCAATTTTTGATTTGTATGGAGCTCATGAAAGAGTTATAGGTAAGTAAGATGGAGACAATGGGCCTGTTGCAAACTTTTTCTAGAGCAGAATGAAGAGTTGTTTCCTATAGATAATGCCTCAAAAATCACGATGAGCGCATCGGCAAAGTCTGATATGCACTCATAACTTCACAATCTGCGTAAGAAATTTGCGTTATTTTGAGCTTCCCGCTTCAAAAACGATACTACTGCACAGGTGAACATTTTGTTAGAGGAGTCACTCCATCGTCGGCAATATTCATCATGGCCGACGCTTGCGCAGTTCCTCGCGTAATTCGAGGAGAGTTCAAGGTCAATTAAGGCGGGCGAGGAAAATATGAACGTAAACACGCCGATTGTTATATGGTCTAATCCAGTTCAGGTGTTATCTCTCCCATCACACGTGTTTTGGCGGACTGGCGTCGGCCATGATAAGTATTGTCGCCAATGGAAACGACTCCTCTAACAAAATGTTCACCTGCACCGTAGTATCGTTTTCGAAGCGGGAAGCTCAAAAAACCGCAAATTTCTTACGCAGATTGTGAAGTTATGAGTGCATTTCAGACTTTGCCGATGCGCTCATCGTGATTTTTGAGGCATTATCTGTAGGAAACAACTCTTAGTTTTGCTCTAGCAAAAGTTTGCAACAGGCCCATTGTCAAGGAACGGTACTTGCAAAATATGCAATGCACAAAACGTACACCTTAAACTTTATCGTAAAGTATAGCACTGATCGAATTAGCTTTAGAGATTATCAAAAGGTTAATTTCTGGTCAAAATATCAAAAAATCAGTTAAAATCAGTAATCAGTAATCAGTTGCAAAATTACCGAGATTGCGGGATATCGTATGATGCGCGATTTAATTTATGAAATAAGAGCAGGATAGGTTCCCAGTAGGCGAGATTTCCTATCACTCAAATGGACAGTTTTTACAGATTAGCGGATATTGGCGGCTAATTATTACTTAATATTATTCTTTGTACTGTACAAGAAACAGTCCAACCAAGGTTTTATGGGGGCCTTTTATCCGTATCAAAGCTTTCTCAAGATTCTCTTGGCGTTTTTTTGGAGCAAGTTTTGAAGGTGGTTTTGGTTCTCTTAAAATAATGCCTAAACGTAGCAATGATGTACCAAAATGTTCCTTAAAGAGAGGAGAATAAGCATGTTCTTATGTATACTCATTTTTAACAAAATTAGGTTCCCTGTCTTCAAATTCTGGCTGGAAGCCGTCTTCCAGGAACTTTAGGGTATGTAAGCGTATTTAGATACCATTCTGGTGGCGCAGCATCGAGAAAAAGAAAAAAAAAAAACGCTTAAAATCATTTTTCAGGTGATCGTGGTATACAAATAAGATTTGTGATTTTTAGTCCCCCTCCCCTTCGCGAGACAACTATGCGTCAGATTTTATTCCGTTCAACTGATGTCTGATACAGTTATCTTGGATGCTTTAATAAAACGACAAACCCATACAACAAAACAGTCCGGAACTCCAGCACTTAACCCCTTCTCCTTCTGTTGCCGTGCGCTTGCTTGAATGCTTGTATACCTATATTACTTGCAAAAGTTAAGCCCTATTTTAAGGCTCTATAGGTAGTACGATGTATTCATAATATTTTTAAAACTACGCATCGTTGAGATTAAACCAAGACAAGCGGTTGTTTCGTCGGTAACACCGTAATGCGCTGCCGCGCGCGTCCCTGGCAGGCAACGCAGCGCGCGGATCTGCATCAGAACGGCCGGTAGGGTGTACCTTATTTTTGAGTTTTGCGAAAATCAAGTTGGTCAACCCCTAAAAAGTTTCTATGTAGTCTCTAAATTAACCCCCTAAAAGGAAAACATTTAAAAACAATTTTAACCCGTGCCTTAAAGGGCCTAAACCCAAAATCCAAAAATTTTGGCAAGCGACATATCAATTCTGAAGGAAAATTGCAAGTTACGGGCGTTTGGGCGGAAATTTCGTCCGTTTTGGCGTATCTTGAAGCGTAAGGTCACAAACGGCCCAATAACGACATGATGCTATGGACCCGCGGGGCACGCCGCGGCCGGCCGGCCGGGCCGCTGAGCGCGCGCGCAGGGCAGGGTTGCGCATCGCCGCATTACACCGGCGTAGAGGAACGAACGGTGGGGTGGGAGGGGGTTATCTGGTGGAAAAGCATCCACATTTTCAATACATAATGAAAATTCATTATACTTGTTCAATATAGATGAGGAAATATATGAGCCATACAAGGAAGTGATGAAAATAGTGACCAATACATAAGTAGTTTGTACTATTAGGAGCGTAAAGTGGGGAAAATTTCCCGTAACTACAGAACAGCCCTGAAAATCACCGGGAAATAAAAACTGCTATTCTCAACATACTTGTTGATCATCAAAACAGAAAATTGTCACCCACCGGAGGTACCGGAAACCACTGGTATTTGACTACCTAATAAAAAATATATGTGCGATGTTGTCGAATAGTAAGCCCTTTACGCGATCAAATGCGATTAGTGTAAATTTAATTGGAAAAGTTGAAGAAAAATTTGATGCAAGAAAATTGCCCTAAATTCGGGAAGTGCTCTAGTGTTTTTCTACCATGTGAAGTGTTTGCAGTTGAGTGTCAATAGCAGCGCGTGGAAAAACTCTGATCCGGTAATTCTAATATGGAATGAAAAATGTAGAATCCCTGTGATACATAGTGTCCATGTTTTTAAAAATGTTTACATTTTTAAGAGGAGTTTAGGCGCGTATCAAAAAATGCTAGCCGTCGATCGCTGGTTCAAGAGAATTTGGAGACTGATTTTACGGCAAAAATCGATATTTTATTCGACACTGCTTTATGCAATGCTCTAGATATCATGGCAAATGAAGAGGATAAAGCATTTTTAATTCTTCAGCGAAAACCTGGACGAGAATGCATAATATCTATACAGTGAAGGGTGCTATTCTTCCAGCAGAGGAAAGGAGAGCAGACGAGAAAAAAGCTCGCGCCCAGAAGCTCGCTTATGAATCCCGCCAAACGGAAAAAAGTAAGTTTTTTCATTTCATGTGGAATCATTGGGGGTTGGATGTATCAATGAGACTCTGTTCACCCTCCTTTTCATTGGTGCATTTGACGCGGCATCAATTAGAAAGTTTTATTGAAGAGGTTCGTTGCGAAAAACTGCGGAGGCCGAGAACAATTTGCAACCCTGTCCATCCCCCCCACCTCTACCCTGAAGGCGGCAGTCCGCTGTTGAATCCAGATTCTATTGGATTCAGCCTCTGGAATAAACTCAGTATGGCATGCAACACATAAAAACAGTAAAGACTTAATTTTTGTTGGGGGGGGGGGGGTTCTGATTGAAAGTTAGAAATTTCCAATTGCATTATCGGATTATCGCTCCGAGCTGCATACGCAGCCTCTGAAACTTTATGAAATTTTATGTAAAACTTCATGAAATTTTATTCCGTGAAATTTTATTTTGCGTCTCCGGCCTCCAAAGAATCGCTGCCCCCCCCCCCCCGGATCGCCCCTCATCTAAGACTTAAACGCAACTTTCCTCCCCTAGTCGGGAAGAATAGTTGGAAAATTCCGACGAGGCCCTGGGCTACTGTGTAGTACTACGGTAGCGACGAGTGCGCCCGCGCGTCCCGACACGGTCGTTCACCTGCCGACGATGCGGAAACCTTGTGTATTAGCCTCCAGATAGTCGCCCCTGTTCCCCGTTTCACGCGGTAGTATTTTCTGACGATCGTGCAGTCGCGCCATGGCGATTCGAGCATCTCCGCCGACGAACCGAGCCACGCCGAACCGAACCGAGCTACACCGAACCGAACCGAGCCTCGCCTCGCCTCCGATCCCGAAAATGAGCTCGACTCCAGTCATCATCCCGGTAACGCATTCCAGACACCTCCGATTCATCCTCCAGGGTCAGTGTCCGTCGAAGTTCCCGTTTCCCGGGGTTCGATTCCCCGAAGGTAGGAGTGTTTACCGGTATGATTTGTTTTTAACCGATTCAGACCCGGTTCGACGTAAACCAAGGAATTTCGGTTCGGTCGCGGTTCAAACCATCCGGCCCGGGATGAACACAGTTTCCAGCTCAATTTCGGTTCACCAAAGATAATGATGTCAGGTTTCGGTTCGGTTCGAAGTCGAATCGCAAAACGGGTATTGAGTTATTCTTTCTAAGAACAACGTATAGGCTCTGTAATGCCGTTCAGATTATGCGGCGGTTTTTATGATATGTAGCTTTGCGAACGAACATAAACACAGTAATTACTTTCAGACAAAAATTGGTCAAAATAAGGAAAATATTTGGGAGCAAAATGCCAGTCTGGATTTTAAATTTTTCATCTGCAAACGACGCCCCAAGTTTCACAGTTAGGCAGCATTGCAAAGCTTAAACGCTGTTTCTACAATATGGAAAAAAGTGTGTTTGGGGTTATTCCCCGAAATTGTGGTACTACCCCAATTTGTTGGATGACATGGGCATTTCCGATGAATTGTAGTATTACCGCAACTCAAGTTGGGGTAGTCTCGCAATTGGGTTAGTAGCCGAATTTATTGGGGTACTACCACAATTCATTGGAAATGCCCAAGTTGGGTCTTAACCCGTACCTCTTTTTATTCGTGATATAATAGCTCAACTCAGCCACAAAATTAAATTTCGAAAGCAGTAATGTTTTGAACGATGCGGAACTCTCGTTTAACGTGCGGACATTTGCTCCCCTTCTCCGTTTCATGCGACGGGGGTTTTTTTGGGTACTAGTCAAATATTTTAAGCATATTAATACAAATATTTTAAGTTTTTATGTGTTTTAATATTTAAAATAATATTTTAATACTTAGGTTGCTATTATTTCAAAAGTGAAGAGCAGCGTAGAATAAATTCTCTAAATGTCTCATGTTTATAAAATCTTTCTTAGGTAGACTTAATGCCAACTATTTCATCGATCGGAGCCGCCAGAAAGGGGCAGCAAAGCGTTAAACCAAATCCCGGAATTGACAAAATTATTATTTTCGTAATTTTTCTCGACCAATATCATTTTTTAAAAAAAAGATATTGAAGTAAAATTGTGCGGAATTTTCATTTCCGGGCCAAAAAAAGATCTCAGGCGACTTTAAATTGACTCACGATACATTGTTTTTATTTTTTGTCCAATTATCAGGAGTTTTTTTTTTTAACTCTCTTTTTAATCGTATGAACTTCTTTTTAACCTCAAAACCGTGTATATTGTGTAACCGTGGAAAGGAGGTGACAAGATCAAGGCTTTTTACGAAATGTTTTTCTTTCGTTTTCAAATTATCGAGGAAAATCGAGTGCCTAAAACGCAGGGAATTGGATTATCCGCCACGCCTAAAGCTGAAAGGAGAAAGGTACAACTTCTTCACATATTTTATTGTACATAACACTTCTTATCCGCCCCTACAACTTATCAAAAAAGCGCACAGTTGCTCCAGGATTCGTATGATGCGACAACTGAACCGTTGTTCACATTCAACATCCTTCTTAGAATTGAAGATCGTTATATTAATGTTTTTTTGACCTCTGCCAGCCTCCATCGGGGTGGGCCGCAAACAACTTTCTGCGCACTTTTCATATTTGACCATGATAGTGGTCTTCGATACATTTCAAGAGGTCTTGAAGACTGTTCTTGCCGATTTAATGCCAACTCTTCAGGTGTTTGTTTGTTCGTTTGTTTTTTGTTTTGTTGTTGTTGTTGTTTTTTGTTTTTTTTGTTGTTTTTTGTTTTTTTTTGTTGTTGTTGTTTTTGTTTTTTTTTTTTTTTTTGGTTTTTAGGATGTCAAAGACCTAATGGAGGTTTTCAGGCTAGAAAGAAAAAGTACGCAAATATCATGTGGGAATCACCTATTGCAAGATTGATTTAAGTCAAATATAATTGCGGAAATAACTATTTTTCAGGCTCAACATTATTTGTTTGATGCGCTGCATGGAGGGGCGAGTCAATGGGGGAGGGTTGTAACTATAGTAGTTATTTCTTCGTCGATACAAAATGTAGTGTGTCTAAAGTGACTTCTTTGGTTTTCTCGTAAAATTTTCCTCAAAATAAATCCCTTAAAATCTATGGTGTGACGAAATAAATTGAAAAATTTGCAATACTAGCCAAAACTTTAATGTCCGACATCTCCCAGTGGCTCGTTTCACTTTGTGCCACTGCGCCTTTGTGCGAGCTCCAATCGGTGAAAGATTGAGCACACAGTGTTCTTAGGACTACTACTTAGAGATTATGAGACAATTAGCAAAATCCAGGTGGGAACGGAAAAGGCTCTTAGCGCCACTACTCCTTTATGCTATCAGGATTTTCTCAAAAGTGAGAAATCACCACTTTATCACAGGGCTTCTGTAAGTTATTCAGTGCACCTATGCCTTCACAAGAAATCCACAAATTTTCCCCTGGTACGCACTTTTACACAGCGCGATCGGAATAATTACATCAGAAAAATTTCCGCGGTACAGGTAATTTTGAAATAAAATCGGCGCAGTCGAAGTAACTTTACCGGAAAAAATAAGTGAAGTCCAAGTACCATCAACTAAACATTATTGCAGCCTCAGTAATTTTCAAAAAAATCTGTGTGCGAGCGGTAATTTGTACAGTTTTATCAAAATCGAAGCACTCGCAGAGTTATTTTTGCATAATGGATGCACTTTCAGGGCCGGATTTACCTACCTGCCGCCCAAAGGCCACATGTATTTTGCCGTTCCCTTCTCATTTGTTTTGAAACATCAATAAAATCCATCTAGTGAACGTGCCGGAGGGGGGGGGGGGGGGGGTTGCATAAGACGCGTTTACTCGTGTTGGGCACAATTTTTTGAAAGCCGTGTCAACACTAACAAAATTTCACGGAACTTAGCGCAAAAGTTAAGTTCCGTAAACTTATCTCTATGTGAACAAGGTCTTCCATTTATAAGAAATGAACGAAAAAATTATGAAAGAACAAAGATAAATGTGATTTAATAATTTTAACTTCCGTCACCGCGCTGCGATGACCGCACTGTGTTAGGCACATTGAGTGAACTATTCCTACAGTCTTGTAGGCGCGACGCGTTTCCTGCCGACGGCTGCTGACCGCACTGTGTTTGACGCAATGCGTGAAGTATTCAAGTAGGGTGAAAATGAGGACTTGAGCACGAAAGTTTCTAGCCAAATTGTGCAGAAATATACGAATTAAATTACAGTTGTACAATATGGCAACGCTGTAAAATGAAAGTATCGTATGTTGCCCCTTCAACATGCGGGTTATGCAATGGTGTATGTAGCCCCCTTCAATCTGCGGGTTATGCAATGGTGTATTCTTCATACACTATCGAAGATCGGAAAACTGTACGGACCGAATTTTGATATGACTTTTTGTTTTCGAGATTTCGGACTTGTAAAATTTTCGGCATCGATTGACCATATCCTACAGTATGGGTCTGGTATCGGAGACTGGAGAATAGGGTCTGGTATCGGAGACTAGAGATAAGGGTCTGATTCGGAAATTTCCATTTTTAGTAGTGTGCGCTCGGAGATGCGTATCGGAACCTTGTGTTTTGGGATGAGCAACTGGGATTGGTTATTGCAATGTTCAGTTTGATGAATCATTTTTTTTTTTTTTTTTTTTTTTTTTTTTTTTTTTTTTTTGTGGAAATTTACTATTACAGTTTAAATCAGTTCGCATTTAGGAAACGCACGCGTTCGAGAAACGTACGCGTTCCAGAAACGTCCGCGTTCAGAAAACGTACTCGTTTAAGAAACGTGAGGGTTGTCAACCATAAACATCGATCCATTCTCCTGCTCCGAACTTTAAATCAACACTTGTGTCATCGATTTTCCGATTGTTATTCTTACGGGACATCCTGGTGAAACGGAACTTGCAGTCGGATGATAGGTACTTGGAGTAGAGGTACGGAGCGGAACAAATGAGCGCCAGTAAACTCAAGATGAATAGAAGAACGGCCGTCAAGATAGAGGGTGCGCATTTGATTTCCGGATAGACCGGGCACATTGTGATGTTTGCTTCGGATGAGTTTTCCACCGTTGTGGAATTCACTCTAACGACGGTTGCGATGATGATGAAAGTGCTGAGAATTATTTTATCGATCATAATTTCTTCCTTGCGACACTGAGAAGACAGTGCATACTATTTATACGAAATCCTTATGGTCGATCCAACTGTTGTGACTCGTGTCCAGACCCAATCATTCGACAAAGGCCTGGTTTTTCTTGCGACGCAGAATTTTCTCCACCAGGAACGTATCCTTAAAGTTGGTGGGTTGGAGTTCTTCGCGGTAGAATTTTCCTTTGATGATCGTATCGTGCGCATCTTTCAGATCGCACTTGATCGGAACGGTCGGATTGACGCTGACAATCTTGAAAATTTCCGTGCTCCGATTCGGTGTGTATCCTTTCTCGAACATGGCTTTGAGGCGCGAGATCCGGACGTGATCACCGACTTTCAGTTTTCGTCTGGCCAGACGGCTCTTTTCGGTTTTACTCAGCGGCGGCCCACGAAGCTTTTGCAGGATCATCGGTACATCCTTTTCGGTGACATCAATTGGTTTCATCCCGATGGTGCGATGAACGCTCCCGTTATATTCACGGATGAGTTTCGGTAATAGATCTACCCACTTGTACGATCCTTGCGCGCTGAATTCTTTCCATATCTTCGTTTTGAGCGTTCGGTTGAATCGCTCGACAATAGAGGCTTTGGTTGTCGAGTACGAGCTGTACATACTGATCTTGTGACGCTTCACCAATGCTTGACATTTGGAGTTGTAGGATTCCGAGCCCATATCGACTTGTAAATGTTTCGGTGACTTTCCGGCTGCTTTGAGAACGCGTTGCATGGCATCAGTGACATCCGTGGCCGTTTTCGATTTGAGCGGTTCGGCCCACGCCTTTTCCGAGCACGCGTCGATGACGGTGAGGAGATATCTGTATCCTTTGTTGACCGAGGTGTACGGTTGCATCTCGACGAGATCGGCTTGCCATAAATCGAACAATCCGAGAATCCGCACTTAACGACGCGGAAGGTTCCGTCGTGCAGGTTTATGTAACTCCTCGACGATCCCACGTTTTTCTGCCGACATGATAATTACCGTCGACGTGGTCGTCGTCCGCTCTCTCGATTCAAATGTTGTTTCGATGCTACTATTTTAGCCAGACGATTGTAAGATTGCTGAAGTTGGTGAATACGCTCCAGACAGTGTTGACGTAATTTCATGGCTTCCTTCCACTTCCGTTCGGACCATTGTTTGTTCACCGCATCTACATCGCTTTCGGGATCTTGCACTTGACGAAGCCGTTTGTTCGATACGATATAATTTCCGTCGGAATCCAGTGAGAATCCGTCTCCTTTTGGCCCGCGGCGGAATTTCGATCGGCCAAAACCGTCCGTGTGACTCATCGCAACACTATTTACCTTTCGCCCGATTCACAACCTTTAATTGATTGATCCTTTTTTCCTGAGAGGACCACACCGACCTACTATGTCTCTCAACCCCCGTGCCTTTAAGTTACCATTATTGTTGAATCAGTAACTTTGAAAAACTTGTACTTAATCAGTTGACAAAATGTAAACGTCAAGTGTTCATCTGCAAGAAATGCTTTACGCACAAGTACTCGATGGAGCAATTGATTCAACATAAAGTTCTTTGCCCTTTAGTTAGGAAAGACTCATTCCTAGCTCCATTTCCCGACGAGTAGTACAGCAAATTTGAAAATCACCATAAGGAAATAAAACGTAATTACGTAATTTATGCAGACTTTGAAGCCTACTTAGAACAAATTCATGGTGACTCGGAGCATCCAGCGTCTGCGTATAGGCGACACATCTCAAATTATTACGCTTACCTCCTCGTCACGGACGATCCCGAATTTAAAATGTCGGAAGCAAAACTGTACCGTGGCGAGGAGGCACATATCAAATTTCTGGACGATATTATCACTCGACTCTGGCTAATAAATACAACTCTACATAGTTTTCATTAGTAATACCGGTTTTCCGGTAGTAATACATTATGATATGCTTAAGGAAGCGTTCGGTCAAGGATTAAAACTCCTACGCATCAACGGCGCCATCAAATTCCGTCAGGCTCCTTTCTTGGCACTCTTCATCGAGCTTAACGCCTGGTTGAGACGGAATTCTACGAATCCGTTCCACCAAACGCTCCTGAAACTATGCAGCAACGCTTACTACGGAAAATTTATCGAGAACCCGTTGAAGCGAAAAAATATTAAATTGGGAACAAACAGTAAACAGATATTGAAAGCCGTCTCACGGGTCGATTTCATCGATCGCACTATTTTCGACGAAGAGTTGGTAGCAATCCATTTACGGAGAACAGAGGTCGTCATAGACAGACCAATGATATTTGGTTTTTCAATCTTAGATCTGAGTAAAGTACACATGTATCAATTCCACTGTAATCACATGCTTATGAAGTACAATCCCGACCGAGTTCAACTTCTCTATATGGATACGGACTCGTTCATTTACGAGTTGACTACACCGAACGTCTACGATGATATGATGTCAGATTTACACATGTGCGACACTTCCGACTTCCCAGAAGGACATCAATGTCGAAGCATGCAGAACCGAAAAGTGGTGGGAACGTTCAAAGACGAAACGGCGGGTCAACCCATTGCCGAGTTCGTCGCGCTGCGAGCTAAACTGTACGCCTACCGATTCGCCGACGGTGAAACTGAAAAACGAGCAAAAGGTGTATCAACGGGAGCGTTAAGATCGCTAAACTTCAACAATTTCTGAGCGCATTGCAGGATCCTGAATCGAGGATGAGCGATTCGATGCGGAGGATCGGGGCGCGCAAACATCAACTCTACTCTTTTGAAACGAGGAAAACAACTCTGTCCGGACTCGACGATAAACGTTGCATTCTAGAGGACGGCGTGATCACTGTTCCTTGGGGTCATCGTGACATCAACGATCGTTGCATGGTGGTTGAAAGTTGCGGAGCCGAGACCGAGTTGAGAAAAATCCTCGCGGTTAAACGACCTCGTATAAATAGTATCAATAATTCTGCTGGAGAACCGTCGGTTAAGAAGCCTCGAATTTGAAAATAGTAAAAGCGTAACTAATGGAACGAGAAGACAATGGCTTGTCTCGATGTACAAGGTTTTTGGAGCCAAGGAAAATTCATCGTCAAAGAGTTTGGTCTTGTCGATATGGAGTGTACTATAACTGAACTCTATTTAGTCGAACCTCCGTTCCCGAGCAGCAAGTTGGACGCCAAAGACGTTGTGACAAACAACTGGTTAACACGCAATCATCATCACTTGGAATGGGAAAGAGGTTTTCTCGAGTACGATGAATTCACTTCAAAAATGAATCGCATCGGGAACCGCTACGATGTACTGTATGTTAAAGGTGAACAAAAACGAGATTTCATCAATCGTTTCGTGCCGGAAAAATGTATCGTTGTAAATTTGGATACTAAAGATTGCCAGTCCTTGCGACTACTGGCTCGTTGGTCGACAGCACATACGTGTCGTATAGTACATCCACTCTGCGCAATGTCGAACGCATTCCGATTGTGTATGTGGTTGTCGGATTCCTCTTATCGGGAATATTTCAAAACTGAAATCATGCAAGAGCAGCAGAAAATTAGAGTGGCAGACGAACAAAGGAATCACCTTCATAATAATATAGGAGTGGAAAATGAAAAGTCAGATTGAACGTAACTCATATAGCAGACGAAAAGTGAAATCATCCGTGCTTAATATAGCAGACAAATTGTCGAATCATCCCGACTTAATATAGCAGTCGAAAAGTGGAATCATCCGTGCTTGATATAGCAGACAAATTGTCTCTCTCTCGAAATGTAGCAGACTAAAAGTTGAAACATCAGTACCTTGAAATATAGCAGATAGAATTGACGACATGAACGTTTTCAACAATTCAATCTTGATTGTCAACGCTAAAGAGCTGGCTGTAAACACCCGCTACAAGATGAACAAACTCATCAAAATGCCATCCAAGTACGGGATAACCGTTGCCGCTGATATCGTCTTCGCGAATCATCATAGTCTCCTCTTCCTATCTTCGCACATTGCAGACCGTTTGACGGACGATGCAATTCAGGATATCAACGCTGGATCCTACGATCTCATCTACGAAGGCCCGATCAGAAGAACACATAAATTCGCACTCGTTCCAAACGTTGCAGCCTGATTTATATTGTAAGTATTATTGTATTATTTTCGAAATTATGTAATGCACTGAAGACGACGATTCTCTTACAATCGTCAATCTTACAATCGTCTGGCTAAAATAGTAGCATCGAAACAACATTTGAATCGAGAGAGCGGACGACGACCACGTCGACGGTAATTATCATGTCGGCAGAAAAACGTGGGATCGTCGAGGAGTTACATAAACCTGCACGACGGAACCTTCCGCGTCGTTAAGTGCGGATTCTCGGATTGTTCGATTTATGGCAAGCCGATCTCGTCGAGATGCAACCGTACACCTCGGTCAACAAAGGATACAGATATCTCCTCACCGTCATCGACGCGTGCTCGGAAAAGGCGTGGGCCGAACCGCTCAAATCGAAAACGGCCACGGATGTCACTGATGCCATGCAACGCGTTCTCAAAGCAGCCGGAAAGTCACCGAAACATTTACAAGTCGATATGGGCTCGGAATCCTACAACTCCAAATGTCAAGCATTGGTGAAGCGTCACAAGATCAGTATGTACAGCTCGTACTCGACAACCAAAGCCTCTATTGTCGAGCGATTCAACCGAACGCTCAAAACGAAGATATGGAAAGAATTCAGCGCGCAAGGATCGTACAAGTGGGTAGATCTATTACCGAAACTCATCCGTGAATATAACGGGAGCGTTCATCGCACCATCGGGATGAAACCAATTGATGTCACCGAAAAGGATGTACCGATGATCCTGCAAAAGCTTCGTGGGCCGCCGCTGAGTAAAACCGAAAAGAGCCGAAAATAAATCATTTATTTATGTGTACCGTCCGACAACGCTGTTGCATAACCGCCATCTTGATGAATATACCATTGCATAACCCGCAGATTGAAGGGGCTAAATACACCATTGCAATACCCGCATATTTAAGGGGCAACATATAATACTTTCATTTTACAGCGTTGCCATATTGTACAATACTCGCCATACAACACTGTAATTTAATTTTATATATTTCTGCACAAATTGGCTAAAAACTTTGGTGCTCAAGTTCTCATTTTCACCCTACTTATTCATGCTGTCTTGTAGGCGCAAATATTTGTTACATGCCAACCGCTTCGCCAAGGGCTTCTCCTTTTCATCTCAAGTTCTCGTCATCATTGCTCTCTGCGCCGTGCCGCTCCAGGCCAAATTCCGTGTTTGGTTTCCCTCTCAACTTGACTAATTTAAGTTCTGTCTCTTGTACCACTAAAAGACTACAAAAGCAGAAAATAATGTACTCTCAGGAGATGAGAGATTTTTTCCCCTTTTCTCGTTTTCTGAATCAGATTTTTTTTATACCTATGTATTTTAAAAAATTGCAAAATTTGTTGACATGGGCCGCGGTCCATGTGGCGACCCCCTAAATCCGACCCTGGCACTTAGGTTCTATAATTTCAATTCGCCGACGACGCCGCGAATCGAAATTGCACAGTATACCAAATACTAAAGTGCTACCTTCGGACTTTTCCCGACCAGTAGACACCCTGTGCTATCAACGAAAGATTAGCTTAGTTTGCACACGCAGGAATCAATGGGCGAGCAATAACATAGGAGTTTTCATCAAAATAAGACCACTTGCAGAGTTTTTAGCAAAAAAGAGATAATTTCTAATAATTTTAATTCACTAACACCACGAATTTAAATTATCGCGGGAAGTTAAGGAGCGCCCGCGCGCACCATAAACGTTGCCTTCGACGTCGGAGACATACTTGAAGCGTTACAGCGTTACTTTATTGGACGTAACGAACTAATTGCCTTCATGCGCGTAATGGAGTGTTGACCGCAAAGCCGGATTTACTATACAGGCGCTCTAAGCGAGAGCCTAGGAGCCCGCTATACAATGGTTTTTACCCCCTTCGACCCTCCTCCCTCAACAAAAACGTTTCAGTTTTTTCTCATCACGGGACTCCTCTTAGTTTTTTGTAGGCTTATAGTTGAGTATAAAGGAGGCCCTCCTCCCTTCGTTTCTCGCACAATGTGCGCCAAAAATCATCTAAACTTTTGTTTGAAAGGGATTCAAAATTTATAAAAACAGGTCCCCAACGACTCACCCGGAGTGGAGGACCAACGGAGGAGGGGGGCACGATGGCACGACTTCTTTCCGGTCAAAAAAAAAGAGGGAGCAAAAAGAGGAGAGAGAAAAAAGGAAGGAGTTAAGAATTAGAAGACCCACCGCCCTAAGCAGAAAGTGGTTTAGGTAAAGAGCAAAAGAAGCTTCCCCAAAAATTTACCACGAAATTTTTAGGACCTAACTGTAATTTTTTTTCTCTCTTCTGGGGGAGAGGGGAGGAAGGTCGTTTGTTTGTTACCTGACAAAAATTGTTAAGTTTAACGCCTTCGCCATCTTATCTTCGTTATTTCTCCTAAATATGTACTTACAGTTTAGAAAAAACACAGTGAAGAGGTGAAGTCCCGCAGTTTTTAACGATCAAATATATTACAAATCTCAAGCTAAAACTGCTGAAAATTCGACCCAGGAGGGCTATTTTAGAAAATTCTTCTGGAGAGGCCTCGCGATCCCCCTATAATCGGGGGGGGGGGGGTGTTTCCCTAGACCCCCCTCCCCCATCCTCCAAATCGCTAGATACCCTACCCCTCAAGCTGTGTCTGGATCCGCCACTGCTTACCTGTTTGGTTTGTTCGCCACTTCACCACCCTTCTCCGAGGAGGTTCACTCAAGGGGGTCTGCTCCACAGATCGCGCCAATGGGCCAAAAATCATAAAGCTGGCCCTGGTTCACTGTTTTGACGTGCACGCGTATGAAACACCGTTAGTAAGAAAACCTAACCAAGGTTTTAAGAAATGTTGTTGATGGGGGCCGGAGAAGTAGATTTTTAAGAGTAGAAAATATTCTTTTAGCAGTGAGAAGGGATATCATCGGGAGATAAGCGGATTTTCGATCCGAGAAATTGATTTCAGGTGAGACGTGTTAAAACGATTTTTTATCCCGCGTAAAAATTTTTATCCGTCCTGAATGAAAATGTATCGATTGCCGTGCAGAGAAATGGAAAATGTTAAATCCCTCTCTCCTGATATCACGACTGCGGCTCTACGTAGCCAAGAATTCGGGAGTTTCTCGCTACTTTCCGCTTTCGATGTATCAAGTCAGAAGTAGTAAGGAACTATTTCGTGGAGTGAGTAGCAACGCTGGAAGTAGAAACGCCGTAAGTGCTCCGAGTTTGATAAAAAATGCATACGGCATAAATGATTTCTGCTGCACTAGTATTTTGTTGAAAGTACCTTACTAGACTTAGAAATCGAGAAAATAAGTGCATGAGAGGATTAACAGGAATGCTGTTGCTACTCGGAACATAACTCTATACCCGCAGTTATCGCTGTAGAAGTTGAGCGTAATTGAAGGGCGTATTTACTTCAAAGTAGGGAGATAAAAATTACGTTGAAAAAAACGAAGAAAGAAATAAAGAAAAAATGGTAGAAAACGAGAAGAAGAAGAAGAAGAAAAGAAAATTGTGGCGAACGATGGTTCCTCACCGGTAGGTTCCTCGCGTGGTTCTCGCGGTAGGTACTAGCAGTTTTTATTGGTATAATAGAAATGTATTGTTTTGAATAAGGGTTTCTTCTTTCCCTCTCGCAGCTTTGATTATGTATATTCAGATGATGGAATGCTGCTACTACGAAGTTGTGTTGCGCAAGCGCATGAGATTTTCGGTGCGTCGGTTTTTGCGATGTGTAAACTAATGACGGTGTACCACCTCCAATTCGGTTCGCAGTTGAATGTCACCGGCGGAACGATTAACCCGGAGCCCAAGAGGTGTAGCTCCCGGCTAGTAGGTAATTGCTAATACTTAACGTCATCCAAATGCCGTTTCTGAAATGAGCCAGAAATAGTGGTTCTTTGTTGCATAATGTAATCCATTCGGATCATTCCAACCAATTTTCATCTGGAAACAGTTTCGATGTGAAGATTTCAAGTTTGATGACTCCCATGCGAATATTAGTCTGTTAGTTCCGAGATAAAATTTGATACCAACCGCCTAAAAGCGGAGATTTTCCCGTTCAATGATCACATCCCTAACGTATCAAAATGGACCGCTAGACAAGGTACGAATTCAAGAATTACGATATAAGTTTCCTCATCAAAATGTCACGTAGAACACGAGTTGTGCAAAGAAAAGCATTGGAAGTAGGTAATTCCTTACCAAGACATTAACGTTTTTTTGCGCATAAATTCCAACTGCTAGCTTATAAAAAAAACAATTACCTAGGTACTTGAATTAAATCGCGCACTAAACGTTACCGTGACAGTCTTTGCTGTATGAAAATGCCAACCTCAATCTCAGCGCTTTGGCTCAGCTGTTGCCTCTTGTTTACACTCTGAACGACACAAGGGACACTATTCGATTGAGAGGCTTGCCAAAATCGTTGCGGTAGGCGATTTGATTCAAGTAGACTCTTCTTGTTCATGTGAACGGGGCATTCAAATTTTTCTCAACCAATGCTAAATGAAAATGTTGAAATCTTATTTGCGGCGTATTTTCGGTAATTTATGTTCCACAAATCGTGTTCCACGTGAAATGTTGAAGATGAAACATGTATCAGATTCCTTCAAATTCGTACATTTTACAGCGGTACATTTCCTTGAATACCCGTAGCGCGGTGGATTTTATTGTGCTCCAACATCCGTGTGAAAACATTCCAAAAATGAGGCATAAGTCGAAACTTTATCCCTTATGAACGTGCGATGTTCGCTGATCTCAGTGGTCAGACCTTGACCGGGGACGATGCTCGAGTAAAAATCTGTTGCTGACAAGATGTTGATCCGGTGGAATAAAAATAAGGACAAGGCATCATCAGCCGGGTTGGGCGCCACTGGAGCGGGAGCAGGCGCCCAAAATCCCACCCTCAACGCCACGTCCAGCAGCAGCAAGTCCACCACAAAGAAGAAGCGCAAGTTCGGCAGAGAAGGTAATATTTCCATTCGTTGCCATGTAGCTCTGTTGTCTTTGTGTTGTAAACGTTCGTAAATGGACCATTAGATAAGGCACGAATCAAGCATAACTCGCTTATGCGGAAAAAAAGAGAGGAGAAACCCTCCACTGGAATTTTGCATGTCGACCGTGCAAGTCGACATTCACATAATTCGGTTTGCCACTTCACAGACTTCCTGTCATACTTTATTTTTTAAACTGAAAACTCTTTAATGCCAATTCTTTAAAACTGCTGTGATTTTTCTTCTCTGTGCAGAGAAAATTCTGCAATAGTTTCAAGGAATGATGTCAATTTGTCCTCCTTTAAAAAATTAACATTAAGGCGGAGATTTTCGGACACCGTAAACGAGATGTGTGATTGCGGACTTACACCGTCGATGTATCTTGGCGATGATGGAGGCTGTTACTTTGGAGACTCCAACATTCACTTGTTGCCCTCTCTTTCCTCTGCTAATGTATTTGCTGTCTATCTTAGCATGGAGAGTTTGTCTTGATGTAGAGGTGGACTCTCAGGATAGCGTGGGATATCCCCTCCATTTTTGACCCGACTTGAGAGCTTTTCTTGGGCTTGGGAGTTTATTTCAGAGAAATCCAAAGGGCACCATCGTGTTTATCGCGAACTTTTACATAAGATTATTTAGTCAAATCGCAAATTCCTCACACATGCAACATTTCCATTGGCTCATTGCGTCACCCGAAACTCATCATTCACCTAATATTTAGGTGAACAGTCGAAAAATGGGCGGTGGCTCTTGCTGCCTTATAATTGAACCGACACGCGCGAAAACTGCTAACATCCATTTTTCCAGTCTTCAATTTTTTTCAGTTGATAATACCTTTCGGAATTTGATGCAACCACGAGAGTGGCGTTAATACTCGTCTCCTGGCCACGTTAGTCTCAAAACGAGTCCTTCGTCACTTTTATGGTTGTATCAACTCTTTAGAAGTGTAATCAACTCAACAAAACTGAAGACTGGAAAGATGGACATTAGCGGTTTTCGCACGTTCCGATTCATTTGTCCGTGAGGAAGTGTTAAATCCCCGAAAGTAAAGGTTTAAAGGTTTCCACCTGTCGCCAAGAGGTTAGTCTAAGGTTAGTTAGTGGAGGGTCTCTTTGTCTCTGATTTCGCATCCTGTTATCATCAGGAACGGTGGTTCAACGGTATCGGGTGCTGCGCTGTGACAGGAAGGAGGGAGGTTTGAGTACCTATCAACATATACCCACGGGAATTTTTTCTGTGTGCATGTGTTACGTTTTGATTTTTCGTTTCTTCATTTGCAACTGCATGCGTTTTCATACCTTTCCAGGTATTCTTGCCAGCTAATTATATGATAAGCATTGATTTGTTAATAAAGATTTCGATTAAAAGAAAAAATGACCCTTCCGACGCAATTCGTCGGTAATTGACGCTCCGCGCCGTACTTGGCCGGAATTTTCTTTCAAAAAGAAAAGAAAGAAAAAAAAAAGAAAACAGAAACATAAGGTGTTTCGTACCGATCTTATTGTTAGCCGAATGTCAGGTTGAGCTTGACCATTCCTGTCGCCATTATGGGAATCCGTGAAAATAATTTTTTGTAATGCCTCTTACATCAGTGTATTTCTGTGGTGTGTGTAATGCCTTTGGGGTCATTCCACGTCAACTGTGCCAGGCTCGGAACCCGACCCCCTCCGACTTGGCTGAAAATTGGTATATGGGGGTCTTTACATCATTATAAGAAACTAATATGAAGAGTTTTCCCATCTGACGCCCCGTTCGCGAGATATCGACCCGCAAAGTTGGGGTGAATTTCAGCGATATTCAAAAACGCCCGTTTTAGCGATTCTCATTTTCTCGACTTCCCTCTCGTTGACTCTCCATAGCGAGACTCTGTATCAATTCATCATACTTTGTAAGAGTGTTTCTAGAACAATTTTTCATGTAGATTCTAAATGTGCCATTGAAATTAAGCTAAGAATTATTCTAATGTCCGTAATTTAGGGTTTTTTAAAATTTATGATTTTTTCGCCATTCAATGTTCGAACTGAATTATCTAAAAAACTATCTCTCAGATTTTCGATTTTTTTTTTTTACTTTAAGCTTAGGATATATACTTTTGGTTGATATACTTTTTTCAATTGTCATCGGACGGTTAAGGGCCTAAAAAAATTCAGATAGGCCAAAAAAGGTCAAAAATGGTAAAAAAAGACAAATTTTTACATGTTAATCCAATTCTTTCGATAGTAAACTCTTCAATTATCGATATTTTTTCCCTTTTTACCCTCTAATGTGTATAAAATCAGACTATCAACGCTTTCCATACATTCACCGATCGATTAACGGCCTGATGGAAACCGGAAACAGACCGAAAATCCTCGAAATTGACGCAAAAAGACGATTTTTCACACGGTAACCGAAGCATTCCATGGATTTCAACCGCAATTTCCAATTTACTCTCTCTATTTCAACCTTAAGGTATATACTTTTGAGTAATAAACACTTACTAACGTGCATCGATGGGGCACGGATCTAAACGGAAATAGAAACCGGCCGGAAACGCTCAAAAATGACGGCGAAAAACGGTTTATTACCTACACGGGAACCGATGCATCTCCTGAATAGTCACTGAAATTTTAATTTTTTCTCTTAACTTCAACCTTATGGTGTAATCTTTCGAGTACTTAAAACTAATAAAAGTGCATCGATGTGTTACGGAGCTAAACGGAAATGGAAACCGGCCGGAAATGCTCAAAAAAGGCGGGTTTTCCCACGGTAATCCGAGCATCTCATGAATAGTCGCTGCAATTTTCATTTTTTTTTCTCTTCTTCGAAATTAAGGTGTACTTTTGAAAAGCTTACATTACACATTATCCATGTATTGATAAAATATCTAAAAAAAAACCGAATTAGAAATAGACCGAAAATTCTAAAAAAAAAAAAGAAGAAGAAGAAAAAAAAAATGTTAAATGACGTTGAATAAGCGGAGTTGGTTTGAATCGATGATATGATTTAAAGGAGCCGATGCTTGCATCATAAAAATCGCCGATTATAAACTTGACGGTGGAAAAATATGTTGCACTTCATCGATCCTGTGGAGGACCTTTCTAAAGGTGGAGGCAGCCTGACACTCCGTTCAAAAAAGTTAGAAGCCTAGACAACTAGCTAAGAATTACACCCCTACGGCTTCTGAATGGAGGCGATGAAGAACGGCCAGTTCCGATCGATTCAAATGAATTAGGTCCTTTTTGCCATGCGAGTATAACGACATTCGAAGAAAGTTGTCTTAACATGTCCGGGATCTGAATCAATGAATGGATCGAAGGAGTTAATGAGGATAACTTTGGGTCCTCGTGGACGTCTTCCAGCCAACGTTTCACCAAAGCAATCTCCTCGCCCGGCGAGAAAGGCGAGGAATGGGTGGAATTTTGGAGACTACGATTCGTCCAAAATGTCTACGGGCGAAATCGAGTAGAGCAACGAAATTCTTTTTGAAGTGCCCTACGGACACTCCGCGAAGAAAGTCGTTACTACCTGCCAACAGAAACAGCGTATCATTCGAGTGATATCCTTGGAGATTCCGTTTCACATGATCAGCCGAACCGAACCGTTTCGATGTTAGTAATAGAGAAGGAGAGGTAGAATAATATATATATTAATCATTAGCAATAAGAAGGAGAGGTAGAATAATATATATGTTAATCATTAGCAATAGAGAAGGAGAGGTAGAATAATATATATATTAATCATTAGCAATAGAGAAGGAGAGGTAGAATAATATACAGGGTGTTCGAAAAGTCCCCTCCCCCCCTCTAACTTTTGACCTAATTGAGGTAGAGATTTGAAACTTGGAGGGTGTTCCTAGATAAAAGGGAGCTACTTTTTGACCCCCCCCAAAATTTTGGGGGCCCCATTTTGGGGGGGCTACGGACCCTAACTTTTAATTTTCAAATGGGAAGACCCCCTTTGTGATACCTCGTTCGAAAGAGCATAAAAAAAAATTTTTCGCGCAAACCGGAAGTCATTATCTCAAACCGTTTCAAAATGGCGGCCGGTCAAAGTTCCAAATGGCCGAAAATTGGCACCTCTGCTATTTGCACATGGATTTGCTTGAAACTCGGTATCTGGGGGTATTTTGGCACGAGAAAAACGAATTTAACGTTAGATTTTCAAATAAACCCTAATTTTTCAAAATGGCGACCGGTTTAGGCTCAAAAAGGCCGAAAATTTGACAAACTCGATTTTTTTGCCAATGGATTCACCTGAAATTCGGTATCTGGGGGTATTTTGACCCGAGAATAACGAATTCAACGTTAGATTTTTAAAAAAAAACCCTAATTTTTTAAGATGGCCGCCAATTAAAGTTCAAAATGGTCAACAATTGGCAACCTCGACTTTTTGCCGATAGATTCGCCTGAAACTCGGTGAAATAACGTCGAATTCGTTTGTCTCCCACCCAGATACCCTCAAACACCGAGTTTGAGGCGAATCTATCGGCAAAAAGTCGAGGTTGCCAATTGTTGACCATTTTGAACTTTAATTGGCGGCCATCTTAAAAAATTAGTGTTTTTTTTTAAAAATCTAACGTTGAATTCGTTATTCTCGGGTCAAAATACCCCCAGATACCGAATTTCAGGTGAATCCATTGGCAAAAAAATCGAGTTTGTCAAATTTTCGGCCTTTTTGAGCCTAAACCGGTCGCCATCTTGAAAAATTAGGGTTTTTTTGAAAATCTAACGGTAAATTCGTTTTTCCCGTGCCAAAATACCCCCAGATACCGAGTTTCAAGCAAATCCATGTGCAAATAGCAGAGGTGCCAATTTTCGGCCATTTGGAACTTTGACCGGCCGCCATTTTGAAACGGTTTGAGAAAATGACTTCCGGTTTGCGCGAAAATTTTTATTTTTTTATGCTCTTTCGAACGAGGTATCACAAAGGGGGTCTTCCCATTTGAAAATTAAAAGTTAGGGTCCGTAGCCCCCCCAAAATGGGGCCCCCCAAAATTTTGGGGGGGTCAAAAAGTAGCTCCCTTTTATCTAGGAACACCCTCCAAGTTTCAAATCTCTACCTCAATTAGGTCAAAAGTTAGAGGGGGGGAGGGGACTTTTCGAACACCCTGTATATATTAATCATTAGCAATAGAGAAGGAGAGGTAGAATAATATATACATAAAGTAATATAGTTATTAATATTTTAGTTGTTAATATTTTAGATAAAACCATGTTTTAAATATCTAGTTATTAAATATAATAATTCAATTAAACCGAAACCGAACCGAACCGAACCGTTTGACTGCCTCCAATGAAAACATACATGATTAACAGTTTCGAAAATAAATACTACTAAAATGATACTTGGAAGAAGAAAGAGGAACGAAAAATGAGGGAGAAGTGAGGATCAAGGATATGAAAACAAGAGTAACGGGACTAGAGCGAAGGTGCGCGTGTCAAGCCACTCTCGACCAAGACCAATCCACACAGGTCAGTCATTGCGCATCTTTTTGAAAGCCACTTCTCCGCCCGGCCCTAACCCGGCGGCACTCAATGCTACGTCACAATGGATGCTCCCATAAGAAAAACATTGTAAGCTCTCAATACTGCGTCATTGCGCAGTAGAGTTCCAAAACTCGTCCTCGGGAATGACTGACCTGTGTGGATTGGTCTTGCTCTCGACGGTATGTACTGGCGAGAGATATGGATACACCTCCAGGCAGCGCGGCGCGTGCTCTGACCTTGAAGTCTGGAAAATTCTGGAAGGGAGAAAAGCTTTACTGCGCCTGCGCAGATATTCTACCAGCTGACCGTGCGTTGCGTTCTCGTGACCGACTGTTCATTCATTCAGGTTCGTTACCCCCAAGGTTACTACGTTCGCTTAATTCACAACCCTGAGGTTTGACTTTTCGTTCATTGCTGTGCGCCTGGTATTTTGATTTCCTAGTGCTTTGCCGCTTCATCGCATCCTTCTGTTGACGGAACTGCTCACGTTTCTTCAATATCTACAGCTAAGTAGTTCCATCTTTGCATGTTTTAGTTTCATTTTTCTAATTTCAAATAATATCTCGCAGGTATGCTTTTGTTACTCTGCCTTCTTGAGTTCAAGTGTTGAGTAATATTTATGATGCTTTTAATTGTTACTCTCTTCTAGGAATTTAAAGTTTAGTTTCATCTTCTCTTGTTTTTTGAATTTCTGCTGTTTTTTACAAGTTAATCGACCATCCCCCTCGTTTAAAATGAATCAATGCTGCAATATTACCCATTATGATAAGAAAAATTTTCTCCTCCCAGATTGTGATAAAGGCGAAAATAAAAGGATCTATTTGTTTAAGGATTTCACAGAATTAGACAAGTATCTTATAGTTTCAAGAGGAGAATTCGAAAATGCCAAATTGGAAACTGTTTGCGATTCTCATTTAGAAATTTATTTGACAACATTTGAATTTTCAACAGTAAGTTTTGCTGCGATCCTTTCAGCTCTCACAAAAAAAGAGTTGCAACTAGGTTGAAATTAGCTTCTACAGAAACAAGTAAACTCGAACATTACACATTTTTTTCAAAATCAAGGCAGGATGTAAAATTTGTGGACATTGTGAAACTAGATTACCTTCCGAATATGAAGCGCATCAGCGGCGCGAGGCATCTCAAGAATCTAGGACATCCGGTCAAAGTTCATCTCAGTCTGATTCTCAAACTTCACAAAGGACTTCCATTGATCGTTTGAATGCCATTTTTTCGCTTCTTGATATCTCTCCAATAAGCCTTCATAGTTTAGCGAAAAGTCAGAAACTCAATTATGGACAAAATAAACTGGAGGAAATTCGTACTGTAGTGCATAACAATATGGAACAGGCCTAGGCGTTAGAGGTCACATTACCACAATATAATCAGAATGTATCAGAAAAAATTGAAGCGCTTGATGGGATTGTAGGTTCGTTGAAGTTTAAAATTAACTCATCGAATCATCAAGAGAAGCTTCAACTTCTGACGTTAGCTCCCTCTTCTTGGACTACTGCGAAGATTGCATTGGAGTTTGGAGTCTCAGTTCGCGTCGCTAAATCGGCAAGAAAACACTGCCGGCATTCTCTCTATCCCTCCGTCGAAACAAGGCAAAAAATTGGAGGAAGATACGACACGCCTCGTTATTGAATATTATGAAAGTGACGATGCCTCAAGAACAATGCCGGGAATGAGAGACCGGGTCAGCATTGGAAATAAGGTGTACAAGCAAAAAAAAAAAAATGCTTTTAGCAAACTTGAGAGAACTTCATGCAGACTTCAAGCAGCAGTACCCCCATAACCCAATCGGGCTCTCAAAATTTTGCACTCTTGGGCCTAGATGGTGTGGTCTTGCCGGTGAATCGGGTACTCGCTCCGTAAGTGTCGACAAGTGCCCCAGTGTTGAGAATGCACAGCTCTATTTTTTTTTTTTTTTTTTTTTTTGATTATTTATTAGCACATCTTTGTAATACAAATTTAGCACTGTTACTTTATAATAAAGAATATATATCTTAGAGTTAGTTAACTAATGAAATGATGTGAAGGTGAAGAAAATGAGTATATGAGAACTAGATTAGAACTTAAGGAAAAATTAACTAACTACGAAGACAATTACCTAACAACTTAATAATAGGTAAATTTTTACAAAGACATAGAAAAAACTGTACATACAAAAGATTAGTTAGCAATAAACCATGTACATACAGAAAAATGTCTTTTATTTCACTCTTGCGAGCTACTAACCCTTATTGTGGTAGATAAACAGAATTAGCAATCAATATAATCTGAGATGAGATCAAAAGGCTTACGTCTATTGAGTCTACGAATTATGTTAGAGTTATCGAGGAGGGAAATTGCCTCGACATTAGGGTGGAATCCTAAGCGGTGTTCATAATTTTCCGTCAGCTCCCGAATGTAACTCTTCACTGACGCGATGCCTAAGTCCTTGTGGATATCAGAATTTCTGATGTACCACTCGGTGTTAACCATCTGTCTCAGTGTTACATTCTGGAATGTCTGGATCCGTTTGATGTTTGTATCTGCGGCGCATCTCCAAAACATGCAAGCATAACTCCAAACGGGCCTAATAATACACTTATAGAGGAGAATTTTGTTATCTAGGGATAGCTTAGAGCCACGCCCCAGTAACCAGTACATCCTCTTGCGCTTTGCCTTAAGTTGTTTGAGCTTGGACTTTATGTGTTCTCCCCACTTGAGCCTTCTATCGAGGATTGCTCCAAGATATCTAGCCCAGTCACAGGGAGGAATAGGCTTCAAATCTAGAAAGACAGGCTTCCGACCGACATTTCTGTTTGAAATGATCAGATGTTGCGATTTCAGGTTATTTAGCGCTACTCTCCAAATTTTCGTCCACCTGAAGGCGCTATCCAGGGACCCTTGCACTAGAGCGTTAGCTTTAGGCAAGTCGTCACCTACGATAGCGGTATCGTCCGCAAATGTACCCAAGTCAGTATCGGGATTAACTGGAATATCATAAGTGAACAGCAGGTACAGGATCGGTCCCAAGACGCTGCCCTGGGGAACACCCGCTAGGATGTTCCTCAGAGCAGAGCGCGAACCTTCAAAACGTACCCTGAAAGTCCTGCCGTTCAAATATGACTCCAGAAACCTGTGGTGGTTTGCTGGAAGAAGTTTACGAATTTTGTAGAGTAGGCCTTCGTGATGGACTCGATCGAAAGCCTGGCTAACATCTAAGAAAACGCAAGAGCATATTTTCCCCCTCTCCAGCGCGTCTTCAGCTATGCTCACTATTCTGTGAATCTGCTCAAGTGTAGAATGACGACTCCTAAACCCGAATTGATGGTTTGGGATAATTCCCCTCTCATCAATTAGTGGTAGGAGACGTTTCAGATAAATTCTCTCAAATAATTTCCCCAGAATGGAAAGAAGGGAAATTGGTCTATATGATGATGCTTCGTAAAGTGGCTTACCAGTTTTGGGAATGACAATTATTTCCGCTTCTTTCCATTCCGTAGGAAAGTAATTTAAGGACATCGCGGAATTAAATATGGTAGCCAGCTTAGAAATACTCTGGCCCGGAAGATGCTTGAGTATTTCACCTGTTATCTGGTCTTTACCAGGTGATTTTTTAAGTTTGATTTTGTACTTAATAATATCGGCAATTTCCTCGGGAGTAACTAATTTCATAGGAACTGGGTCAAGGGGTTCGAGCTGCTCTGCATCCTTTACGGGGTCAAACTCGATCTCACCCTTGCCAGGTGGATTTGGAGTGAATGTTTGTTCTAAATGTAAGCTAAAAGTTTCAGCCTTTTCAGACTGACTTCTAGCCCATTTACCATCTTGTTTTTTAATTGGTGGAGAGAAAATGATTGTTCTCTTCAAATAGCGAGTAGCTCTCCAGAGAGAATACTCGGTATTTTTAGTAGGGGTGAGTCCTTTCAAGAATTTTTCGATTCTTTTTTCCTTGATTTTTTTTTAGAGTCTCATTCAACTCACTGTTAACTCTATTAAAGTTTATCTTATCCTCAGGATCTCTAGTCCTTTTCCAGATTTTTCTTAACCGTCTTCTTTCCGAGACAAGATCGAGAATTTCCTTAGGAATTCTAAATTCTTTATGAGTTATAATTCGAGGAGGGGTAGACGTCGAAGCCGCTTCTCTAATATCCAGAGTTAATTTTTTAATTTCTTTTTCGAGAGTTTCAATGTCAGAAATTACGACTCTATTATCAGTATTGCTTTGCAATCTGTGACGAAATCTCTCCCAATCTGTCTTAGAATTAGTCAAGTTGAAAGCTTCAAGTCTTTTATAGGTGACCGAGAAAAGAGTGAGTAATATGGGGGCATGATCAACGTAATCAGGGAGAGAACCGACCTCTAATACATTCCTTGAAAAGTTTTTCGTTATCCAAATATCAATAATTCCAGGTTTCCTGGTAGGATCAGTAGGGAAATGGGTGGGATTGCCATCCGATAAAAAATCGCAGCTGCATTCGCGACCTGCCTGGGCAAGTTGTGTACCTCTCGGAGTGGCTTTTATCGCCCCCCAGAGCGCGTGCTTGGCATTTACATCACCACCAATTAAAAAACGCGTGTTAAGCTCATTAAAGAATGAGACAAATTCCTCACTTTTAATTGTATGACCAGGTGGACAATAAATTGACAAAACTTGTATTTCGCCATTCGGAGTATTGACCGTGACTCCTACTGCTTGTATGCTATCAGTTACGCGCTGATAACTGAAGTAATGATTCATGCTTGTTCTTATTAAAAGACCGACGCCTCCCCATCCATTTTCGGTGGGTTGATCAACTCGATAGAAATTATAGTCTCGCATCGAAAAATTTTGCTCTGGGCGCAAATGTGTTTCCGAGATTAGCATGATATCTAAGTTCTCGGTGCGGACCAATAATTCTACATCGTTTCTATGTCTCAGAAGCCCGTTAACATTATGAGCTAGAATTCGTAGCGTTTCGTTCATTTTCTGGGCAATGTTTTCTTTCCTTTACTGCTATCAGAATTATTAACAGTGGTTGATAATTTTTTCTTATCGATTGAATCAATTCTTAGTTTCAATGATTCATACTTGGATTCAATAATTTCAAGTTTGCTTAAAATTTGTGTTAAGACAAATTCAAGCTGTAAATTATTTTGGGAATATGAGGGGGGGTTGGCCGCCTCAGCGTATGATTTATCATTATGGGGGGCAGAACTATTCTGTTGCTCACCTTTACCTTTATTCTTTTTATTTTTCCCTTTTTCAGGAAGAGGGGGGAAATTTTTACTATTTTTAGTAACTAAGGTGCTGGGGGCGGGTTTTACCGCGGAGGCTGCCTTTTTTTTCTCAAGAATAGCTTTTCGCTCTTTATGAACATGAATAGCAACGGGACATTGCCGGAAATTGGCAGGATGATTACCATTACAATTACCACACTTAGGTTTTTCCATGAACTTACCATGAGGACATTGGGGTGAAAGGTGAGATTCACCACACTTTACACATTTAGGATCCTTCCTGCAGTGATTATGACTATGCCCCCAGATGTGGCATCTTTTACACTGCGGAACCAGTTCGCTGTTCACCTTTAAAGATTCAATCTTACATACTAAATTACAAATTTTATTAATTTTAAAAACTTTCTCGGCATCAGTGCCGTGAGCAAAAGAAATTATAAATAAGGGTAAGATTTCATGCTTAAGATGCACTTTACCTTCAGAGTCAGTCACTCTGTTTTTTTCAATAATATTGTCGACTTTGACTACGTCAAAGCCTTTCTTGATGAGATCAATGCGGATATCATCTAAACTTAAAGATTCGTGCAATTTTTTTGCTATAATTCTAAGCGGACGCGTATTTTTGTTTTCATAAAAGTAAAACTTGATCCCTATCTTTTCTAGGACTTCTCTAATTAAAGAATGAGCTTCTTCAGTCATAGGTTTGACTTTGAAAATGCCATCATTGAGGGCTTGGACAGACCACAATGATTCGTCAGGTAGTGCTTCTTTAATATAAGGAACAAATTCTTCAAGCTTGTCAGCCGAAGTTATTTTTATCGGAGTGGGTCTTTTAGGTTTTACTTTAGGAACATTCTCGCCAGTTTCCGATTTATCACCGTTTTCCGGATTTGAATTAGCGTCCTTAGAAGGGTCCCCTTTGTCCTTGGAAGAGCGAGGTTCCTTGGGCTTGGTCTTATTGTTGGTTGTATTCTTGGACTGCATTAGAATGCGTTTAACCTCTTTATCCGCTTTTTGGATAAAGACGTCGTCGATGTCGTCCTCAGGTGATGTATCATCAGTTGACACGTCCGTGACCTCTTGATCTCCAGAGAGCACATCGAACTTATTAGGATCAGTAAACAATTGTTTTGATACTTTTTTAGAGTTTGTAGTAGGAGCACTAGATAATTGGGTGTTGGGAATTTTTCTCCTAGGAGAGGAGGTATTTTCGTTATCCTTTTTTAAAAATTCATTAAGTCGTTCAGTGAGCGATTTAAGTTGGTTATTTAATGATTTATTTTGGTCCATTAATTAGGCATTTTGAGTTTTAAGTAGGTTAATCAAGTCAGTTTCTTGATTTTGGACAGGAATCACTTGAACTTGAGGGTTTGGTAGGACATCTGTGAGTTGAGTTGAGTTCTTGGCACAATCAGAATCAGCGATTGATTGAGATTGATTATCTTTGGTAGAAAAGTTAGATTCAGAGTCCGTTTTTGGTTGAGATGAAGGGAGACTGTTTCTCCTAGTCGATGATGATAAAAGAGAAGTGTTACCTTTATGCGCGGTTCTATGGGTTGCCAAGGAGGCACGAATTTTAGCAATTCTGTCCGAGTAACAAGAGGTTACAGGACAGTCAGTAGAACCGTGAGAAATACACTTGCACGTAGAACATGAGATTAAACTATGTTGTGTGCACGGTTTCATTGTCTCTTGGATTGTTTAAGAAAAAGATAAGAATTAAAAATTAAAAACGTATAGATATAGAAATGTAGTTCAGTTTAAGCACTGGATAAAGGTTCCGAAGCACTTTAATCTTATATTGCTGGGGCCGAGGCCCAGCAACAGAAACTTTAGTTTTTATTCACATTTACAGAAGTTATGAATTAGTCCATAACCTAGAAACTTGTCACTACAGTGATGAAGAAAGAGAGCTTAATCTGATAACGGAGAGGGCCGAGACGACAGGTCCGCTTCCGTTCACGTGTGATAACGAACTCCAGCTCTATTTAATGTCGGCACTGGAATCGTTTTTTGAGGATGAAGCGGAAATCGATTTTTATCAATGGGACTCTAAGGCTAGGTCAACCTTAAGAAAGGTGTCATTACATGTGGAGGTATGTATTCAGCTTCTCTTGCAACAACTGGAGGCACTACTACCGCACTCTTACATAGCAAAGGCTCAACCTCTTCACTTGAAAAATGGAAAGCAGAGCCTTTCACAAGATGAAGCTATAGTTATCACCGATTTCAGTGAAAACTATGGCTATATTGTGCAAGACGCAAGTCAAGGGCTCCACTGGAACAAAGACGCATGCACAATTTTTCCCGCTGTTCTGCACTACAGAAATAGTGAAGAAGCTCTCGTTCCCGTGTCCCTGTGTATAATATCAGACGATATGAACCATGATGTGAGTATGGTCGATCAAATGCAGTGCCTCGTGACTGACTTTCTCAAAAGTAAACATCCAAAAATTAAAAAGCTACATTACTTTTCAGGTGGCTGTGCTTGGCAGTTTAAAAATACGTATAACTTTCAGCTAGAAGCAGATTGGTCATTTTTCGCAACATCCCACGGAAAAACTGAATGCGACGGTGTTGGTGGGACTGTTAAAAGACTGGACCAAGAAAGCAAGTCTGCAGCGTCCGTACTCTAACCCGCTCATTTCTGCCAAAGAAGTGTTTGATTTTGCAACAGCTGAGATTAAAAATGTTGTTAGCTTTCATGTTCTGAAGTCCGCCGTGGACAGTCTGCGAGACACATTACAAAGTCAATTTTCAATTGCCACAACTGTTCCAGGAACTTGATCTTTCCACTATTTTGAACGTTTGTCGTCTTTCAAACTTATCACAAAGCGAATTTCAGCCAACCAAACAACTGCTCTAGTATTTGATTTCGACAAAAATGATGACACCTTTTCCAAGGTTATGGAAGAGTTGTACGAAAATTGTTACGTTGCTTGTTTTTATGACCAAGATTGGTACTTCGGAGTTGTTGAGGAATTGCACAAGGACGAACAGGATGTCACAAAGCGATTCATGCAGCCAAACGGACCAACAACTTTCTTTTATGGGCCTCGGAAGGAGTAGAGTCCCTTTATACTGAGAGTCAAGACAATTCGGCTCATGGATGTCACAAACGGGAATAAAGATTACAGAAATTGAACGTTTTTCGTAATCTTTGATCGGCCCATTCTCAAATGCCTTTCTCCGTTCCCCCTCTCATTCCGTTTGTTCCTTGCCGAACCCGCAATTCCCTGGTCCATTCCAGATTATAATCTTTGCAATTGGTGAAAATGTAATCTTTATTCCCGTTTGTGACACTGTGGAGGCCTAAAATACGGGAACCAATCAGAAATGGATTCAAATTTTTTTTCTTTTTTTTCTTTCTTTTTTTTTTTTTTTTAATTTGTAAATGCACATTTTTAACGGCGAAAACAAATATGTCAAAATTAGTTAGGATTTAAGAAAAAAAAAAAAAAGAAGGGAAAAGAGATTACAGAACTTAAGCTAAATATTCTGCTACACTATACAAACACTTGGCAATAAAAAATTGTTTTAGTACATTTAGAAAATTTGGGTCCCTGTATTTGGATTTTAGGTTTGCGGGAAGTTTTTCAAAAAATATTTGGCCGCGCCTTAGTGCGTGGCTGTTCCTTGTTGCGTTTGTCATGGCCTGGAATCTAGTGTTTATTTTATTATTACTGAGATTCGTAGGAGCTATAGAGCTATTCATATCAACTATAAAATTCGAAATGGACCTATAAATTACGAGGGAGGGAACGGATAGAATTTTGAGATCAATGAAATGATTTTTGCAGGACTCTCTTGGCGCTAATTTTAACATGGTTCTTAAAGCCTTCTTTTGGATGATGAAGACTTTTTCCAGGAGAGCAATTTTACAATTAGACCAAATAGTTACGCAATAGTCAATGTGGGACATAAATAGGGAGTGGTAAACTAACATAAGTACACTAATATCACAATATTTAGAGAGGACTTTAATTACAAATATGGCAGAGTGTAACTTGCTGCAGATGCTGTTTATATGGCTATCAAAATTTAGCTTATTGTCCAAAAGAATCCCTAAGTACTTCAATATGGAGACCAATTCAATTTCTTGGTTGTCAATCAAGATGTTAAAGGAACCTACAATATTTTTGGTACTCAAAAGCATGTATTTAGTTTTGTCTACATTAAACTGGAAGAAATTCAAATCAGCCCATTGTCGGAAAATGTTCAGAAGAATAAAAACATCTATCTCTAATCTTGATAGATCCTTATTGCTAACCACAAAAAGCACATCATCGGCAAAAAGAAACATTATAAATAATGAGAGCACTAGGTTCAGAGATTTGGTTTTGACATACTGAGGCGCATCGTTGGCGAAGATTAGAAACAGGAGAGGTCCAATTACTGCTCCCTGTGGGATACCGCCTAAAATCTTAGCAAATTTGGACCTAAAAAAGGAACTACCATTAGTTATCTGAACATACTGATGCCTGTCTGAGAGGTAGCTGTAAATAAGATTGATAGCTGGTTCACTGAGTCCAAATTTCTTTGGTTTGATTCTCAAGAGGCCATGGTGGACGGAGTCAAAAGCCTTCTTTAGGTCTACTGCCAACGCAACTGAATATAATTTCTTGTTGTTGGTGAGAAGATCATGACAACGAGCGATGGCATTTTCGGTACTGACTTTTGGACGAAAGCCATATTGATGTTTATACAGCAGGTTATTTGTTTGAATAAATTTGTTGATTTGTTTACATAAAGCATGCTCATAGACTTTGGAGATTGGCGAAATTTGCGCAAGTGGTCTATAGTTATTTACATCTTGTTGATTACCGCTTTTGAACAGAGGCGTAATTTTAACTGTTTTCAGTACATCAGGAAAAGTGCAAGAAGAAAAGGCATCATTAATGCATACAGCCAGGGGGGCACTGATTTCATACTTGATCTTTTTAACAAAGGCATTAGACAAACCAAGATGATCTTCAGATGTTTTATTCTTTAATTTGTCAATAATTAATTCAACCGACCCAGAGTTGACAGGATTAGGATAAAATCGGCTAGCGCATTGAGGTATGTAGTCATAATCAGAAGGTGTTGGAATCATGCTAGAAGTTTGCTCCATAATTGAAGCAAAGAAATTATTCATTGTGTTAGCAATCTCTGTCATGTTATCAATTTCCTTGCCGTCCTTAGCAATACTATGAATAATGCTCCCCATCCTTTTGGTAGGTCTGTGATTATTAATAATTCTCCAGGAATTCTTGGACACATTATTTGATTTTTTAATCATTGACTTAATTGAATCTGACTTAACATTGATCATGTATGATTTATATTTAGACTTAATATCCTTAAGCTTATACTTAATAGCTAGATACAATTCTCTATTAAAGTTTGGCGAGTCCCTGATTAACTTTAGCTCAGAAGAGAGGTCTCTGACAGTTGCGTAGTGCTCACGCTGGACCGTTTTATTTATGCTACTTAGTCCTTGGTTGAATCTAGTCTTAATTTTTGGGAAAAAAGTTTCATGCGCTCCTACAATAAAATTAATAAAGTCAGTGGGAGTAACTCTCTGTAGATCCACAATCATATCGGAACAGCCAGCTTTCATGGTGGCCAAATTAACCGGGTCATATTTACGTGCATATTTGTAAATTGGAGACTCTGGTCTAGATGATTGAGCTTCGCCCTTTAAACTACAAAAAATTCCATGGTGATCAGATAAAGCAGTATACATTACAGAAGAAATTAGGTCTGAGGAGGGAAGATTAGTGAATAGATTCTGGTAGCAGAATGGTCTGTGACCCTCGTATCTTCAAAAATAGTTGGTCTTAGATTTATAGAACTAAGTAAATTTCTCATTTCATTTGCTTGATTTGAGTCTATTTTAAGATCGACATTGAAGTCACCAACTAGAATAATTTTATGTTCTAGGTAATAGTTGTCTAAAAATGCACTTAAATTATTAAGAAATACTTCAAAATTACCACTAGGAGATTTGTAGACGAGTACAATTATTATCTCATATAGTTCGGTCCTGATAGAACATGCAGAGACTTCGAAGTCCTTATCAACACAGAGATGGAGTGGAAATTTCACATTTTTTGAAATGAGAGAATTACTGACCATGATCATAGTACCACCCCCCTTAAATTGAGACCTCGAACTAACACTAATGATTTTGTATTTGAAGAGCCTTTCATTGGCCAAATTGTCTTGACTCTCAGTATAAAGGGACTCTAGGAAGGAGGACATCTGCATTGTTCCCGTGTCATCGATCATTTCCATAGTTGATCCACCAAGGACAACTTCTGGTAGAACATTTTTCTTTTCCCAAGAAGTAATCGACACCGTTGTGAAAAGTGCAGAATGCTTAAAAAATAAATAGTTCCAACTAAATGCAAGATATCGTAAAAATTGCCGACTAGCCGATGATATGTGTCTACGCAGTTCAGTTCAGTCATCAATCACATCTCCCGCTTAACCCGTGGATGGAGGAGTGCACAGGCTTGTGCACGGGTTAGTGTCTGTGCTTCGCAACTCGGGCTTGACCCTCCCCTTTTTAGGCTTGGATTCGATCAACGGAGGACACCGCACCAAGAACAGCCTATAACTGGAAACCGCGTTTTGAGAAAAACGCATTTAAAGTTTTGTTTTTGATGTACTGCGCAGACTTTCCTATGCAAGTACCCTGTTTTGGTGTTTTTGGGTGACCTAACCCTTCTATTGAAGGATGCCGGGTAGATTTTGCGATTCATTTTGGGTTTACACTCTAATATATTTAATTTAAAAAAAAAAAAAAAAAAAAAAAAAAAAAAAAAAAAAAAAAAAAAAAAAAAAAAAAAAAAACGGTCCATAGGCCATTATTACGCCCAACACTCATTTTGGTGGCAATATGAAGTATAAATCATTTTAATCACGCATGATTAACGCAAAATGAAAGAATATCGATTGTGAGTAAAGAAAGGGGTAACTAGCACCTTATAGGCCCGTTTATAGGTCGTTCCTGCACCCATAGATCCAGAGGCCTGACTTAACTCGGAAGAAAAAGGTTTTTCGACCTCGAGCCGTTACCTATCTATATTCAATCGCTACCACAGCACAGTCCAGGGTACGTAGAATCCGAAATGAAAAGCAGATGGGCGCAATAACGACCTATACACCTATAGGCTGTTCTTGGTGCGGTGTTCTAAATTGTACTCACTCTGTTAACGTTTTGCGACTTAAGATTTTTTCAATACTTTCAGTTGTACTTAACAGTTTTGGTTTTTTGACGATTTCTTTTCCTTTTATTTTAGTCGTAGCTACTAGAAGGTGACTCAGAGTGACCGCTCCCGGGGTCGGCCTCTTCCTTCTCTTTTTATCATTGAGCTCATAGGTCAGGTGATATGACCTTCTTTGGTGCGTCGTGATGAAGTGACAGCTTTGGTTTTTTTCGCTCTCTGAAGTTTTTCTTTTTTTATTGGTTTTCATACAAGTTTTTGACTTCGAATAATCTGTATCATCACATTTTTTTTGGTTGTCACTCCGCATCAGTGTATGGGGAATTTTTTTGAAGAGGTAGATGGATATTTCAGTTCCTCTAATCTTTTCTCTCCTGAGCTATTACAAAGAGAAGGTGACTCCGAATAACTGCCCCCAGGGTCGGCCTCTTCCTTCTATTTTGATTGAGCTCAGTGGTCAAGTGCGGCCTCCAGTGATGCGGTCAGGTCAAGTCAAGACCTTAGGTTCCTCTTTCTTTTCTAAAACTCTGGTTTTTATGGTTTTATGGTTTTGTTTATTGCTCTACTTCATTTGTATCGTCGCTTTTTCTTTGGTTTAAATCTGCTCTTCAAATTTGGGATTCTGAGTTTTCCAGCAAATAAATTATAAGGGTGTATGGAAAGGCAGCGTGATGTCTCACTCTTTTTCAAATTTTAGCTTTTACTTTTTTGCAATATTTATCGTCAATCTTAATGAACGATATTTTCTTCCTACCCGTAAATCAGGTCCAAGTCAAACCTCCATTTCTTATTCGAACTATCTTCTCATTTTATTGTAACTATTGCTGAAATTCTCAGTCAAGTCGAAGTCTAAGGCACACTTGGTCCCTAATTGGACATCGTCCGCCGAAGGATTCCCCTCAACCTCCTCCACGTGAGAAAAATAAGAAAGAAAAAAGTTAGGGCTGGCCGTTCTTCATCGCCTCTATTCAGAAGCCGTAGGGGTGTAATTCTTAGCTAGTTATCTTGGCTTCTAACTTTTTTGAAAGGAGTGTCAGGCTGCCTCCACCTTTAGAAAGGTCCTCCACAGGATCGATGAAGTGCAACATATTTTTCCACCGTCAAGTTTATAATCGGCGATTTTTATGATGCAAGCATCGGCTCCTTTAAATCATATCATCGATTCAAACCAACTCCGCTTATTCAACGTCATTTAACATTTTTTTTTTTTCTTCTTCTTCTTTTTTTTTTTTTAGAATTTTCGGTCTATTTCTAATTCGGTTTTTTTTTAGATATTTTATCAATACATGGATAATGTGTAATGTAAGCTTTTCAAAAGTACACCTTAATTTCGAAGAAGAGAAAAAAAAATGAAAATTGCAGCGACTATTCATGAGATGCTCGGATTACCGTGGGAAAACCCGCCTTTTTTGAGCATTTCCGGCCGGTTTCCATTTCCGTTTAGCTCCGTAACACATCGATGCACTTTTATTAGTTTTAAGTACTCGAAAGATTACACCATAAGGTTGAAGTTAAGAGAAAAAATTAAAATTTCAGTGACTATTCAGGAGATGCATCGGTTCCCGTGTAGGTAATAAACCGTTTTTTCGCCGTCATTTTTGAGCGTTTCCGGCCGGTTTCTATTTCCGTTTAGATCCGTGCCCCATCGATGCACGTTAGTAAGTGTTTATTACTCAAAAGTATATACCTTAAGGTTGAAATAGAGAGAGTAAATTGGAAATTGCGGTTGAAATCCATGGAATGCTTCGGTTACCGTGTGAAAAATCGTCTTTTTGCGTCAATTTCGAGGATTTTCGGTCTGTTTCCGGTTTCCATCAGGCCGTTAATCGATCGGTGAATGTATGGAAAGCGTTGATAGTCTGATTTTATACACATTAGAGGGTAAAAAGGGAAAAAATATCGATAATTGAAGAGTTTACTATCGAAAGAATTGGATTAACATGTAAAAATTTGTCTTTTTTTACCATTTTTGACCTTTTTTGGCCTATCTGAATTTTTTTAGGCCCTTAACCGTCCGATGACAATTGAAAAAAGTATATCAACCAAAAGTATATATCCTAAGCTTAAAGTAAAAAAGAAAAATCGAAAATCTGAGAGATAGTTTTTTAGATAATTCAGTTTGAACATTGAATGGCGAAAAAATCATAAATTTTAAAAAACCCTAAATTACGGACATTAGAATAATTCTTAGCTTATAGTCTGTCCCAGATACGAAGAGCCCTGGAAAATCAGAGTAATTAGCACTATTTGGCGGGTTGGGGTGCCTCGACCCTCGTCACCTGTCATCTCGTCGCCTCTCACATGCGTCGCACAGAGGGCCACAAGTCACCTCGAGGCAACGCATACTCCCTTCGTATTTTTCCGCGGTGGTTTTCCCCAAGGTCCAGGAGCGGATTCCCGGCGTAAGACGCCGCCGCGCCGCGGAGCTCATAACCAACCCTCTGTACGGTGCGGGGTTTGCTCGGTGATTAGTCGGGCACAATAGAACGAACGATACCTTGCTTCTACATAGTGCAAATTATTCTGATTTTCCAGGGCTCTTCGTATCTGGGACAGACTATAATTTCAATGGCACATTTAGAATCTACATGAAAAATTGTTCTAGAAACACTCTTACAAAGTATCATGAATTGATACAGAGTCTCGCCATGGAGAGTCAACGAGAGGGAAGTCGAGAAAATGAGAATCGCTAAAACGGCCCATAATAATGTCAAAATTGTAAAAAATTCAGATGTTTGTTTGTTGATATTGACAGCATTATATCGTATTCCATCGGACAAAGGCCCATATTTTTTCAAGCTGTATCTAATATGCAGTTAATTTTTTAAAGTTTTTCTTCCTCAATCGAGAAGCAATCAAATCTTTCTAGAAGTCCGCTAGTTTCACGAGTGTAAACAACAACTACGATCCTACATATTTGGGCGTTTTAAGTAACTGAGCACCCGCTCAACGCAATTTTCAAACCTGTCAAACGTTTGCCCATCGGTAGTAAAGAATTGTCAAAAGAATGCTCAAATTTGCCATCTTCGCCCCTAAAAATAGGAAGTGCACGTCAGGTTAATTTTGTCTGTGACTCCAATCAGACCATATTTGCAATGAGAAACTACCGTTTAAAGCTCATTCATAAAAGCACCTAGGTATCTGCATGTGGAAAATAAAGACACGTTGTTTTTGTTTCTAAAATGAGCCACAAATAGTAGTTTCTAATTTGCAAAATGTAGTCCCATTGTTTTTTCACACTTTCTGGTGCCCTTAGACCGATTAAAGTAGATCTTCAGCTTTTGCGCAGTGCATTCCGGGCACCATCGATCGGTGCATAACGTTTGCGAACACTTTTTTTACCGATAACGTTTGCGCACACTTTTCACGAATATCATTTGCGCACACTTTTTACCGATAACGTTTGCGCACACTGCACTATTTGGCAACGCTTCAATGATGCGTCAGTAGTATCGCTTCGTGATAAGACAATTCAACGGACGGATAATTTATAAACGGACGAAGGGAAATTTTCGTTTAAATAAATTCCAATAAGCAATCAATAAGTAAATGAATAAATAAGTTAATAAGAAGAAAATAGAAAAAGAAGAAAGTTAAGATCTCGACAGAGGCTTAAGAATATCTCGATAAGGACCTGAAAATTACGGAGTTTCTGGAAATGGTTCGTGAAGTTAAATACCCCGACAAAAATGATTCAGACGAAGAAAATAACCCGGAGGCTGTAAATGAATCTTTCAATGCAGACAAGCCTGATGAATCCATTTCTGAAAATGGTGCTGATGAAACCTGCTCTTCAAATGCAACCTGCCCTAAAAACAGCCCTAAAACCCGTCCTTGCACTGAAGATGATTCCGGTGAAGACGCAGTGACAGCATTTTTAGCTGAAGTAACAGCGAAAAATCTGTGAGTAACCATATACCTTATTTTCTTAACTTTCTTCATTTTCTATTTTCTTCTTATTAATTTATTTATTCATTTACTTATTGATTGCTTATTGGAATTTATTTAAACGAAAATTTCCCCTCGTCCGTTTATAAATTATCCGTCCATTGAATTGTCTTATCACGAAGCGATACTACTGACGCATCATTGAAGCGTTGCCAAATAGTGCAGTGTGCGCAAACGTTATCGGTAAAAAGTGTGCGCAAATGATATTCGTGAAAAGCGTGCGCAAACGTTATCGGTAAGAAAAGTGTGCGCAAACGTTATGCAGCCCCATCGATGCATTTCAAATTGTAACCTTAAGATGGATTAATTTGATAAGATCAGCCTTAGTCTTGAAAAAAGTCACAAGTACTGTTCCCAAGTAACCGTCGATATTGATACATCGAAATCGATTGCAAAATGGAAACTGAACTTCTGACTTTACTTTAAGACTTTAGAGGATGATTTTCGGCAAGAAGATGCCTTAGTGATTACCCATTATAATTTCACAGACGACAATTTTGATTTTCGCAAAATAATTTATTAAACGACTAATACTTAAAGTCTATCGATCGTACCTAGAATGCATCGCGCAAAAGTCATGGCGCCCCCCCCCCCCTCCCCCTTTAAGGGTGTGACGGCTGTATTTTTTTTTGTAATTTTAGTTATATGGATCACCCTGTTGCTTCGCAAGATTTAAATCCAAGACTCATTGAAAAACAAATCAATACCGTAAAAAAAAATGATTTTCCTTTGACCCCAGAAATTGGCGCCTGAAATTCTGCTGATTGAACTTGGGGCAGGTGTATTTTCGGCATTCAAAAACATTTATCAATATGTATGTTACAGTAAGAACCCGAAATCCGTCAAACCTAGTTTTGACTAGTCAGAACTAGTCGCCACAAACCCCATTCGCCAAAACTAGTTTTTACTAGTGAATTCTAAAATTAACCGCTGGTTTTAACGAAGAAGTCAAACCTAGTTGTAACTGAAAAGAAAGCGACATGGCCGAAGGAGAGGCCGCGTAAGAAGACGGCGAGTGCTTTTTGAAGAAGGTGAAGGAATGCTACGAAGGTAAAGACAACCATTTTAATGCTATTCCTACAGAATCATATGAGGCCCTTATACAGCAGGTGGAGGAGGCAATAGCTGCTCCTAAAAAAAACATCAGCGCAATATAGACGGATCAAAAGATTTAACGTCTTAAAAATTGGCGATTCTAAAAAATTAGTCACGCGGGAAGAGCCTGTAAAATATTACTTAGCAATGGAGGAAATTTTCGATGTCATTGAATCGGCGCACATCGCAGTGGGGCATGGTGGAAGAGACCGATTGCGGCTTGAAACGTCTCGCAAGTTTACAACCGATCAAGTTCCCGAGACCAAAATTACCCTCCGTGCCGCAGCAACAAAGTCTTCCACAACATCTGGACAAGGATTTGTCAGGTGTACATGCAAAACATCTTGCAATTCGAATCGTTGTTCTTGCAAGAAGAAAAACATGTTATGTAACTCAAAATGTCACAATAGCCTCTCGTGCCAGAATAAGTAAATGTAAAACTTGGACAGAATAATAAATACTCTATTATCCGAATTCAACTTACTTCTACTTTTCTCTAGTTAATACTAGTTTCAACTAACGAAAGAAATTAATTCTACAAAACCACTTTTCACCAGGTAATTCTAGTTTTCACCCATAAATTTCAGTCAAAACTAGTTTCAACTGAAAAAAAAATAGTTAGAACTAGTTACGGCGGTGAGGGTCCTAGTCAATTTTAGAATTCACTAGTAAAAACTAGTTTTGGCGAATGGGGTTTGTGGCAACTAGTTCTGACTAGTCAAAACTAGGTTTGACGGATTTCGGGTTCTTACTGTAACATGTATATATTTTATGAAAGAAGAGTTAGGGACGCAATGCCGGATGTTTCTTCCTTCTTCGATTTAATATTACTCTTGCCTAATTTTTCAGAAGAGGACTGGGCTGATGGCAAAGGAACAACTAGCGCCGATCAAAGTGGTGAGTTTAACTGATCACAGATTATTTTTTGTTATCTAATGAATTTCGCACAAAAGTGCATGCTGTAATTGTGTGCTCATTTTAGCTGCCATGGTCTCTGCTCTTCCTCTTTTTCTTTTCTTAAGGGAAGGGATCATCAGTGCAGCATTCCGAAAGGGGCTGTTGGAATTTTAGTCCGCCTCTTTGATTTCGTAACAATTAAGCATACCTATCATAATTTTTTTAAACAAATTTTATTTAAATAAATATCGTAGTCTTTGTGAGAACTGTACGTTTTATATCTATCTATATGAACCAAATTACATTAAAACAAAGGTACGTTAAACAATGCAGGCTACCTTCTAGAGGAACAGAAATCATGGGATTCTCTGACTTTTGTTTTGAGAAATTAAGTGAATTACTACTTTAATTACTCATACCATAATTGTGGGCTCTTTTGTTCCTTGACGATAAGTCTTATTCAGTGCAAATCATTAAGATTACATTGGCATCTCAAATTTAGGGGGGTGGGGGGCTTCGGATGCCATTCTCTTTGATTATTTTTTCCTCCTTTAAAAAAAGTAGGTATGGTATAATATTCTGCTATTCATGTGTCCTGAGAAGAAAACTGTGAAAACTTTGAGAAAACTTAAAAAACTTGGTGCTGAAAAATTAGTGGGGTGAAATACCACTCCAACAGTAGGAAAGGCAACCCTCCTAATTCCGAATAACAGGTAAAATTATTGTTGTTGTAATATTGTGTCTTGCTATTACGAGATAAAATATTCACCACCCTAAATTGAGGGTAAGGGGCTGCAGGAGCAGTAGTCCCTCTTTTGAGTTTCCTTCATGAGCCGTCACAATTTTAATTTTTTGGCGCGAAAAGAAACTCTCGTGCTTCAAAATTAGGAGGAAAGTCGTATCTAGCTTGGTTGTTAGGGGAAGTAGGGGGCCACGAAAGATGAGACCCTTCACTCCACAAGTTTTCCGAGAAAATTACATCATAATTTTAACATAATTTTGTGCAGGGATAACAAACACCTTTCACGCAATCATTGCGAAACAATTTTAACGAATCAGAAAACTCAAATGTGAGAGGAAAAAGAAGCTTAAGATTTCAAGAAGGCTCCCTAGTGCGACTCAAATTATTCCAGCATGAAGCTTTTTACGGGTGGCCTGGATTATCTTGTACATCTAACCCCTTTTCAACCACACGTGTCACGTTGGATCACCATATAGATCGAACCCCTCTCCCTCCGCACGTGGTTTGTGTTATGTTGGATCACAGTGTTTATCTTACCCCCTTTCACCCCGCGCGTGCTATGTTACGTTGAAGCCCCGTGTACATCTATCCTCTTTTCAACAGCACGTGGTTTGTGTCACGTTGGATCACCGTGTGTATCAAGCCCCCTTTCACCCCGCGCGTACTATGTTACGTCGGAGCCTCGTGTACATCTATCTCCTTTTCAACCACACTGAGTGTTTCACGTTGCATCACCGTGTACATGTAACCCCTTTTCAACCGCACGTGCCTTGTTACGTTGGATCACCGTGTCTATTCAGCTCCTTTTCATTTGCACTCGGTTTGTTAAGTTGCTTCTAAAGTAGGACGCATTTTTATAAGTATTCGTATTCACAAGCATTCCAGAGCTGCGTAACTCTGACTTTCCTGACCGATACTGATGTTCAACTTCTGTATGCTGGGATTTTTTCCCCCTCAAAAAGGAGGGGTATCGATAAGGGCCGATTTTGGCCCCACTTCGAAAAATCATCTGAACCCATATTTTAAGTACCCTAGGGTAGGTGCATTCTGGCGCAAAATGTTTTTGCGATTGTGCATCGTTTTCCTGCTAAAACAGCCGACTCAATTTTTCGGCTGAAAAATGGTTTTAACTTTATGACGAGCCTAAAAAAGCTTTGTTTCATGAATACAGGAGGTTCATATACGTAATTTTTTGCGTACTTTTCAATGGAACAGGCGAAAATTGTCTAACCCCACTTTTAGTGGGTCATTATAGACATTTTCAACGATTTTTGGGGTTTTTTGGCAAATTTTCACCTGTAACTGGAAAAAGGATAATTGTACAACAAAAACAATTGCAGATTCAAAAAGAGCGTAAAAAATCCGTTAGAAATCATTGGTTAGACATTTTCTCAGCTTAAACTGTCAACGCGAAAAACAGCTCTAAATTTGAGAAAACCGAAAAAACTGCATTTTCCACGATTATTAGTCTTCATTTACACCCAGCACAATTTTGCCACATCACCAAAATTCAACAGATTAAAGTTACATACCAGTACATGAAACACGCCAAAAATACGGTGTGGAAAAATTGTGCTCATAGTTAAAAATAGACTTTTGTTGAATGGAACCATCCTTGAATAAAAGATGAAAATTCTCTAACTCTCCGGGAAGATTCGCCAACCATTCATGGGATACTTGCATCCGGGTAATTTTTGGCGTACTTTCGATTGGAACGAGTGAAAATGGTGAAAAATCATGTTAAGTGGGCCATTCAGAGAATTTTTCACGATTTTTGGGGGGTTTTGGGGTTTTTTTGCGGGGGGGGGGGGGTAGGGTTTTTTTTGGGGGGCTTGGGGAGCATTTTTTGTTTGTAATACAACAAAAACAATAACAAATTCAGAAAGAACGCGAAAAATTCGATAGAAGGCGATACTTGACACTCTCTCTCAGCTTGGACTGTCTACACGAAAAACGGTCTTAAACTCGAGAAACTGGAAAAACGGCCTTTTCTCCAGCTCCCCAGTTATAATTTGCATCAATAGTGTAACAAAAGGTTTTTTCCTTTTTCTTCGTAAAACCCCTTCTAATGGAGATATTTTTTTTAATTTTTTTTTATTATAATTATTTATTCATTTATTTATTTTATTGTTTAACAAGTCAATTCATTGTGAACAATCATATACAGACTGTATACTTAGTACTAAAATACATCGCATTACAGTTAAAAAATTAAATTAAGGCCTTATATCTGCCTTCTGTACACACACTCGAACCACCCTCTGGCATTTCTTCAATAGAACCTAGTAGAGTTATTGACCGTTAAAAAAAATACCGTTTCTTCGTACGTCCTGACCAATTTTATTTGCGACGTAACGTAATACGGTATTTTTTTTTAACGGTCAATAACTCCATTCAGAGGGGTCGTACGAAAAAAAACGAAAAAACCTTTTGTTAAGCTAATGATGAGCACTTTACGAAACCACAATTTTTTTCGGTTCCGACAATTAGGACAGCCACTGTGACGTCATAACTAAACACGTGCGGTATTTTTTTCAATAATTGAACTCCCCGTAACTACAGAACCACGCATCCTTGAGGATTTTAGTGCGGGACTTCTCTACTTGTTTTGAGCCATGGAACAACCCCTGGAAGTTTGTCGTCACTTAGTTGTTACACCTTGTATACTGCTTAACGTTCTAACCTGTTAAGTGACCAGGATGTAAATTATTACTGGGGAGCTGGAGAAAAGGCCGTTTTTCCAGTTTCTCGAGTTTAAGACCGTTTTTCGTGTAGACAGTCCAAGCTGAGAGAGAGTGTCAAGTATCGCCTTCTATCGAATTTTTCGCGTTCTTTCTGAATTTGTTATTGTTTTTGTTGTATTACAAACAAAAAATGCTCCCCAAGCCCCCCAAAAAAAACCCTACCCCCCCCCCCCCCGCAAAAAAACCCCAAAACCCCCCAAAAATCGTGAAAAATTCTCTGAATGGCCCACTTAACATGATTTTTCACCATTTTCACTCGTTCCAATCGAAAGTACGCCAAAAATTACCCGGATGCAAGTATCCCATGAATGGTTGGCGAATCTTCCCGGAGAGTTAGAGAATTTTCATCTTTTATTCAAGGATGGTTCCATTCAACAAAAGTCTATTTTTAACTATGAGCACAATTTTTCCACACCGTATTTTTGGCGTGTTTCATGTACTGGTATGTAACTTTAATCTGTTGAATTTTGGTGATGTGGCAAAATTGTGCTGGGTGTAAATGAAGACTAATAATCGTGGAAAATGCAGTTTTTTCGGTTTTCTCAAATTTAGAGCTGTTTTTCGCGTTGACAGTTTAAGCTGAGAAAATGTCTAACCAATGATTTCTAACGGATTTTTTACGCTCTTTTTGAATCTGCAATTGTTTTTGTTGTACAATTATCCTTTTTCCAGTTACAGGTGAAAATTTGCCAAAAAACCCCAAAAATCGTTGAAAATGTCTATAATGACCCACTAAAAGTGGGGTTAGACAATTTTCGCCTGTTCCATTGAAAAGTACGCAAAAAATTACGTATATGAACCTCCTGTATTCATGAAACAAAGCTTTTTTAGGCTCGTCATAAAGTTAAAACCATTTTTCAGCCGAAAAATTGAGTCGGCTGTTTTAGCAGGAAAACGATGCACAATCGCAAAAACATTTTGCGCCAGAATGCACCTACCCTAGGGTACTTAAAATATGGGTTCAGATGATTTTTCGAAGTGGGGCCAAAATCGGCCCTTATCGATACCCCTCCTTTTTCGATCGCACCTGGTAAAGAAATGCGGCAGTATCCTCGCTCGGAGATGCACGGTAGCTTTTGTCGAATTTCGATCACAAGGACCAAGAATTTCAACTTCAGTCATTGTGCTTCTTGGAGTGAGAATACTGCTGAAGAATGATACAATTAGTATAACCAGATACAATTAAGTAAATGTCGAGAAATAGGGAGATGAACCCCAGTAATACAAAAGTTAAACCTTAGCTTTACTGGAGAAAAGTCAAGATTAAACAGCTCTGAAATACTTGTGTGAACCGCTCTAAATGCATCCTATTTAAAGGGAAAGCATGATTCTTTCCTGATGTTTACTGCTGGCCAGCGACAGGTAACTCCTAGATTTACGGAAAACTTTTTTGCGTGAAACATAAATTGTTGCCAATTGAGTTTGAATTCACCTGAAGTAAAAGCAAAAATGATGCTAAGAGCAAACTCTTCAGTAAAATCTGTGTTAAATTTCAACTAGTCAAGTCATTCTTTTTCAAACCCGTGGGTACATTTGATGCCTCAAGAATTTTCTTCAAAACTCGGTAGAGTTAATTACCATCTACAATTTCATACATAAGACGAAACTTTTTTTCTTCTTGCAGTAACGTTTAGTTTTGTTGATTTACCTTGCTTTGTTATGAATGTTGCAGGTAATACCAACGGGCGTGCTGAGGATACGAAACGGGGCTCCCGCTCTGCGAGAAGGGAGGATCCTCGACGGCACACCCTCCTGGGAGATCATGAGAACTACTCACAGCAGCTAACACGAAGCATGGACCTAGAGGTAACTCACCGTATATCTACCCAATGTGCCTGTTGTTTAATTTTGCTTATTGCCCTAATCGAGAGAGTTAAGGCTCTTGATCAGGAGGAGTGTTTTCGGGAAATATTGTACGATCGAGTTCGGACGTATGACAATCGATGCTCCTTTTAAATGCAAATCAAAATGATTTTGGTGGTCATGACAAGAGTGATGGCGGGGAGAGGGGTGGTCTTAGTTTTTACTTTCTTTAAATGTAGCAAAGATGGAGAATTATTAGTCAGCAATACCCAACTATGGGATCAGATTTGGAATATGGAACTTACATTTTTGCTTATTCTAGAAACAACGTTTGTACCGTTAGTTTCCCTATTCAAATAGGCGTTTTTATGCAGAAGCGAGAACTTATAGTTCCTGATTGGCAAATCCAGTTGAATTCCTTGTTGGCTATCTCTTGAAAAGGAATTCAGTCATTAAGGCTGAAGGTAAGGAGTGTTTAGTTTTCGAACACTAGGCATCATATTGCTGATCATTTCAAGTAATGACCTGTGTGTGTTTCCTACCGGTCTTTTCCTGTCGTGTAGTTTATGATGCCCTGTCATTTGCACTAAGGGCAATGAATGTTTGACATAACCAGAAATCATAGGTCTGTCATCCCATGAAAATTGTGGATATACCCATGAAGGATCCAGTTTTGGATTTTGACCAGAACATCCATAGGTAATCATTTTACACCAACACAGATATTTTCAAAAGCTATCACGACATTTTTATGTAATTTACTTTCTATTCTCTTTTCTCATTTTTCATTGCTTCTCAGATGGGAACAAAAACTCAGAGACGGAAGGTAAGCTGTCTGTGAATATGATTTATCTTAATTGTTAAAAGGGAGGAAAAGCATGCCCAGATTTGTTTTTCGCTGCCCTGAGGCAACTTGAGTGGTGCAGCCTTTGGCATGGTGGTGGCCAGAGGAATTACGCATTTGAGGGGACTCGCAAAAATTTCCTCAAAGTTTTGTCCCATTTGAACATGTGTCACCTACTTTTTAGCAAATCTTACCAGTATTGCTGTCACCTAAAAACAGTATTTAAATGTCTTAAAACCTTTTTTTTGTATTTTTCCTTTCCTCTAAAAGTTGCTGCCTCTATCTAACCTTAAACTTTGCTGTAGAAAGTAACTGCTTCAGTTGCCTTCATGTAAATTTAGGTACGAGAAAAAGTTATTAATTTCAAAATTATACCTCCTTTTCGCGTCATCTTTTTTTAGTCAAATATCTTAGAAAGTTTGTATTTGACACGATCTCTTTGTTACACAAATTTTCAAATAGCATAGGTAATGAATAATATTATTTGTTTTATGTACAGCTACATGTCTAGTTCAGCTCAGAATCTGGGTAGAGTAGCAGCTTCATTGACATTTGCATGATATTTTGTTATTCAGTGTCTTCCCCTAAGAATTTTTCTAAGGGGCCATTCATAAATGACGTTCATAAATACTCATGGAGATGGAGGTCTAAGGCTGCCAGACAAACTTTCCTTAAAGGGAAGTGAAAGGGGGAAGGAGGGGTCAAAAATAGAAAAAAAGTGACCGATGTCATTTATGGAACGTCCTCTTTTCAAATTTTTTTTCATTTTCGTCAGCGCTCAGCAGATAGAGTGGGGTTTCTTGCTTTCAATCCGCCTCGAAGATGCTAGAATATTAGTGCTGCTGCAGTTAATTAGCGGCAGTAGTCATCATCAATGTGACAGAGAGAGATTAGCTCATAAAATCGTTGTTAATGCAATTAACATCATATCACCGTTGCTTAACCTTTTTGTTTTGCAGGCTGCAGTTCCTCGAGGTTATCCTCCGCCATCTTCAGCCATGATGTTTGATGAGGATCCTGGTATTATGTCTGAAGTGGAGACCTCCTCAACGGGGTTTCGAAGGGGTAACAAGCAACGAAGTTCACTCCCAGTGGTTCGCACTCCATCCAAGACTTTGGAACGACCCTTAGGTAGGAAGAGCTTCCCTCCCAACATGATATCAAAATTTAGGAACAGACCTACATTTGTGGCAAGATTTGTAAAAAGGAGCTGTATTTTCTGGAAATTCAAAATTGAGCTTTTGCTATCACTGCTCTGAGGGAAAAAATCTGGACATTTTGACGCCATTTTGACCCTGAACGCGCCAAAGTTGAGGGAGTTGTGACGTCTTGAAGTTCCTAGATACTAATTCTTGGATTTTAGGTTAGGTTAATGTCAGGTTAAAAATTCTGTTGTACACACAGAAAAGGGGCAGTTAGCGCCCCCTAAGGTGAGAATATTAAACTGAAACCGTGCGTAGCTTGTTCCCTAGGCTTCTAGAGAGCGTTTCTCGTTGAGAATTGAAAATCACCAATTTTAACCTTCTTCCCTAATTTCGACACTCCTGAAAAACTTGCTCATGGAAGATTAGATCCCTCTTCATATATTCTGTCATAATTTGGTTTTGTATGACACAAGGTGCGCTTGCCCTAGAAACGTCATATGGACCCTCTTCTGCCTTCCCTTTTGGATGTTCCTCAAATTTTTTAAATAGATTAGTCTTGAAAGAGCCTATTTTCTTGCACAATTTTTTTTTCCCAGGGGAGGTGTCAAGAGAAAAGGGAACTGAAGTTTAAATCTTTGAAGTCTGTTACCATTTGAATGGGAGAGATGTTAAGTTTTGGACGATTGAATTTTGTTCAAGACTAATGCAGAAATCAATAGTTCAACTGTCCAGCCTGTCTAAACTTGCGATGATGCCATTTTCCAGCAGTTGTGATAGCAGTAACAAACAAAACCTTCAAAATTCTATTTTTTATTCAGATGAATGTTAACGTTATATATGAGTTCTAGGCAGGTGTTCTCACTTATTGTCTATTCTGGGGAAGCCATTGGGTCATGAGTTTTGAGCATTACCATTTGCACTAAGCTTTGTGTTTTAGGAATGGTTTTTCCCCCGTCATTATTATACCATGAATTTGGAATATTTAAATCCGGGAATTTATCCACTACTTTGACCGACTCCAACGCTGAAAACACAGATTTTTAAAGGTATTTTCATCTGTGAAAAAGGCTGATTTTGATCCAGACAATTGCTTCCCAAAGTCAAGAGCATCAATTTCCAGATGTACTGTATTGTAAATTATTTTTAGCTTCTATTCTTCATAAATCTCCTCTTGCATTCTCATGCAGTGGTCTGACAAAACGAAAAATTTGACATTTTTCCAGAAACTCAACAGGAGATCCATATTCATTTATTTTTTTTCAAATAATGCCGATTGAGTCAATTTTTTGGGTATGCCGCAGTCTTGCATGTTGTATCTATTCTCACTAGAGTAAAATTGAAGGAAATGAAAAATTTTAAACACTTAACTTGGATTTTCTGTGCGTATGTCAAAATGAAGGTCTGGATCAGAAAATACCCTTCAGTAAAAGTTGTAGCTTGTTCCTTTAGCTTTCAATTCGTATGTATTACAATGGGTCTATCTTTAAAACTATTGGAAAGGGACAGCAAGAATGGAACAAGTTGCCATGCGACATCATAAGTTTTGAATCAGAAACTGAGGATTTTCAGTGGAGCACGATGACAGTGATGGTCAATTCAACCATACTTGTTTATTGACACTTATAATTAATCATTTCCACCATGAATACTCTATTCATAAACGTCATGGCTGTGTTGCCTATAGTGTTTTTTGAACTAATAATTTGTACGAGCATTAAATAAAATACATAGGGCTATTTTACAGTTCAAACTCTTTAGAGTAAGAATAATTTTAGTTGAACTTGGGCACAGCCAGTTTTGTTCATAGAAAGCCCTCCTAAATTTACAGTATTATCCTGCATAACACCTTTTAAATCAAGTAGGCAAAGACAATGTTTGGCTTAAAATGTAGCTCCCATCACCACTAACTTCTGTGTGTATTTCAGGACTAGTCTTCCTTCAGTATCGCAGTGAGACAAAACGAGCCTTATTACCGAATGAAATTACATCAATAGACACTGTTAAGGCACTTTTTGTTCGGTCCTTCTCGAAGCAGTTAACAATGGAGTACCTAGACTCATCGCTTGTCAAGATTTACATCCATGACTCCTCAAAAGATATGTTTTATGAGTTGGAAGATTTAAGGTGAGATTTTTAGTTCAATAACAAAATTTTTGTTGATGAAATTACCTTTCTCCCGATCACTTTTTATCCGGTTCTCAGACGATAGCTATTTCGATGTTAATCATCATCATCAGGTCACTTCGACTTCGGTAAACATTAACAGTCACATCTTATATTGTTAAAATTTACTAAAATTTACTAAAATTTACTATAAAACACTTTAAAAACTCGTGGGTGCACCCGTCGCGAACGCGTTCTTATCACCGGCGTTCGCGACGGGTGCACCCACGAGTTTTTAAAGTGTTTTATAGTAAATTTTAGTAAATTTTAACAATATAAGATGTGACTGTTAGTGTTTACCGAAGTCGAAGTCGAAGTGACCTGATGATGATGATTAACATCGAAATAGCTATCGTCTGAGAACCGGATAAAAAGTGATCGGGAGAAAGGTAATTTCATCAACATAATGCAGCCCGATAAAAATAAGTTCAACTTTAAATTGAACAAAATTTTTAACTGGAGACGCAAAATCTGCCCAATCGTGCATTCCGTTGCGTCATTGGTCAAACATTTTCCCGGAAAATAAGAAATTTTTTGTCTGGAACAGCCTTCAAAAGATTCTTCGGAAAAAATTACCAAAATTTTGACGATATTTTTGACTTTTCAGGAGGCATTTTGAGCATTTTTGAGTGCTTTTCGTCTTTGTTTTTCTCTTTTAATAGGATGTTAGAAAATTCATTCATGGAATGTGGTGTAAAAATTACTCTTTGTTGTATCTGAAGTAGAAAGTGACAATTTATGCCACCAATGAACCTCGAATTTTCTGACCCCGTTATTTTTGTCGCGTTTTGTTGTGAATTTTGAAATTTTTCGAAATATGTTCTATAAAAGTACGGGAAAAGGACGAAATTTTTCTACGAATGAGTTACTAATTTTTTCTGGGAGACCCTGAATAAGTATAGAATTTTCCTGCCGATGAGGTACTGTATTTTTTAGGAAGCACTTAATAAGCCTTGTGAAAAAACTGAATTTTTCCCATCCAGTATTAATACACCAAGCTTTTGTCTTAATTTTTATCTAATGTAATCTAATCTAATGTAAGTGAAAGAGATCCGTTAAATCCGAACAGGTAATGGAGTCATTTTGGCATACTTTGCAACTAAATCGTTCTCTTCGTCAGCATGTCAAATTTGTCTCGATTAGTATACAAGCTTTGTGTTTATTGGAGTAGGGGCTCACAGCTGTAGTTTTTTCATTTATACATTTATTTTCTTTATTTCTTTTTATGTCAAGATCTCATCTACGAGATATCAAAGATCGATCAGTACTGAGGTTGTTTGAATCAGCAGATATAAGTGGCGGCGTTCTTCCAGCTGGCCTCTCAGTGGTTCCACCTTCGTGGGATCAAGATCAGTCATATTTCAGTGAGCCAGAGTTTGATTCAGAATACCAGCATCAGCACATCCACAAAACTAAGGTAAGAGCCTTGATTCTTATTTTCACATAACCTTTTATCAAGATGATGATATTTTTTGAAACGTATGGCTTACAAAATGACATGGATTCCAATAGAAGACGCTGGGGAAAATATAGTGTGAACATGTGTGTACTGGTGTGGTCAATGAAACAAGTTTCCAATGAAAATTCGCCAGAGTTCATGCAAGTTGCTCCTCACCGCATGCAGTTTTTAATTAAGGTGTGGATTAATTTTCAGACAAATGTACGTCGACAGAAAGAAGATGGTCTCAAAGGGCCTCATCATCATCTCCGTAGCCAATTGTGAGCGATCAAAACTTCAAATCTTTTTTCGTTCAGGCAGGGTACCTTGTCTTAACGGCCTTCTTTAGGAAATCTCTTCAATTTTCTTGTTCATTATTTTCTTCAAATAGTGAGTGAAAGAAAGTCCTTATTTTCACCTTTCGATACTTTAATGGCTAACCCCGTCACAAGTTTCAAATTGGTGAATTTTGAAAGAGGAAAACAGGATTTTCAAAGTACATAAAATAAAATTCGATTCTCAAGCTGCTTAATTGTGGCAGCGATTTGGTAAATCGTGCTTTTCAACGGATCCTTGCATCTGACCATGATATGATTGCTGTAGGCCTTTGAAAATGCAGACTTCAATATACACTGGAACGCACTTTTTCGAGATGTTCACCTTTTTCCTTCCAGATATTTGGAATTGAGATATTTTTGCCATGAGAGAAGTGGAAATGCAATGGTGGCTCCAGGCATGCTGAATCATCCCATTTTCTCCCTGCATGTAGCCTGGATCCTTGAATATTCATTTTCTGGTATGAATTAATGTTGATGCTCAGATGGTTACCACAATTTTCCCTGTGAAACTTTAGGAAAAACGATTTCGCTGAGATTTAGGAGAGATTATGATTCTACTGATAATTTTATAGGTCTGCAAAAATAAGAAGTTTTATTACATGATGAGATCTCTAATAATATTTTCTGAAGTGTCTGTTGGCGCTGAATCCAAAAATGACAGTTCCCCACCAATTTCTATGTACATTGAGATATTCTTTCAAAAGCGGGCTTTCCCCAAGAAAAATCATTTTTCCGGGAAATAGGTGAGGAAAACCAAGTTCACTTCAAAATTTATCAGCCAAAAACACGTCGGTAAGAATTTACCAAATTCCAAATAAATTTTCCTTGCCGTATCTGAAAGTTTAATTCAATTAATATAGCTTGATCAGTCTGTAGGTACAATCCATTTAAAGCTGATCTATTTGTTTTGTATTTGAGAAAAAAAGTAAATTTTTTTTACCCAAGTCTCTGATGTAGACACTCTCACTTACGTATGCCTGCTGAAGCTGATGGTGTATTCGATTCTTCCATTCTTATGAAATTGCAAATCGATGGCTAACGAATAATACCGCTCTCTGCAAACCGACGATTTTGCAGAATGAAGAGAAAACTTCGCTATATTCGTAATTTTAAGGTTACATTTGCCATTTTTTCATACATAAAACCATAATTGCAGCGCTTATCTTCAACATTGGAAAAAACTGAAATCATCAGCTTGCGTATTTTGCACTGTAGAATGCAGCAAAGTCACTAATTCCTTTTTGCCAATGTTGTCAGTTAGACAGTTTAGCCTGTAAACGGCAGTATTGTTTGTCAGCTCTCAAATTAAAGAATCAGCTTTACCCACACAAGGAGAGGAATCGAAATTTAAATATGTTCATAAATAATTATTTAAAATCATTTACTTTTAACAATATTTACAAAATCAAAACATGGTGTATTTACAAGTTATTCTAATTTTTGGTACCAGGTCTTTGCCTGTTAGGTAAAAAATTCCCATTTTTCGGATCTAATTTAATATCTTCTCATCTGATAAATTCGCAGAACCTTTCTGGCTCTTCTCTTGCTACGTATGTTTTGACGTCTGTTCTCTTATTTTTAGTAAATTGCCCCCAGGGAATTTATTACTGTTTCAGGTAAAAATCGTTGAATTATTTGAAATGCTTGAAACTAGATTTTTTTACCTTGCGCAAGGTGATGGAAAATTATCTCACGTTTAGTTTGGTACCTAATCAATTTATTGCAATTAAAAATGCACCTGCTAGAGCAAATAAGGTGAAGCATTGCAGTGTGTCCCATGCAGTGAAAATGGCACATTGGTGGCAATCAACAGGATACGCAAGTCTTACATACGCTCTGTTTCAGTAGAATTTTGAAGTCTGCTCGATTTTTGTTATCAGGAGTTACTTTTTCGAAAAAATAAATGGACATCTGTATAGGAAAGTGTTGCCTTGTTTCAAGCCACCTGCTTACCATAAAATGGGAACAAAAAAAATTGTATAATTTTTCTCAATAATAATTTAATTTTTATTTTTTACTTCAATTTCTAGAGCAAATAATTATCTTGTGGTCAACGATTTTATTTTTGTAAGGTTTTGAAAAATTATCCGATTTAAATATCATCTTTGATTTATACCACTTGCTCAAAATGTCTAGCTCCCCTCCCCCCTCCCCTGGTACAGTTGATATGGAGTTTTGCCAATCCAGTTTTCATCATTCTGTAGCCACCAGCTAAGGACAATCTTTGAATAATTTTGCTGTTCTCTTTTTAAATTATGATCCAGCTCTTTTAATTGCTGCAGGAAACTGCCTTCTACAGGTGCTAACCACCCGTTAGGGCCCGTTTAACGGCCTCTACGGATCTCTCATTGCCATAAAGCGTAATATACTCAGTGTAAGACACGGTTCTCACTCCCACGCTTCAAACTGATGTTAATATTTCTTGTGGTGTCCTAATAATTATAATTACAGAGTGAAAACAATGCTATCACACTCTGTTTTTCTTTGCTCTTGCAATATTGGTCAGAATAAAACTAAAAAATGGCAAGTAACCAACAGTCAGAGAGTGTGATGAGATGGAAACAAAATTAATATCTGCCACTTATCTTAACCTTACACATAACTTTCAAACCAGCCCGAAAAAATGAATTTGAATGAATAATGGGCCTGTTGCAAACTTTTGCTAGAGCAAAAATAAGAGTTGTTTCTTATAGATAATGCCTCAAAAATCACGATGAGCGCATCGGCAAAGTCTGAAATGCACTCATAACTTCACAGTCTGCGTAAGAAATTTGCGGTTTTTTGAGCTTCCCACTTCAAAAGCGATACTACGGCACAGGTGAACATTTTGTAAGAGAAGTCGTTCCATCGTCGGCAATACTCATCATGGCCAATGCCAATCCGCCAAAACACGTGTGATGGGACGAGATAATACCTGAACTGGATTAGACCAGTTAACAATCGGCGTGTTTTAACGTTCATGTTTTCCACGCCCGAATTGATTGACCTTGAACTCTCCTCGAATCACGCGCGGAACTGCGCGCAAGCGTCGGCCATGATGAATATCGCCGACGATGGAGCGACTCCTCTAACAAAATGTTCACCTGTGCCGTAGTATCGTTTTTGAAGCGGGAAGCTTAAAAAAACGCAAATTTCTTACGCAGATTGTGAAGTTATGAGTGCATATCAGACTTTGCCGATGCGCTCATCGTGATTTTTGAGGCATTATCTATAAGAAATAACTCTTATTTTTGCTCTAGCAAAAGTTTGCAACAGGCCCATTGCTGAGATAATTGCCGCCAATTCGCCGTATTCACTACATGTTGTGAACTGCAACACTCCACTAAAATTGCTCTAGTGGGTGTAGCTGTTAATGCTCAATACCGGCTCCGAATCAAATCAAACGTGAGATAACCCTAGCCTCACCATCACCATTGGGAAAAATCAGGATTTTATTTTTTAATCCTTTGTCAATAATAGCTGCTTATTTTCAGACTGATTTTTTCTTCCTCCTTCCTCTGCAAAATTTCAATCATTCCTCTTAACATTATTTTGGCGGTAGACTTATATGGCTCCATTGACTCCCTATTTAGTCTTTAAAAACTAATAACCCGTAAAAGTCAAGGATTAAAAGAAGCTACATTTTGGCACAGCTTGAATGTACATTGAGCCACCCATAAGCTTTTTTGGTGTCTCTTGCCAAGACAACACATTAGCTTTGTGAAATGGGTCAGTGCTGCAACCAGAACAGAAATTTGCAAGCATTTTTACCTCCCACTCTGCTGGTTCTGTAAATTGAGGGGGCTTCTCAGATGGTCGAGGCTCGATGGTAACTGTTTTTTGCGCATCGTAATCTCCGAAAGTTTGTAGTGAGTTGTCACCGGCTGAAAATGAGGGGAAAGAAGCTGTAACAGATGGTATTTTGCTCAACATTTCTTCAAACACAGACTTTCGCTTGAGATCCTCATCTGAGTCATCTATACTTCCAGGGATGATTCGCTTTTGACGGGCTAGATCAGGTCCATCAGACACAAATGATGGTGTCGTTCCTTTAGGCGTTTTGTTTGTTGTAGATTGGGTCTCTCGTTTAATCCGCTTTTCAATCTGATAATAAAACCAAAAACATAACCAGTATTGACTGTATGGTCTAAATTCATGATTAACATATCACAAATCACTTCAATAATGAATTGGGAAGTTAAACTGATTTTGCTGACCAGGAGTGTCTAAGCTCTTAGAACGAATCGGTTGAGAAACAAAAGAGATAAATGAAAGAAACAAACAACCGCATTTCAAGGCATAAGGAATACAAAATTATGACCCACCAGTTTCTAATAATTGCATACGACTGTGACTATCTTTTGTAAATATGTAAGAAACCTTTCACAGAGGAAAAATTTTCTACACAACAACTGTGTCTGTTCATTGGACCAAAAAATGGAATTCCGAGATTTTGCTGCGAAATTCTTTCTAGAGTATGAAAGAATAAGTAGAAAGTAGTAACTGACTAGTTTCATTTTTGTGTCAACAGAGAGCGCAGAGTTGCATTGTAATCAGGCAATTTTGCTTCTTAGAGAAGTCAGACTAGAATTTCAAGTAGCATTGTATTGGAACTGCATTTTTTGAACAACGTACTAAAAACTTCTTATGTCCAGTCATATTTGATTATTTTGGGCGTTTCTGTCTCAAAATGTTTCTAAAATACTCATTTTCTTTCCGATCTCAAAAAGTTCTTGTGGTTGAAGACAATTTTTCCCAGTACAGTCACAAATTATGTTATCTGAAGGAATCAAATTTGAAATCGATAATAAATTCTCCTAACTCATAACTTAAAACCACAGATAATCCGACTTTTTGAAACACAATTCAACATAATTAAAACCTATTAGTAGAACTGAAAAATAAGCAAAATTGTTGCCATATATTCATTTGCACAATGTTTGCACCCCATTGCAAGATATCAAAATGATATGAAGGGAATAAATTGAAAAATTCTAACCGAGACCAGGTGTTAAACAAACTATTTAACAGATGTTGAGCTGTCCTTCACCTTCGTTCCCATCATTAGCAGCCCTCGAAAAGTCGCTAAGCATTCCATCAACAGCTTCTTTTTTTTACATAGTGCTGTCTAATTGCATAATCAATTTACCTATGTTGATAGATGCTTGCACGTATGAGCCAAAAATAGCCGTATCTACTACCAAAAGTAGTCCAATTGATGTACCTGAACCTTATACAATGAGTTTTTAACCCTGCGGAAACTCTGAATAACCCTTGAAGCAGACCTGAGGAGATGATCTATGTGAAGAATCTTAAAATTATCTCCTCAATGAAAAATGCCACGGATATGATACTGTTCATTGGACAGTTTTTGTAGAAATTGGAAAAACCCACCTTAGAAATATTTTTTCCATGGTCAACATCAGTTTTAGCCTCCGTGGCAAGTTCGCCATTTTCCCGCTTGAACAGGCGCAAATGCTGGACACTGAATGAGTCTTTGTCTCCATTGTTGAAGAGAAGTGCGTTATTTATAGGAACGAAAACATCAAGATTTGCTGCCTCTGGTTGTTTCTTAATGTTTGCTAGGAGTTGGTCAATTGGAAGCCTGTGAACTAGCTGCCCATTTTTAATCAGAGGGTCTTCTGTTGGGCCGTCAAAACCCGACCCCGTTTTTATCGTGGGTGGTCCATTGTCAGTGTTTTCGTGCGTCTCATCGTCCAGTTCGTACCTAATTTTGTGAGAAAATTTCCAATTGTACAATATTTTCTCAGATATATAAAGATTATTTTCTCAGATATATATATTCACGCTCAGACAATTACCTTAATTTTCTTGAGCGTATGTAAACTTTACAATGGCAATGTTTATTCTTCTATACTAGCCTCTTAGAATTGTATTTTTAGTGAGACTTCATTACATTGACACACAATTTCACCTCTCATCTGAACATCCCTGCTTATTTAATCTACTTGATTGAGAATAAAATCCCAAGATAACAGATTTTACTTGAAATATGCACTTATTTGCTAAAGGACCCCGCACACCTCTTATGGGAAGCCGCACCATGAAGAATTGCCTTCTGACTTATGTATTTCGATTCTCCTCAAGATGCTGATCAAAAGTTAAAATTGCGCCAACTTTCTATGATGCACCGTTTTCGCAAAAAACCTATGAGAAGATTCAATTATTCGGTGATAAAAAGCCAGAAAGATTCCTCATTTCAGTGCTCGATTGACAAGCGGCTGTGTGTCAACAAGGAAATCATGGGGACTCCCGCACCGAGCGGCAGTCTTATCTCGGATTCCGCACGCCGTTTTGCTCGACCACCATCCAAATCAGATTCTTGAGGAGCATAAGAACAGGAAAGTCTGAACGTCTACAGGGCGAGTGCGGAAGGGAGATAGCCCCTGAGTCGGCAGGTACAGATAAGAAGACGGACACATGCTACGTTTTTTCCTTATTCACATTGGGCCTGTTCTCAAATGCTTTGTTCTGTTTTATTCAATGTCACCGAATAATTGAATCTTCTCATAGGTTTTTTGCGAAAACGGTGCATCGTAGAAAGTTGGCGCAATTATAACTTTTGATCAGCATCTTGAGGAGAATCGAAATGCATAAGTCAGAAGGCAATTCTTCATGGTGCAGCTTCCCATAAGAGGTGTGCGGGGTCCTTCGTTTCCCAATACAGGCAGTGCAAAAATTTTGATAATTATCATTATCTTGCGGACGCTTGGAGATATTGCCTTCCCCAAACAAATAGCGGGCAAATTTGTTGAGGGGAGTCCTAACCGCCGGCCCCTTCAGGAGGCAGAAGATGGGGGGAGGACTTTCTAATTTCAAACGGGAATCCCCATCAAAAGATACCTCTTTTGAAAGAACATTAAAAAAGAAAATTTTTGGTGTGAACCGCAGGTTTTTCTGACCTATGACGCTGTCCATCACCTTTTCAAAGTGGCGGCCGTTTAAAGTTCTAAGTGGCGGAAAATTGGTTCATCGATTGTCTACCGGCCAGTTTGGATGAAGTTTGATATTCTGGGGTTTTCAAGCCCAGAAAGACCAGACTTGACATCGGAATCCAAAAAATATTCCTTTATTTACATCATGGTGGCCTTTATTATAACGGAAAATGGGCATATCGGCTCTTTAACCAGGGTGTGAAGATGTATCTTGATATTTGGGGATTAAAATGCACCAAAAGAACAAATCCGTCATCAGAATTTAAAAATATTGCATTATTTTCAAAGAAACGGCCTTGATACCCACTTTTCGCCATTTACAAGGCCGCCATCTTGAGAGTAGTGCAATATTTTGGACTCTGATGTCAGATTCGTCCTTTAAGGCCAAGTAACCCCTTCATCAATTTTCATCTTCATCTAACAGCCAATAACAGATATACCTGTGTTGTCACCTACGTGTCCGCCATCTTAAAAATACTGAAGTATGTTTAAACTCTGATGTCGGATTCATTCATTTTGGCCAAGGAATCGCTTGATTCCTAGTTTCATCGAAATCGGCCCGTAAATAATCAAGATAACAGTTCGTTGTCAACCAGATGCCAATATGAAACGGTGGTGGGTGGGATCTTAACCCTGCGGATTAAACCAAAAATTGTCTTTTTACGTTCTTTCGGAGGTATCACATGATACGAGTTCTCGATTAAAATTCGAAAGTAACCCCCCCCCCCCCCCCCCCAAAAAAAAAGGTGCTCACTTTTGTTTGAGGAAGTGTCGTCCAAACCGCAACCGTTCTTGAGGCACTGATAAGCCACGGCATACGGACCACCTTTCTCAGTGTTGTTTTCTTGAATTTAAAAATGTCCATACTTTTTGCACACCTTGTATTTAACTGCCAGATAAACAGGCACCTTTGAAAGCGTGCTTCCTCTTTTTTCTCTCGTGTTTTAGTTATTTTTTCCCAATCTCAAAATAGAGTGAATGATATTGCTCCTTACCCTGCACCATCTTTGTCATCATGATAGTGAACATGCACGTGGTGATGTTTGTGGTTAAGGTACGCTTTGCCAGCTGTCAGTGCTGCTTTGTATACATTCAGCATAGTTATTTCACCCTGAAGTCCTTCAATCTCATTTTGCAGTCCCATGTAACGGCTACTGTAATCGGGATGTGTCTGACCAGATATCGCAACACCGCCAGATTTGATCGCATGACCAGCCAACTAAGTAACAAAATAATATTATATTTTGATAATGAGTCGATTACTTTGGTAGTATTTTGATGCAGGTCCATAATGTATGAAAAAATACTCTAAAACGTACGAAAAGTATAGGGTCACTGGAGGAAAGGGTTATGTAGGTCAGGCTAGGACCATTTGTTGAACACGGTCTGGCCAGGTTAGGTTCAGTATGGAGCAGACCTCCGTTGGGCTAGGTTGGGTTAGGTTGGGTTAGGTTTGGTTACTTGGCAACACCAAACTTGGGTTAGGTTACTAAGCAATACTGTAGGGTGAGCTCAAAATCCCACTTTTATGCTACTTGCTCGGAGCAAAAATGTTGCCATCATCTTGATCCTCTCGATTATTGCGTCAGTTCCGTATATTAATTGGACTTGCCTATTGGATCTACTGGTTTGCGAGCATTGTGTCAAATTTGTTCTACAACTCGAGTGGACAATTTGACACAATGTTAAGTAACATACCATACATTGCTGTTTCGTTAGTAGTTTCGCAAAGTTTCGTTTTTTTAATGAAATTAGGTTCATTACCTTCTGTAGATCAATAAAAAATGTAGTACTGAGTAGTTTAAGATTTTCTAACTAATTCGCGCCACAGTCTGTTCCTGCATTCTTCATTCACATGACGTTTGGGCTTTAAACGCAGCACTGAGGGATATCATCATGAAAAATCTAATTTTTTTGCAAGCCTATGTATCTGAAACATGCTTCGAATTGATGCCGCAGAAACGTGAGAATCAGGATAAATGTAACATTTTTCCTATAGTTGCCTTTTCGCATTGGGACAAAAGTATAGAATATTCAATGCGATCAGCTAGTGGATCGGGAGGTAGTCGTAATTAAGCTGAGTTTCATCGTGAACTTCTCTTTCAATTTTTACAAAGTTGAACTCGTATTAAAGCTGTCTTACTCGTAGCTCCTAACATATTTGGCACCGCTCTTCCCGTCAGAAATATATGAAATGAAGAACCTTTGTTTTTCACAGTTTATTTTGTAGATGAGTCTGTTGAGTGAAAACAGATTCTATTTCTTCGCTTTTGACTTTTTTTCTAAGGTTCTATACACTAATCTTTGAATGACACAAATCCGTGGCCGAAGGTGGCTAAGGTTCTAGGTAAAAGAAAACATAAATTCTTTTATTTTCTGTTTCCTCATCTAGTGTATGATCTGTTTGAAAAACTGTGCGTGATGTACCTAACTGTGTTTGATTTCGTAGTTCAAAGATTGGGGGTTTTCAGGGAAGGCGGTTCTTTATTTTCCATGCAATATTGCAGAAATCGCGCACATCTACCTAAAAATTTTAGCATCTTAATTAGTCCTCCTTTAATTATTTCCCTTCAAATGTATTCAACTTGTAAAGAATATTTGCGGAGGATGGAGAAGAATTTAATACAAATAAGGAGGTCGCTACAATATTGAAGCATTGCTGTACGGTCTTCGCGTTATTGCATGGCACAGAGGTCTTTCTTGCAGAAAATTCCTCAATTTTTCAATAATGCCCGACGTTTTTCTCTCATACTTTTTGTCTTGAAGAAGTTTTGATTTGAATAGAAAGAATCTTGACTTACAATATTGTAGTATCCACGACCAACTCGTTCATTGTTGACCCAGATTTGCCATTCTGCTGTTTTCCCATTCCAAGACTGGCATGTATGGTACCACCTTTGTAGTTTAACAGGGTAATTCAATCGGTACATGGTTTTCCCATTGATGGCGAACATATAATAACTCTGTTTCTCTACATTGGAGATCCAGCTCAGGATTTCTTTTGGCTGATGAGGAACTGGAAGAGGATTAAGCAGTTTAGAGAATTAGTTTTCAAAGTGACCTCAGATGGCTGTAGACATACAGACCCTAATGATTTTCCTGTTTTTCCAGAGTTTGGGGAAAAGAGGGAGGGGAGGGAGAGCTTGTAATGTGGACTAAGAGATGATGGTTATTAATTAATTAATTCGACTTATAGGGGGACAGAGCCCTTCTCTATATTTTTTTTTTTCTCCAAATTTTTTGAGATTGCCTTGAGAGGGCCTAAAAAATCTCAGTTGATGCCCTGAAAATTGTTTTATATACATTATTCAACATCAGAAAAATACACGAAAATAGCTTGAATAACGTTACGAAAGCAAACATGATCAAATGAGAAATCAAGGCGAGGGAAACAAATCAAATGCCTGACCGCTGCTTTATCCCAATTTATCACCGTCAAAGAGGTTGTTCCAAAAACGCCGATTTTGGCGCCCCTGGATTTGGCCCAAACTTTATTCAGATGTTGTACTAAATGTCCCCGATGCTTGGGCAAAACAGCCCCCTCGGATAATTAGGGGGGAGATGGCAGGGGGGCAAAGTTTCAATTTTTTCAAAACTTAAAAAATCGATATATCGCGAACGGGTTGAGTGTAAGTGTTGCAGTTTGCGCTATAAAACGTCAAAAAATATTCTCTACAAGAATATTAATGCTGTTTGTACGGTTGCGTAATTTATCGTGGTCATAAATAGATTTTTTCGATTTTGAAGGTTCGAATTTTTTTCGTTTTTCGTCTCTCCTCTTCATGCAATCGTTGCTACGTGAATAAAAACCTGTTGAGGTGAATCTCCTTAAAATTCTGCATCTACCACACTTTGCTTGACCTCGGAGAAACGATTCGTTCTTGAGTTATAGCGATTTTTCTGCACGTTCCCGGTTACGCGCGAGCGGTATATCGACGGCGCTCCATCACGCGCGGGCGAGACAGAGGTTGTTTGACCACTAAGGGCCTTATATTCATGCTTAAGGCTGTAATTATCGATATTTTCTCCTGCCTTCACACTTCCCCTTCAATAAATATTTTTTTATACTTCGTTATAGAGGGTGTCCCAGACCACCCGCACCAGGTCTTTTTCTCGGTTGGTTTAGGTAGTGCGAAGTGAAGGACCGCAGGGTTGAATAGAGAATTGACCCCAAAGTATCCGAATTTCATGGTTCCGAAACACCTCATGCTCCTCTTGCCCAAGCATCGGGAACATTTAGTACAACATCTGAATAAAGTTTGGGCCAAATCCAGGGGCGCCAAAATCGGCGTTTTTGGAACAACCTCTTTGACGGTGATAAATTGGGATAAAGTAGCGGTCAGGCATTTGATTTGTTTCCCTCGCCTTGATTTCTCATTTGATTATGTTTGCTTTCGTAACGTTATTCAAGCTATTTTCGTGTATTTTTCTGATGTTGAATAATGTATATAAACCAATTTTTAGGGCATCAACTGAGATTTTCCAGTTTAGAGTGTCTCCAAGGTCAAACAAAGTGTGGTAGATGCAGAATTTTATGGAGAATCACCTCAACAGGTTTTTATTCACGTAGCAACGATTGCGTAGAGAGGAGAGACGAAAAACGAAAAGAAGTCGAACCTTCAAAATCGAAAAAATTTATTTATGACTACGATAAATTACGCAACCGTGCAAACAGCATTAATATTCTTGTAGAGAATATTTTTTGACGTTTTTTAGCGCAAACTGCAACACTTACACTCAAACCATTCGCGAGATATCGATTTTTAAAGTTTTGAAAAACTTGCAACTTTGCCCCCCTGCCCCCTGCTTAATTATCCGAGGGGGCTGAAATTTTGCCCAAGCATCGGGGACACTTAGTATGTACAACATCTGAGTAAAGTTTGGGCCAAATTCAGGGGGGGGGGGGCCAAAATCAGCGTTTTTGGACCTCTTTCTATTTTTGAAACTCTGCTACTTGGGACTCGTTTGCAGATATGGGTCAATCAAACGGGAAGTAACTGGTCGTACTCCATTGCAAAACCAGAATCTTTGGTATGGTCTCTGAATCAGCTGTTTCCTAAAACACAGTCGTTTCGAAGCTAATATCAGGCATTCCCACAGCTGCCTTTTGTTGCACAGTGCCATCCATTTCTGCTTTTAGTTTCCCTATGCAGATATGTGCATACATGCATGAGCCATAAATATTGGGGTCTATTTGGAAAATGCAGCCCAGCCAGAGACCTCTGTTTATAAAAGAAAGAGTGCATGCTCGGATCGGATGTTATCCTCAATAATTCAACCTTTTGAATTGCACTGCCTTGGAACGCTTGTGAAGTCTTGAACTTACGTGAGTATGAGAAAAGAGGTTGCTCATATGTGTGGTTGTAAAATTTATGCCAGACACATAGTGTAAATTCCTTTAAGTCCGGTAAGTGGTGTTTAAACTGGATGAACTGAAACATTGACAATTAGATGCACATTATTTGCAGATAGCAAGGTGAAGGACTTCAAGATACATCGGCAGAATCCACTAATTTTAATTTCTTTTCTTTTTTCTCCTTATTTTTCTGGTTGAAAGAAATGTCGTCAGCAGCTCCAGAGCTCTCCTTATTTTAAGTATTAATTGATGGATAGTTTCCGAGAATGGAGTGTAACAAAAAAAAGCATTGAGTAAAAACTTGGAACCTTAATATTTTTAATGAATATCAGTATCTTAGAGTCAATCACTAATATAAAGCTAATGAATAATATTTGTATTCTCAACATAATTAGGAGGGATTCTACTTGTTTTGAAAAAATTTCATGTGACTTTTAATAATCCCAGACGTGAAACGCAAAACTTCAACAAGTGCTAATCGTGTAGGAAGCAATTGGGCCATGGAGTAGTTGTTTGTGCTCACAACCCTTCTGTTTTAAGTCGCTAGTATGCATCCTCTTTGAGAAGGTTGTACAATACATGGAATTACACTTAGAATTCGGGCAAAGTAGAAGTATGGAAAAGCTTATCATTCTAGATGAAATTTATACATCACACTAAAGCTTAATTTTAACACATTTTAAAGAGCTTAGTGACTTAATCCTCAATTCTTGAGCGTTGTCCAAGCACATCGACTTGCAAGAAAGAATCAATGTCATTGTAGTTTTGAACTTTCTCTTTTATTTTGGCGGCTCATTTTTTGCAACTTTTCAATTAAATGACAAGATAATGGATGAATCCTAGTTTTGTTATGTATTGATAAGCAAAACCGTGATTAATGAGAGTCCATTCAGTATCAGGAAATAAAGGAGGACATGTTAATCTCTTCTATACAAGTATGCCCCAATCCATCCTTAGCATAGACGCTTCATATGGATTCTGTTCTCAGTAGTGTTAATGTGGAAACAATATTGAAGATGTACGTTCACACAAAATGCACATTGATTACGTTGATGCATGATGCTTGAAATTTGTACTTGTGCGTCCCCCCCCTCCCCCATTTTTCCCCTCATCTAGCAAATGTTAATAATTTCGAGAGAAACATGAAAATGCATTACTACCCGAAGAGAGACAAGGGAGTTATTTTATAAAGTTATACATTTCCCCTACTGTTAGTCGCACTGGCCATTAGTGTGAAAAGGGGGAATGTTACCTCATGCACCAATCATGACGGACCTTCACGCAGACACTGGATTACTAACCTGTGGAAATTTGTTTTGGTCAAGAACGGCTTTGTGGAGACTGCATGCTCTCTCGAGACCAAGAAGTCGCGGGCCGTTTTTCACGTTGGGAAAGCTGATCCCAGAAGCGGGTGCCAGGTCGAGAGCGGCGCTTTGCTTGATAGGGCGCCATGTCTGAGTGACGGGCAAGATTCCCACCGTTCCCGAATTGCCCGATGTAGATACCATCGCCCCACAACCCGCAAAGAACAGCATCACGCGGTACGCCGTCACCGCCATATCCTTTCGACAAAAATACCACAAAATGTATTTGTGTAACAATTAAATGAAAGTTATCAAATTTCGGTATTAAATCTGACGCAGGAGGTCATTATGTCTGTAAAAGTTGAGGGAAAAATAAGATAACCTTACCCTCAAAGGGATTAAGCCTGCAGAATTTGGTACCAAGAACATCAACCTAGTCCTGTCACTGACCGTGTGATAGCATTCTGGGGCTCAACGACGAAAAATGGGTAATTTTTGAGGACCGCTGTTAATTTTTGTCGGCACTGTTGTCAGTGTGAGGAATGAATCACTTCTACCTTTTGAAGGCATGCACTTTTCAGAACGAAAAGGTGCAAAATCAACAAAACTTCCCCCCTCATGGATGTTGACCAATTTTCAGTATGTCATTCCTCACTATGGGATACGCCTTTTCCTAAAATTTCAAGGCCTGAAATGAATTTCTTTCCGCGTAGCAGCGTTGCCAAGTTGAAAACCGTCGAGTTCCATATCTTTTGAACGAAAAGAGATATTGAGGTGCGGTTTGCGCTAAAATTCTTCAAAAATTGCGTTCTTTTGAAATATGTACCCAATTTGATCGTTTAGGTAATTTCAGATTGCAATGATGCGATTTTTCACACTTTCTTAAGGGTAATTTTTTTTCAACCCTAGTACATCGTCATATGCCGGATTCTCGATTCGAAAAAAAAAACTGTTCATTGTATTATTCGTACTTTTCCATTTCTTTTGATATATTATAGATCTCAGGGAAACGATGGGTAAGGGAGATATGAGCAATTTAAGTTTACGCTCCGCGCGCCGCTCGCCGCTCTGAGTCGTCTGTACACTCCTTTCCTTGAGCTTCACGAGGTCATTCCTACGTATTTTTTTGCGTACTTTCCATTTCTGGCCTTTGAAAAGGGCTCCGATAAATTTTTAGGCGCCTTGCGGTCCATTGTTGCCATTTTTTGCTCATATTTTCCCTATTGTACTCACAATTCTACTGAAAAACTTAATTTAAACGGAAAACTATGTGCGTTGAGGGAAAGAACGTAAATAAAAAATAAAATTTCATGTATACATTTTTCCTTCGTTGCCAAATTTTCGAGAAATATCGTACCAAAGAGCCAAATATTTGAAAAATTGGATAAATCCCCACGCCATGGTTTATGAAAGTGGGGCATAGCTTTCATATTGACGTACTTACGTGACAGATCTTACCTATCTATATGTCGCAGGCTAAAGGTCAAATCCGGCGTTTAGGCAAATGGTCAAGTTTAATCGAAAACGTAGATTGGCTATTTGCCTAGGTATTTGACTAAGTGACGAGGCAATTACATAAAAGCCTAGGCATTTGCGTAAATGCCGAGGGCACGTTAGGCAAAAAGGCAAATGATGTTCCTTTTCAGGCAAATACTCAAAATCTGAGAAAAAGTCAATTTGCAATAATCCAAAAAACCACAGCCAAAGAAAAAAAGAAAAAAAAGGAAGTCTGTACCTTAAAAAGAATGAGGCAGTAGCGTTACTTGTTCGAGCACGCGATGGGTTGGTGGCACTTGCTGGAGCATTTTCTCTGATTTTTGAAGCAAGAACATCGTTTGGTCGCACATTGATTTTTACTGGCTTGGCAATTACACTTGACAAAGCCTTGCCCTTCAAATAACGAAACGCCAGAAACTGCTTTCGGACCGACACTAGCTTATCCCTCGGAACCTGAGATATTTCAAATTTTATTGCCTCTACTTCTTTTAATTCTTCCCGCGAACACCAATTTTTGATGACACCTGCGGGTGTTCCAATTTGGTAAACATTATTGCGGATGTCAAGAAAAATTCCTTCGATGTTTTTTGGGTCCAACGGACCACGATCAAATTTTGAAATGTTCAAAATAATTGTATCTTCCACTTTCAAAGGTGTGAATAATTTCGAACTTCTTTCTGTCATTTTTTGAGCTGCAACTTTTTGTCGTAGATGGGCTTCCGCTCTTGTTGTGCGTATTTCTGCCTCGCCATGACAATACTTACAAACAAATGGTTGGTCGCCGTCTTCATTACCACACTCTTGATGACATGAATTATCGCAAGAGCTGCATTTTTTTAAGCTACCAGGCTTTTGACAAGAGGAGCATTGAGGTTGATCACCTCACACGTTCTGAGTAGGCTCGGAGCTCGACGTTGCAGTTTCAGCTACTTTGTGAGCCGGGCTGGAGCTTGGTGCTTCAAGACGACATATTTTCGTTGACATATATCTCTTCGACATATATCTCTTCAAGTTATGGAAACTAGCATTCGTGACTTGAGGAAAACAATAATGTAATTAAAAACTGAGAGTAATGGGCTCTCCCTTCGATCCATCGGTGTGCATGGTAGGGAAATATTTGGATGCTGTTAGTCACGAGAATGCAAACTGTGGTGTAAATGCTGCTTCCTTTTGATAGTTTGGCACAACTATTATGGTGTCCTTTTATCGACGTAATTTACCTGAATTACATTTATTGATGCTTGGGTCAGACAGACTGACAGATACTCGGACTGATATAACCTCACTTCTGAACAAAGACATCACTTGAACATTTCAAGAGAAACTAATGAAATAGTGCATCGGGCTCTGGCAGAAGACGTGCGACGTAATAATATAAGTGTGTAAAAATATTATTTAGCTTCTACAGAGAATTGAACTCTTATAATATAATTAAATCATAAATCTGTTCTCAACTAGTTAGAGTTGGAAGTTGGTAACTAGGGAAATTTTTTTCGTTCCCGAGACTGGCTGAACTGAACGGAATCGACCAATGGCATTGAACCACTATACCGGATTTTTCTAAAATTCAAAACATTGTAGCTAAAATTTTGAAAGTCATTTGCCGATGCTGAATTATCCGAGCATTGAAACCCTATTAAATGTGGTAGAAATAAAATCCTTATATCTTTAAGCATGATCCTTTGTAGGTCCCATTAGAATCTGTGGCCGTATAAGCAAGAAATCTGCTGTGAAAGGTGATCGTGTCGGTTTCCCGCTACTAAATTGCCCATGTTACAAAAAATATTTGTCATTTTGGGCCTTTAAATGCTTATAACTTTTTGAAAACTCAATGGATCTTGATGAAACTTTCCCACTTTGTAGGCCCAATTTAGGTGCGTCAGTAGACACCAAGATCGATGGAATCCGTGCCGTCGTTTGGGCTGCAGTCGAGTTCGAACCGAATCAATTTTCAGAATAATGGAGTTACGTGTGTCTATGGTTGGCTTCCACCTTTTTCGTTCGGAGGCTTTCCAGTGTTGTCGAGTTTAGACTTTGTTCGGAGGTGGCTACCGCCACCCATGATTGCTCATATCTCCCTTACCCATCGTTTCCCTGGGAGCTATAATATATAAAAAGAAATGGAAAAGTACGAATAATACAATGAACAGTTTTTTTTTCGAATCGAGAATCCGGCATTTGACGATATACTAGGGTTGAAAAAAAAATTACCCTTAAGAAAGTGTGAAAAATCGCATCATTGCAATCTGAAATTACCTAAACGATCAAATTGAGTACATATTTCAAAAGAACGCAATTTTTGAAGAATTTTAGCGCAAACCGTACCTCAATATCTCTTTTCGTTCAAAAGATATGGAACTCGACGGTTTTCAACTTGGCAACGCTGCTACGCGGAAAGAAATTCATTTCAGGCCTTGAAATTTTGGGAAAAGGCGTATCCCATAGTGAGGAATGACATACTGAAAATTGGTCAACATCAATGTGGGGAGAATTTTTGTCGATTTTGCACCCACCCCTTTGTGAATGCCTCTAGGTCAATGACAGCGACTTTTTGGCACATTCAAAATTTCGAGAGAGCGCGCGCCCTCCCCGTGGAGAGCGCAGCCTCATTCAACATTTTCAAATGGTAATTCCCTTCTTGCGGAACATCGTCGAAAAGTTAATTGCAACTAGAAAGATCACCGACCAGAGGTGTCTGCGACGTTTTGCTCGTGGGTTTCTTCGATCGGAGTTCAAAAGAGGTCTTTTTTCTTACAATCATATGTCCGGCTCAGAAAGGAACGAGGGGGCCAACTGCTCATCATTAAAATTTCTTTCTGCAGAAAATCGTAAAGAACTGTATCGATTCACGTCTAGAGTAATCTTAGCGCGTCCGCACCCCCACCCTAGGGTGTCCCTTATTTCTCAAAATTGAGAAATTTTCACGGGCATTTTTTTCAAAACGTGATGCGACCCAAAAAAATGAGAAATCGTCTTGGAAAAGAACTTAAAAAAAATTTAAGGGGTCTCTCAAGCGCCCCAAAGGGCGCAAGTGTAAAAATGGGTAAATGAGCTATAGTATAGTAATTTCCCAGACCCGTGTTTTTTCTTTTTCCGAACTTTTAACTCCTTCCGGTGGCACGGTCCACCCAAAGTTACTATACGAAATCATCACGTTTTTTCACCTGAAAAATGGGCTAGCGCCGTTTGGTTTCAACTTTCTGCCTTGAAACTGACGCCCAGTTCATTTATGACCGTTGCAGTGTTGTCAGAAATGCGTAAGTTGTAAAATGTTAAAGTGCTGCCGCATCGCACCTTAGTAAAATTTGCGATTCCGATAATTGAGAAAGTTCACGATTTGATGATTTTTTTAGGGACGAAGCAATCACGCTAGAGCCTCGAAAATGTGAGATAATAGCCTCCTAGCACTCTACTTTTGATATAAATTAAACATTTTGCCGTGCAAAACGCGCAGGTATACTTCATAAATTTGGAAACTTGACCCAAAACGCTGTTTAGGCGCTTATGGGATTCATTTCGGAGAGTTGACTGATTTTTTAAAGTTTGAAGGAATGTTTTCTTCGTCAAAAAAACTCTAGATAGTTGGCTCCTATTATTTTTCTAAAAATTTCTAATTATTAATTTTCCAGTACTTCAAAAATTTCTCAATTTTGAAAAAAAGGGGCTCTCTAACCCTCCCCCCCACCCCCACCTCGAAAGACCACGCCAAACCGTGTTTCTTGCGGGAGGGGGTCCAGGTCTCTCATGACGGAAGTTAACACCTTTTGGAGGATAAATCAGCTACCGTACACAGTCCATTACGATTTGATAGGTTAGGGTGCAACCCCCCCCCCCCCCCCCACTTCATGGCAAAAATGAAGGGTTTTGTTCGGAACCGGCGATCTCATATCGAAGCGCTTCGCGCCCCAAAAGATATGCTTTACGCTGATGATTTTATATATTTCTATCATAAAGTGTTGACTTCAGCCTTGAGAGAAATAGATCGCCTCTTGCAAGAACTACAGTTTCTTGCAGTTTTTCACTTCGGGAGAGCGGGTAAAATTACTTCGGGCTTTACGCTTGATTACATCGATTTCGGTTTACATCGGAACATCTTTTGACGATTTTCTCCTGAAAATCAGTGCAACGCTAAGAAGTTAGCCGCCTTGTATGTCTCCTAATTGCAACTTTTCGAATCGAACTGACGATTTTTTTTTTTTTTTAAATAAAAAGGCCGTTTTTATAATTTGACCGATGACAACTTGAGAACAAAGATGTATAGCCATCTTCGGTTTGTGCAAAAAAAAAAAAAAGAAAAAGAAAGGAAGAGAAAAAAAATTAATGAGGCACCTTACTAACGGTGGAACTCACAGGGGGAGGGAGTCACCATTTGAAAATTTTTACTCTGGGTGCGCTCCCCCCCCCCCCTCCCCCTAAAAGCACCCAGTCGAATTTTGAATCAGCCAAAAAGAAGTTCTCGTTGACCTTGAAGCTCCCTAAAACTTTATTTTCAGTAGATGCATGCATTCAAAAGTTATGGTCGTTCACTTTGTAGATTATCACAAAAATCAGATTGGATCGCCTTCTGATAATCGAAGTTCAACAGGGAGTTTCAAACAAGCCATCCTCAAGTTTCTCCAAAGCGGTTTCACAGAGCGCTAGATCAACAAGAAAACGGTAGCTCTGTGGGTGTAAAGAGCGTAACTTAAGAGGTCACTGGAAAGACAGAATCTTCACCAATCCGCGAATTTTTGGAGCTACAGATAGCTCAACTGGTAGAATACGAATACAACAACTAGTTGCTGAGGTTTGATTTACTGAATTTAGAAGAACACGAATCAAAACATCAAATATGAAAACGCACAGAAGTAACTATTACTCCTAAACAACCACGAAACCGACAGCTAAAATCCGAAAATAAATACGTCCCTCGGACTCGGCCGGTATCATTCGGGGGAGGACCAGGCATCGGGGTTGGGACCGCACAGTTGTCATTTACACGTTTTAATCTTAAACTCCAGGGTCTAATTATCTGCTGGGGTGTATAGGTCCCTCGAACTCGGCGGAGACAATAAGGTCAAGGCCGTAATCGTTGCTGGTCTGCGAACGCTGGAAATAGCGGAGCGCATGCCTCCGCATTTTCACTGAAAACGTCGACCCCCCCGGGGGGGGGGGGGGTTGAACCGCACTCAAAAATGTGACTTGGGGCAGCAGGGTCAAGGCCGCGATCCAAAACAAGGGTCAAGAGAGCTAACGTATTTTGATATTTCAACCTTTTGAATGGTTAATGTTATTGCGTCTGAAGAAGGCGTAGGTAAGGACCGAAACGTCTCGTACCATATTTTGAGAGATCGGTTGATACAATTTTATCAGGGAGGAGGAATAGAGGAGAGAAATATAGTAATTACAGGCAAAAAAAACGAGAGGGGGGATTAGAAGGAAAAATTGAAAAAAATTGGAGCTTGGTCTGTTCTAAAAAGGAACAACTTCGGTGATAGTATTTTGTTAGGATGGTACCGAAGTCAGAAAATGGTGGGAAAAATTTCGATCGTGACTGTTGATAATATGGACAGGCTACTAGATCATGGTAAACTAAAAGTTGGACATTATATGATAGAGAATTTGGTAGAGGGGTTCTACTAATTAAATGTTGATGGCTGAAAAAAGCGTGACCATTCACATAGGGGGTGATTTTGATGAAGCGCCGCGTGAGAGGTCGGACGGCCGGGGGAAATGAATGCCGAAGGCTTCTTGTTGCGTCACGTTAAGATATCAGACTGTCTCAATTGGACGATTTATGTTAAATGAAACTACGCTCTAGTAACTATGGTTGGCCTATTATTTTATTTTGAAGGTGCTTTGACACAATACTTGCCATTATGGTTATACGTGCGGTTGGTTCGTTATTAGTGGTCGTTGATAAATAAGCAAGTATTAGCCTTTAAATCTCCAAAATCGAGAGAGATGTCTATAGTTGCCAGGTAGAGGAAAATAGTGCAGTAAGAAATGAATTGAGAGTGAGGGTATTATCATGTCAAAAAGGGGGGGGGGGAGAAAATTCAAAAAAAGTATGGGGGAATTTAATTTTGAGATTAGTGTGTTAAAAGAAGAAGAAATTTTATGTAAAATAAAGGTACCAAATATTTTTAAGGAATTGATTATCGATAATATTTTGAGAGGTTGGCATTTAAATAAAATGGATGGATAAATTTAGAACTTAATTGCTGAGAATTTAGACAGGGTATTAGATTATGCTATGTGTGTACTAGTCGTAAGTGTGTTATATGTATAATGTATGATGTATGTATGTATCGGTAATGGTTGAGAATCACGGAGGTCCCACGAATGAAATGCGCGAATCCTGAGTGTCCATACCAGAAGCGTCGTCTATCGTCCGGTTCGGATCCAGCGTATTTCACATGGCAACTCTGACGGACGGAGCGAGTGGCGCGTTGAGTGCTTTCGCGTCGAGAGCGCGCAGGACGGATACTGATCGGACACTTAGGCAAGCCGGAGACGACCCAGCGAAAGAGAGAGTGACTTTCCAGGTAACCCATGGACCGCCTCGGGCTCAGCTTTCCTCCCCCTCTGCCCCCCTTCATTTCCTGAGGTTTCCGTCGTAGCCGAAATGTCCGTCATGCCGGCCACCGGACGCGACTTAGCACTTTTGCACAACTCCCCCACTTGATCGCTGTCACGTTTACTTCAACACACGTTTGTAGTTTTTCGATGGGCGCAGCAAAGGGGGCCGGCTCTCTTTGGAATTGAAGAAACATCCCCCCCCCCCGAGAAAAATGATGTGAAGAAATTATTAAAAATTCACGTTACTCAGGCCTCAAAATGCGTCCAATCAGAGATTAAAGAGCGACGCCAAGAATGGCACAATTTGGGTAAGCAGGGAGTTTTCTGAAACCGGACCCAAACGATACCTTATGATACCCTAAAACTCTGGTAAAAATTTTAGCTCGAGTATACGCACGGTTTTTGAGAAATGAGGGGACAAAGTTGCCAAATCGCCATCATTCTGGACAGCATTTCTACAGCAAAAAGACGGGAAATATGGACGAAAAAGTTACACCTTTGATGGGTTTCAGCTGTAAATGTTCTCATTGGGCCCCCAAGCATTTAACTGTGTTCAGTTTCAAAAATTTTGGTCGCACAGTGGTCAAAAATGGGGGAATTAGTGGACAAATTAAGATCCTCTGTTAAACTTTTTAAAAATGAAGTGAAACTTTTGGTCCCCAATAGAATTTAGATCCCGAAGAAATTCATGTTTTTAATTTTTTTAATTATTACTACATGTCAGACCGTATTGTTTATAGAACGTTGATATAGAATGGACTTTGTAGCATTATCTCAATAAAATATGCAAACTTTCAGAAATTTAAAAAAGAAGAAGGAAAAATGGAGAGAGAAAATTAAAAAAAGATTTAGATAGTCATAAAAAGAATTTAAAGAATTTTTCCGGGATCCAAATGCTACTGGGGACCAACAGTTTCACTTCATTTTTAAAAAGTTTAACAGAGGATCTTAATTTGTCCACTAATTCTCCCATTTTTGACCACTGTGCGATGTGCATTTGTGAAGCTGAACACATTTTCATGCATTGATGACCGATAAGAACATTGTTAGCCATGAGAACTGCAGCAGACCGACAATTTTACTTCCATTTCTAAAATTTTGACAAAGAATCCTGATTTGTCGATGATTTCTCCCCATTTTGGACCACTGTGCGACCAAAATTTTTGAAACTGAACACAGTTAAATGCTTGGGGGCCCAATGAGAACATTTACAGCTGAAACCCATCAAAGGTGTAACTTTTTCGTCCATATTTCCCGTCTTTTTGCTGTAGAAATGCTGTCCAGAATGATGGCGATTTGGCAACTTTGCCCCCTCATTTCTCAAAAACCGTGCGTATACTCGAGCTAAAATTTTTACCCGAGTTTTAGGGTATCATAAGGTATCGTTTGGGTCCGGTTTCAGAAAAATCCCCGCTGACCCAAATTGTGCCAAAAAAACGGTCGTTTTTGGCGTCGCTCTTTCAGAAATATTCGAAAGAGGCCCTCCGGACCCCCCTTTGAGCTGAAAGGCATTAAGTACCCGGGCCCCCGATAACACGGTGCCAGCAGTCCCCCTGGAAAATAACTCGCGGCTTTCACAATTTACTCAACTTTTTACCGCTAATCGAATCAAGGGAAAATGCGCTGTGCTTGAAATCATCATAGCAAGCTAGTATTTTTACGTAAATCCCATTCGAATGTAACTCCCTTTGGCTAGATTAGAGCCACCTTTGCTAAATTACAGCTAAATGGACCAGTACCGTAAGTAACCGGACGATTAATTTAGATGTGCGCAGGGGCGAGACTGGTTCCATATTTTTGGGGGAGCGCGCGGTCCCTGTTAAAACGGGACATGGGGAAAACTCTTCCAAGAAAGTGTCTCAGAAAACGCCTGGTATCAAAAATGAAAAAAAAAAAAAATTGTAATTTAACAAAATAATTATAAATGAGAACCTAAATATGAAACGAAAAAAAAATAAAGTAAAAAAAAATCAAACGATAAAATGAAATAAGCAAAATAATGAAATGAAAACTTGAAATATAACAAAAAAAATTAAATAAAAGTAATAACAAATTATTCAGAACTGAAAACAAAAACGAAGTAGGACAAGCAAAAAAGGGGGAAAACAACGAAAAATGAGACAAAACAAACTAATGAAATAAAACAAAAAAAATGAAAGAATATGAATCTAATTACATGAATAAAACAAAATAACCAGAATAACCCCAAAAAATAAAATAAAGAACTAAAGAAAATCAAGCTAAACATAAAAATCAAACAAATTAAAAATATATGATAAAAAACAAATGAGGTAAAGAAAAGAAATGAAAAAAGTCAAATAAATTGGAAAAATAAGCAAGAATAAAAATAGTGTATTACAATAGAACACGCTTAACACAAAAATCACATGCCCTGAAGAAAAGAATACCAAAAAACAAGTCAAAAACAAAACAAAAATGTCTGGAAAGCAATGAAAAAACCTGGAACCCCCACGAATGTATGAATATTCAACACAATAAAAAATAGTAGAAAATTAAGTATTAGGAGAAGGCAGAAAATGCATATAAAAAACTGGTGAAGAACTAAAACGTTCGAAGACAGCGAAGAAACGGTGATTGTCAGCCCGAGTTTTCTCGAACTAATTCGAAACTACTATGGTTCGATTCTCGTCCTAAATTACATGTGATTTAACAGCCAAAATGACATAATATTTACCCTCAAATGGAGAGAAACGTTGGGGAAAAATACTGAAAAAATAACGAAATAACGCCGCTCCGCAGTCAAAGAAGTTCGAAGCTACTTGGGACCATGTTAATCCCCCCCCCCCCCCCCCAAAAAAAAATAAATCTTTAAAAATTTTTACAATTATCGTACTTTTTCCTTCACATTTAAATATTGGTATACAATTACGGAGACTCCCTATTCCAGCGCCAAAAAGATAAATTCTGATCTAACTTTCAAAGAGATCCTGGAATATTTTCTTCTGCAGCTTAAATTACTACTTAAATCCTACTTTAGAGGAGTCATGAGTAACTTTTTGTCTGATAAATTTTTTTTTACTGTTTTGTCTAATAAAATTCTACACCATCATCATTAATATAAACTTCGAAGGATTTCACTTTTAAGCGATTCCACCTTTTTATATTTCACTCGAGGGGTTGCCAGATTGGGATATTAATGTGAATATTTTACATAGGTTTAAACTGGAAAAAGTCGTGAAAAAGGAACCCATATGGCAACGGTAAAGTCTGAGAGGGACGAGAGGCTGCCTTCCTGGGAAAACCCATGATTAAGCGGGAAATGTCATTAAAACAAATAGGTTCCGTTTGAAGCTTCAAATGTATACAGGGGAAAACTATTTTAAAATAAGCATTGTAAATGGATACAGTTGCTACCAAAAAAGAAAAAATGAAAGGGAAAGGAAATGAAATGAAATGAGGACATAACTACTTATGCAATCAGAGAGAATAAGACAGAAACATGAGGGATATTTATATGTAATGAAAGTATAAGAAAAAAACACGAGTGGGCTCATACCGATTCGGAACTCGAACTATAGTATCATTGAGCAGTTTTTTAGACCCCTGCACCATCGATAATCTTCTCAAGAAGTAAATATGAACTTTTGCTACTTTAGCGTGTCAAATCGCGGAAGGGGATGCACGGTCGTCACTTTCTTCCACACGATGGAACTAACGTCCCAGTCAAATGCGTTTTTGAAGAAATGATCGACCCCCCTCATTGCTTCATCTCCATATATGTATTAATGTTCAAATGATGGGACGTTTCGGTAACAAGGTTATGTGGCAAAATCATTTTTGTCTCGAGAGTCTCCAAAATGTATACAACCTAGTGATCAAATGTCCAACTCCTCAGAAAAATGGCTCGCGGAGCGATCCGAATGCCACTACGCGAGTGATCGGGGGTCCAGGGGGCGAACCCCTTGCACGGTGCCCCTGAACTCACTTTAAATGCGACTTTGTTGTACATCAAAAATTCAAGTTGGAGGTTGTAGTGGGGTACTCCCTGATGGGTTTTTGGGCAATTTCGAAATAGGTTGTCGGAGCTCCTCGAAAAATAATCGCATTTTTGTGGTTTTTTAGGGGTAAAATAGCAAAATTGGCCTCCGGGCGACAAATTAAACCCCCTCTCCCTCATCCTTGCCTTGACCGATCTGAATTTTTAGTATGTTTTTACCTGGTATAAGATGGGACTTTTCTGAAATTTTCATGCCCATACAAATTTTTTTGCTCCCGCGGCAGCGTTGCCAAGTTGCGGACTCCAAAATATCGAATTTAATGATAAAATGAAGGTTTCGGAGTGTGATTTCCATTCAAAATCAAAAATTCAAATTGTAAGTTGTAGTAGGGTACTGCCTGATGGGGTTTTGGCCAATTTCGAAGTAGAGTGTTTGAGATTTTTGAAAAGTAATCGAATTTTTGCGGTTTTTTAAGGGTAAAATAGCACACTGAGCACGGGGCGGCAAGTTGAACCTTTTCTCTCTCATCCTTGCCGTGACCGATCTGAACTTTTAGTATGTATTAACCTGGTATATGGTGTGACTTTTCTGAAATTTTCATGCCCATACAAAATTTTTTGCCCCCCGCGGCAGCGTTGCCAATTTGCGGACTCAAAAATATCGAATTTGATGATAAAATGAAGGTTTCGAGGTGTGATTTCCTCCAAAATTTCACGAAAAATGTGCAATCTGAGAGTTTTCGATAAGAAAAGGCATATTTGAACAATTTAGAGTTGCAGTGTTGCCAGCTTTTGATTTAAAATTCGTCAAAATGACCCAAATCGCGTTGCAACCTCGAGCGCTGGATTTTTATTTCGTTCAGAATTGGTTATTACGGTTCTTCTGTACTCTATGCATTTAGGTACCATGAAAATTATGCCATTACTTACTTGATGGGTGCAGCTAACTCAAAAAGAGAGGCCGGATAAAGCGATGATTCGGGGGAAAACGAGCGGTTCGGGTTGACAGAAAGTTCTTAAATCTACTCCATCACCAGAAAGTAAAATTTGAGAACTTTCTCCCACCCCCCAAACCTTATCCCTGTTGCAGTCAATCCTTTGAACATCTGATCTGAAATTTTGCCCCCGAATTTTTACCAAAAACATGATGTGTTTTTGCACAAAAACTTGTTTTTTTTTTCATGTTTTTGGTAAAAATTCGGGGGCAAAATTTCAGATCAGATGTTCAAAGGATTGACTGCAACAGGGATAAGGTTTGGGGGGTGGGAGAAAGTTCTCAAATTTTACTTTCTGGTGATGGAGTAGATTTAAGAACTTTCTGTCAACCCGAACCGCTCGTTTTCCCCCGAATCATCGCTTTATCCGGCCTCTCTTTTTGAGTTAGCTGCACCCATCAAGTAAGTAATGGCATAATTTTCATGGTACCTAAATGCTTAGAGTACAGAAGAACCGTAATAACCAATTCTGAACGAAATAAAAATCCAGCGCTCGAGGTTGCAACGCGATTTGGGTCATTTTGACGAATTTTAAATCAAAAGCTGGCAACACTGCAACTCTAAATTGTTCAAATATGCCTTTTCTTATCGAAAACTCTCAGATTGCACATTTTTCGTGAAATTTTGGAGGAAATCACACCTCGAAACCTTCATTTTATCATCAAATTCGATATTTTTGAGTCCGCAAATTGGCAACGCTGCCGCGGGGGGCAAAAAATTTTGTATGGGCATGAAAATTTCAGAAAAGTCACACCATATACCAGGTTAATACATACTAAAAGTTCAGATCGGTCACGGCAAGGATGAGAGAGAAAAGGTTCAACTTGCCGCCCCGTGCTCAGTGTGCTATTTTACCCTTAAAAAACCGCAAAAATTCGATTACTTTTCAAAAATCTCAAACACTCTACTTCGAAATTGGCCAAAACCCCATCAGGCAGTACCCTACTACAACTTACAATTTGAATTTTTGATTTTGAATGGAAATCACACTCCGAAACCTTCATTTTATCATTAAATTCGATATTTTGGAGTCCGCAACTTGGCAACGCTGCCGCGGGAGCAAAAAAATTTGTATGGGCATGAAAATTTCAGAAAAGTCCCATCTTATACCAGGTAAAAACATACTAAAAATTCAGATCGGTCAAGGCAAGGATGAGGGAGAGGGGGTTTAATTTGTCGCCCGGAGGCCAATTTTGCTATTTTACCCCTAAAAAACCACAAAAATGCGATTATTTTTCGAGGAGCTCCGACAACCTATTTCGAAATTGCCCAAAAACCCATCAGGGAGTACCCCACTACAACCTCCAACTTGAATTTTTGATGTACAACAAAGTCGCATTTAAAGTGAGTTCAGGGGCACCGTGCTTGGCCAGCCGTCCTGGACGCGCTGAAGCGCGCCCAGAACGGCTGGTATCTTCTTCAGCTGCATTTCAAGACCAATATTTTTGAAACTCATCAACATCATTGTTTCATCAGTTGTACGAGGGGCGTTCAATAAGTTAGTATCCCCCCTCTCTAAAATCAATAAGAATTGACCAATTTTAAAAAACTTGGGCTCAAAATCTTCCTTAGGATATACTGAGTTCAACAAAACAAACTGCAACAAAATCGGACCATGTGCGGCCGAACGCGAGCCGTTTGAACGCGCCGAGGTGCACGGCGCTCCCGCCGAATCCGCGGAGATTTTAAGTCCGCGACAAGAGAAGAGCTTCTCTGCCGAAGTCTCAGTCGTTCATCACTGACGAAAAATTAAAGAAGTTTTTGTAGAATAAGGGGCTTACCTCACCTCTCCACATAACCAGCTCGATCCAAGCAGGTCTGATACTAATTGTGAGACTAAGAGAACGGATACCTCGCGTTAGGCAAAACAAACCACCATTTATTGCCGTATCTAAAATCTGAACTTGGGGGAGTTCATTTTGAATCAGTGGAAGAGGTCAAACAAGCCGTCAACACTTTCATCCCCAGCCAGTTGAAAGACTTCTAACGCGTGGTATCCGTTCTCTTAGTCTCCAAATTAGTATCAGACCTGCTTGGATCGAGCTGGTTATGTGGAGAGGTGAGGTAAGCCCCTTATTCTACAAAAACTTCTTTGATTTTTCGTCAGTGATGAACGACTGAGGCTTTGGCAGAGAAGCTCTTCTCTTGTCGCGGACTTAAAATCTCCGCGGATTCGGCGGGAGCGCCGTGCACCTCGGCGCGTTCAAACGGCTCGCGTTCGGCCGCACATGGTCCGATTTTGTTGCGGTTTGTTTTGTTGAACTCAGTATATCCTAAGGAAGATTTTGAGCCCAAGTTTTTTAAAATTGATCAATTCTTATTGATTTTAGAGAGGGGGGATACTTACTTATTGAACGCCCCTCGTACAACGTTTTGTGACACCCAGAGTAATGCAATCTGGCACCCTGACAACGCTATTCTTATGTGTATCGTGTATCTAAAACTTTTTCTTAAAACAACGTTTTCTGGCGTTAAGATGCACCTTCTCGACGTACCGGATGAATTTTCAAAAACTTTTCTTTCTCTTTTTTGCAACTACAGATGATAGGGTTTTTCTAATAACTTTACAAGATAACCCCCCAATCAGTTTAAAGAGCCCTTCGACTGAAATTTTTTTTTAAAACTCGGACATTTTTTTGAATTTTCAAAAATCCTCTCATCGTAAGCCAGAAGAAAGTCTAAGGAATTTAAGAAAAAAAGAAATATATTGAACATCGATGCAGGAGTACTTGATAAAGTGTACATTAGCATCCGTAAATTTTACCTTGTGAGGATAGGAACTCATGGCCCCCTTGTAAATTCTGAGGGAAAGTTGCTGGGAAGAAGCTTTGGAGACGTAAACGGAACGGAGTGCAAACAAAAAGAAAAGGAACTACGCAAAGAGGATTTGCGTTAGTGTTGTTGATTTTTCCAAAAAATCGATTAAATTGGAAATATCGATTCCGTCCAAAAAATCGATTTATCGCAGAAAAATTAGGGCCTACAAATTGATTTTCAAGGAAATCGCTCTGAAAAAAAAATTGATTTTTAGGAACACGAACAGTATTGTGCCGTTCGTTCTTCATGAATTCTAGCCTCTTCGAGCGTTAGTTTCATTTTCCCTTGAAATAGCATAATGGCTTCCTTTAGTTTTAAACAATGACAGGCTTATTGCTTCCTTAATTACTGAGGAATAAAATTTTTGTTTGTAGAAAATCGAAAAATTTCGATTTGTGAGTAAAAAATCGATTCAACGACAAAATCGCGTGCCAAAAATCGATTCAATTTAATCGATTATTTTGTGCTAAAAATCGATTTCTTCCGAAAATCGAAAAATTCTACAACACTAATTTGCATGCTGCACAGTTCCTTCCGATTTAATTATTTTGTATATGGTTCTTTTTAGCATGTAATTATGCCTTATACCTTTCACTCATTCGAACCGTAACTGCTGACGATCCCTCGGGTGAGTAATCGCTGACGTAACATCAACATTGTTCCGTTGACTCGCAACTCCTCAGGCGATGGCTGACTGCTTTAAGTTGTGAAGAGACGAGGCGCGGAGAGCAAGCTGCTGGAACCCTATTAACGGGGGGGGGGGGGGGATCCAGATTCACTTTCTCTCAAGGTCTGTTCTCTGAACTCAAAAATTCTCCGCACAAGGGCAAGTTTGCAAGCGTGGATCTTGTCTTAGCCGCTTCACTCGCTGGTCACCAGTAATGAGTCGCCTTCATCTGCTACTTTTACGTTGCCACATCACCCGTCGAAACTTCCAGCCTATCCGATTACTTTTGTTTTTGAACCACCCAGCTGGGCTTAACCGCCCAGATCCAGGGATGTTTCAGGAAATGTACGTTTTTCTTATGATAAGGTAAAACAGTGTTTCTACTGTTATTAAAAACCGGAGAAACGGGAAAATATCAGGAAGTTCAATGTTATCAGGAAATGTCAGAAAAATTGATCATTTATCAGGAAATTCCGGGCACGTCAAGCATATTTTAACTTCATGCAGCTCATGGCTGAAAAAAGTGACATATTTGACTCAGTTCATTAAATAAGTTCGTTTCTTAAGTCCAACCAGTATCAATGTTTTCGTATTCGCCCAAAGATTAGGTAAATTTCAATCATCAGGAAAATTCAGTATGAAATTTTACTATACACCCTGTTAAAATAAATAATCAGCGCCTGTCACCCTCGACTTATTAGCCGCGACTCGACGGAAAATATTTTTTCATCTTTATTTCTTTGGCAAAATTGGCAACACTTTTTTCCCACGTAACATTTTAACGATTGCCTCCTTCGATGTAATCGAGAGTTCAACAATTTTGATAGGAAACACATAACTTCAACTCATATCCTTTTATTTTATTGGCCCGTCTTTGCATTTTGCACTGCTCTTAGAGAACGGGGAAATTCAAACGTGCTGATCAGATTTTAATATGCACATCGATGTATTGAATGGCGTCATGGTTCTACGATGTAAATGTCGTTTTTTGCCAAATCTAATAATTTTTTGGGGTATCTGAACAATTCTAGAGATTTCGGTCTTTTTTCTCTTTTTCTTTCTTTCTTTTTTTTATTTTTTTTATTTTTTAAAATTTTTTTTTAAAGCAAAATCTAGGGATTTCCTTCTTCCCAGCTATGGATTCTACTTTGGATTACTCAAGTTAGAATGGGTAGATAGAAATCAATCTTCTACATTTACTAGCTCATACAATTTTTTCTGACGACTGAATAGTGAAATCACAATGATCATTTCGAAGTTCTTCGGGTGATGCCGACCAATAGAAAAAACAAATAATAAAGAAAATAAATATAAAAAATTTTGAAAAAGAAGGATAAGAAATACAAAAAAACGGCACGTATTTGAAAGTGGCTGTCGAGAATCGCGATTCGCTGAAATTTATCTTACTGCAGACGTGCCCGCCGATGCAATCAGCTAATCGGTTTTCCGTCCCAACCGTGGTGGGTTAGGAGGGAGAGTCATGTATCAGCCAATGATGGGGTAGGGAAACCCCTAATGACAATAATTGACCATCGTAACTTTACCGTAAACCACCTGACAATAGAAAATGTAAATGAAGTTACGAAGTGGACAAATCTTCAACATGTCGGAAATGGATTTGCTGCTAAGGGTAACAAGTTCTTGAAAAGTCATTGAGACCTGGGAAAGTAGGATAATGTTTTCCCACCCTAAAAGTCGGGGGAAAGTCAGGGACTTTCGTTGCGTAACTTTGAAAGTCTTTCTTCCGGCTACAATATTTAATTACTTTTTAATTACCTTGGTAATTTTTCAATTTATATGGCTGCCGCATCATAACTATACGCTCTCTGGCCATCTTTAGATTTTTTCAGTTTTTGTTAGCTCACTCCACCGTTCTACCCGGCCGATTTCCGTGATTTTCGAAGCTAGCGGCAGGTAATAGTCTCTAGACGAGCTCGCTCTTTCACATGTTGGAAGTATAACCCAAGTTCTTCATATGACGCTGTAAAGATGTGAACTCTCTCATTTAAACAATGTGAATATTAATTTTTTTTCACAGTTCGTTCTAAAGATCTATTGGGCAGATTTTCATAATTTTTGCAGTTAATGGGAAGGTGGAGTCCCGAAATGAGCCTCTGTAGATGAGCTCGCTCTATCACATGTTGGAAATATAACCCAAGTTCTTTATTCTGAGGTTGTCCAATGGGTAATGCAATGATCGACTTTTAGAGCGAACGTAAAAAGCTAAAAAAACATCGGTGCACATATTCGTGTAGACGGAGTAAAACCCGATAAAATGAAACCTTGCTAAGTTGTTTTGATCAAAAATTGACGGAGATATGACGTTTCTCCCACGGCATGTTGAGAGAGCATCTCCAGGATTTTAGTGGTATTTTTTGAGAAGAAAAGAACTAGTTAGCGACTAATACTGCTTCTGTTGAAACAATCGTCCTTGAACACTTATTTCATTTCTTGATACGCACAATCCACGCCGAAAACAATAGTGGATGACGTAATGTTGTTATTTTTTTAACGTTTTGTTACGTTTTAAAAAACGTTAACGTTTTTCGTTTGCACTCAACATCGCGAAAAAGATGAGCAAAATTAACCACGTGACAGACCAGCCGACTGAGTTGTAATTATTCTCTCACACGTATATGTGGCAACCGCCTCGGCAAGCCATGTTGCCAGACCCTCCCTCCCTTTATGTTACCAATTTTAGCTCGAAGTGTATCTCGTAAAAGATCAAACTTAATGCACTTCTTTTCGCAGCACCCTTAAAATCCTGGAGGCGGTCTCTCAACATACCGCGGAGAAACGTCATATCTCGGTCAATTTTTGACCAAAACAGCTCAACAAGGTCTGATTTTATCGTTTTTTACTTTGTCTACACGAATATGTACACAGATTTTTTTTAGCTTCTTCCGTTCGCTCTCAAAGTCGATCATTGCATTACTTTTTGGACAACCTATATATGACGCGGTTAAGTTGTGAACTCTCTCATTTAAACAATGTGAACCTTAAATTTTTGTCTTAGTTCGTTCTAAAGATCTGTCGGTCAGGTTTCCATAATTTTTGCAATTTTTGGCAGGTGCATGTGGTGCAGTAAATGAGCCCACTATTTTCGGATTTTGGAAGTATGACTTAGGTTTTTTATATGACGTGATAATTTGTGAATTCTCCCATTCGAACAATGTTCTTAACAAACAATCTATTCTACAACACAGGGTGGGGAAGGAACACTGCTCGATTGAGCCAAAACCGTTGTAGTGCGCGATCTGATTCAAGTAGACTCATGTTTTTTGTGTGAGCGAAAAATTCAAATTTATTTTGACCAATGCTGAACATATACCTTAGTATCTTGATTTTGAGTAAATTGTAGCACTTTTTGTTGCACAAATCGTCTTACACGTGAAATTTTGAAGAGGAAACATTTATCAGAATGCTTAAATTCTTATATCGTCTGGTAGTCCATTCCTTTTTTTCGCAATAGTAAAAGGCTGCAACGTATCCATTTTTTAAAATTTTATTGCAAGGCACCCTCCCCCTCCGAAAAAATAATGCAAATAAAAAAAGAACATTTATTAAATAGTTAGAAAATTTTCTGTTCAAAAACCTCAAAAATTATAATAGTCCAGGCAAACAAGGAAAAGAGCCTCTAAAAATCCCGGGTAGCAATGTTTTCATCGTTTCCTATGTAATTTTTGACGCTGAATCCGAATTTCAACTTTGCGCCATTTAATTCGGACTGGAAAGTTGCCAAATTTGGCAAAAATGGCCGAAAATCGGACTTTTTTCCGGATTATGGTCTGTAACTTGCCAAAAATTGATCTGACGATAAAATTAGTTATTTTCAGAAATAAAGCTCGTTAAATTTCCTATAAAAAAGTTCCTAAACACTTTTTTGCTCAAGGCAAAATCAAGCGCGCTGGCGGGCTCCGAACTTTGTAAAATGTGCGAAAATTGCGCATACTGTAATGTGTTGGGTTATCCTTATCATTTACATGAATTCATTTCACTCAGTGTTTTTATCATCTTCACTTAATTTGTCCAGAAATTACTCGTCGGACGATTAAAACAGGAGACATCGGGCAAAAACCGCGAAAAACATACTTTTTGCTCATTTTTCAAAGTTCGGAGCCCGCCAGCCCGCTTGATTTTGCATTGAGCAAAAAAGTGTATAGGAACTCTTTTACAGGAAATTTAACGAGGTTTATTTCTGGAAATAACTAATTTTATCGTCAGATCAATTTTTAGTAAGTTACAGGTCATAATCCAGAAAAAAGGCCGATTTTAGGCCATTTTTGCCAAATTTGGCAACTTTCCGGTCCGAATTTAATGGTACAAAGTTGAAATCCGGATTCAGCGTCAAAAATTACGTAGGATTCCCTGAGAGCATAACTACCCGGGATTTTTGCAAAAACCGCAAAAAAACGCAATTTTCGTTCATTTTTCAAAGTTCGGTGCCCGCCAGCGCGCCTTGAATTTTGCCTTGAGCAAAAAAAGTGTATAGGAACTTTTTTATGGGAAATTTAACGAACTTTTTTTTAAAACAACCAAATTGTCGTTAGATCAATTTTGGACGAGTCACAGGCCAAAACCCGCAAATAACCAAATTTTCGCTCTTTTTTCAAAGTTTGGAGCCCGCCAGCGCGCTTGATTTTGCCTTGAGCGAAAAAGTGTTTAGGAACTTTTTTATAGGAAATTTAACGAGCTTTATTTCTGAAAATAACTAATTATATCGTCAGATCAATTTTTGGCAAGTTACAGGCCATAATCCGGAAAAAAGTCCGATTTTAGGCCATTTTTGCCAAATTTGGCAACTTTCCGGTCCGAATTTAATGGCGCAAAGTTGAAATTCGGATTCAGCGTCAAAAATTACATAGGAAATGATGAAAATATTGCTACCCGGGATTTTTGCAGGCCATAGCCCTTTTCATGGCTTATTTGCCTGGACTTTAAGTAAGTCCAAGAGCTTTGAAATCTAAGAATACTTGTCCGGCAAACCTCTTTGCCGAAGAGAATAATGGTTGTATTATCCGGTCGTAAAATTATGGCTGAGACTCCGGAGGGGTTTTATCGGTAGTATTCGCTATTTGATGAAGGGGGTTTCGTTTCAATCGTCATGGTTCGATTGACAAATATAGACGTGAACCAATTGACGATGTTTTCCATTGATTCACAGGTTTGGATTGATCCAAGTTTCTCGATTGACTCAGGGGTTAAAAGATTGATTCACAAGTTTTTCGATCGATTCCAAGGCGTCATCGATCTGTTCACCAGTTGTTCGTTGGTGATTGGGCAACGGACTTTCCACGTGAAAACTGTAACGAGACAAGACATCGATTCTGTGTGGATCGGATATCGCGGAAAAAGCCCGCTTATCCACCATCGTCCAAACTACAGGCACCCTCGTGTTAAAAATCAGATTTATAGATCAGAACCAGTCGAGCAATGTGTGAGTGAGTTAGTGAGTCACCTTCTAGTCAAAATTTTTCATGGGGCCCTGTGAAGGGGCGGGGGGCGTTTTGACACGAATTTGACGTTAAAGATTTCTTAATAACTAAACCGAGTTTTTTAAAGTGGCGACCGGTAAAAGTTCAAAATGACCACAAATTGGTAGCACAGGTTTTTCTCGATGGATTTGTGCCTGGTATTTTGGCACGTAAAAAATGAAATTTAAAAAAACCAATTTTCAGCCACCTGCTTAATCGGCTGACAGTTTGAAATAGTTTGAGATGATGACTTCCGGTTTGCGCAGAAATGTTTATTTTTTCATATTTTTTTCAAATGAGCTATCAGAAAAGGGGTCCTGCCATTGGGAAAAAAAGTTAGGGTCTTTTACCCTCCTTTCAAAATTTTAGAGGGCCAAAAAGTAGCTCCTTTTGATGCAGGAACATCCGATAAGTTTCAAATATTTACCTCAATCAGGTGAAACAATTTAGATGGGACGGAAGGGACTTTAGGATTACCGTGTATGGAAAAAAAAAAAAAAAAAAAAAAAAAAAAAAAAAAAAAAAAAACCTTGTATGGTTGAGAAAGATATGGATATGTAATAAATAGATACCTATCCGTTATTCATAATATTAGATACACCGAATACCCGCCGCGTTTCTGCATCCGCGTTTGGGTCGCGCGTTCCTGTTAAAGTGATCCGGTATTTCCGCAGTCCAACTAAAATTGTGTGCGGATCATCGAAAGTTCTTTTCGTAGTTTTTTACCCGATGTGATCCACGCAGCTCCAAATCGATGATGCAATTGACTTACGTAACGGCCACTTCCATATGACTGATCTAATCGTTGAGTAATTTGCTTTTTCCTTTTTTGCATATTATTGCATACAGTCGGCCCAGTCAAAACAAAAGGTTTTCAAAATACCACCGTCACTCACTGAATATTGATGTAAAATTCTTGGGAGAGTTTTTTTTTTTTTATTGAGAAGAAGTCCTTACGTTTCAGCGATGTTTCTATGAAAATGTATTTAAAATATTATTCTCTTAATATTTTTGAAACATTGATAATTTTTATTTCAAGTAGCTGATTCAGCTCGCTACGCTCGCTTGCGCCGCTAGCCGGTGGCTTCGCCCCCTGGACCCGCAGTCTCTTTCGGAGCGAGTGACTGTTGGCTCGCTGCGCGAGCCAAATTTTGCTACTTCAAGCAATTAGAGGACTTCCTGGCGACAAAATGATAAATTCAAAAACATAGAATAAGAAACTAATAATGATAATCACCTACTTCTAGAAAAAGAAATATCCTTGAAACATAAAAAAACACTCCTGGAAAAGAAAATCAAAACACTTTGTGAAAATGTAACAGTCCGAAAGGGTGAAGACTAATCACCGATTCTCTTGGAAGAACGCATGAGCTTCTGTAAAGAAGTTAATTATTAATAAAACCTGTGCTGCCGTAAAAAGGAAAATTATTTTTTGAAAATTACACATCAAGATTAAGTAATTTCAATGTAAAAAAAAAAATAAAGACAAAATCAAGAAAGCAAAACGCTAGATGCACTAATAAGAAATCTTGACAAACCGAGAACTGACTATGAATAATGCGACGGAGGAAATGCGTAGCAGGTGTTCCGAGTTAGACAGCATAAGGAAGGGGGTGATACTGGCCAAAGGACCCAAGTCAGAGTAGAAGGGTTACACGTGCTGTGAGCAGGTAGGGGTGGGTTTACGTGGAGAGGGAAACGAGAAATCAGAGGGTGGGAGGTCCCCAAACCATACGACTCGTCAAGAGGCAAAAACGCAATTATTTCGTCATCAAATCGAGGTAAATTTTGCAACATCGGTCGCGCAAATCGAAAAACCAAGGGGTGCTGGCACATCTACAGCCTAAGAGCTTTCATTTAAAACAAATCCAAGGAAAATCGGTCCAGTAGTTCCCGAGATCGAATTAGCACAAACTGTCCAGCGGCAAAGACGCAAATATGTCGTTATCAAATCGAGGTAAATTTTGCAACATCGGTCGCGCACATCGAAAAACCAAGGAGTGCTGGCACATCTACAGCCTAAGAGCTTTCATTTAAAACAAATCAGAGGAAAATCGGTCAAGCAGTTTCCGAGATCGAATAGTCCAGTAGTCTCAGTTTCGACAAACTGAAGGAGGACAAAAAAAAAACCTTAGGATATTAAATATATAGATAATATTTTACGACGAATTTTAAAGACGAAAACTAAAAATTACAGTAAATATGTTTTATTTTTAACTTCTTATAGTGCTAGGTTGACGTGGAAGAAGGTATCATTGTAAGGAAATATGATCATCTTTCTCACGAAGGTTGGCTAGTTTGGACCTGTAAGGAGGCAGACTCTCAGAGAGGATTTCAGTTCTATTCCCCACTTAACCTGCGAGCTTTAGAGGTCACCATTACCCCCCCCCCCCTTTTTTTTCAATATACTGATGAATCGACGCGACGCAAGTACTGACGAAGAAAGATGAATTACGAGGGTCGTTTCAAAAGTAAGTTTCCCTGTTCTTTTTCTCTGCAATTATTAAAGCTAAAACAAATCTGTGAAAATGTTGTTGTAGGTCATACTCTTAGCTTTCCAACAAGTTGAACTTTTCATAATTTTGCCCACTGGGCGCCGAGAAAATGCAGTTTTCCCGAATGAACCTCCGTGCACCGCGGGTGCAAATTATAGCATTTTGAAACCGGGCATGATTCGCGCGATAGTAGTTATTCTCAATGGGCCTGTTGCATGCAAGAGATACAGCCGTGCGAATAGACTTTTTGGAGGTTAAATGACACGAAAATTACGATGGTCACATTAAAAAAGTCTGAAATACACTCCTTACTGCGCAATTTGCGTTGTTAGGAACGCGCTTTTTCAAATTTCCCGCGTCTGGGGGCAGTTTTCTAACGGAAACAAATAACGGCAACTCGAGGCTATTTCCGGTCAACTAAAACTGACAACATAACCTAAAAATCGGAGCTCGTGATGTCGTGAAATGAAATGTAGAAGGATTGCGTTGGATATTTAAAAGTTGATCGATTTGGTTACCGCATAAAGCGTATATGGACCACTATAAGGGATCACGTTGGGTTTGTAAACAAACTGAAGGAACAAATAACAACAACAACGACGACTCGGCAACTTCCGGAAATCACAGAGCCCGCCGTTTCCTCGTTTCCGGTGATCAGAAGACTGCCCCCAGACGCGGGAAATTTGAAAAAGCGCGTTCCTAACAACGCAAATTGCGCAGTAAGGAGTGTATTTCAAACTTTTTTATTGTGACCATCTTAATTTTCGTGTCATTTAACCTCTATTAAGTCTATTCGCGCGGCTTTATCTCTTGTATGCAACAGGCCCATTTCAACGATTAACAGATGAATTGAGCGAATGTTCATAATACTGTGCATAATACTGAGGACCTTACCTTACTTTTCAACATAGTCTCCGCCAGTATCCAAACATTTTTTATACCGTGGCACCGACTTTCGTATCCCTTCCGTAAAGGACTCAGGTGACTGCTTCAGGGGCCAAGAGTCGACAACGTGCTTCACTTCTTCATCAGTGACAAAGCTCTGACCTCCGAAATCCTCTTTGAGATGAGGAAACAGAAAGTTTTCACCCGGTGCGAGATCAGGAGAGTAAGGCGGTCAAAGTGGATTTCGGAGGTCAGAGCTTTGCCACTGATGAAGAAGTAAAGCACGTAGTCGACTCTTGGCTCCTGAAGCAGTCACCTGAGTTCTTTGCAGAAGGGATACGGAAGCTGGTGCCACGGTATCAAAAATTTTTGGATATCGGCGGAGACTATGTTGAAAAGTAAGGTAAGGTCCTCAGTATCTATACTTTAAGCTCCGATAGCTCCTAATTTTGCGTAATTGGTAACGCTTAGCTCCAACATTCTACCGGGCCGATTTTCATGACTTTTGCAGTTATCGACGGGCGATTGTCTCTAGATGAGCCCGCTCTTTTTAGATTATCAAAATATGATCCAGGTTTTTTTATATTACATGGTAAAGTTGCGAATTTTCCTAGTCTCTAGTTGAGCCCGCTGTGATCAGAATTAGAAAATAGGACCCAGATTTTTTTATATTAGAGGAGACTAGAAAGCTTAGAAAGGGGGGCCAAATTTGAAATTCCCGCCAGTAAAAAATGGCGGGAATTTCAAAGGACTGCGTGCAAAACGGGCCATTTGGGGCTCGGGGCGGATACCTTTGAGACTTTCCCTATTTATTCACCTAACAATGCCCCATCTTTTCCCAAAGTTTCAAGCCCCCCAAAAATTTTGGGGAGACGAGGCGGGGGGTCAAAGTTAAAAACCGGCAAAATTTTCGCGAATTTATTACTCGAAAACCAAGAAGTTTTGGAAAACGCGGTTTAAACGATTGTATTCAGCGTGACGAGAGCTTTCAGAAAATGTATAACATCATAGGGTTTTGTCAACTTCAGCTCGAGTTATCGCCTCCGAAGCGCCGGAACGCTCGAAAAAGACCCCTTATTTTTTCACGTTTGGGCCGATTTTAAAAAAAGCCATTTTTTTATTTTGATGAAAAAATGATATGTTGTTCCCGACTCTCTGTAGCCCCTCTAGCTCTTTACCGCATGCTGGGGAAATGTTTTGGTCGCGAGTTATAAGAGCGGAAAGGAGCAAAGGTCGGGAAAATCGGCTATTTTAAACTGCGCGCGGCGACAGATCAGGAGACATGTGGCAACAATGCGAGGTCGGCAGAGGAGTGTGATTCGCCGAACTGAGTGGGAGGGGACGTTTTCCTTCCGATCAAATCCGCTTTAAGCAGAAAGGAACCAAGCCGCATCAGCTTTTGTCTTTAATTTGAGAATTTAATTGTTTACTAGCTGCTTCAGCTCGCTACGCTCGCTTGCGCCGCTAGCCGGGGGCAAGCCCCCTGGACCCCCAGTTACTCGCGGAGCGAGTAACTGTTGGCTCGCTTCGCGAGCCAAATTTTGCTACTACCAGTGCTTAGAGGACTTCCTGGAGGCAAAATAATAAATTCAAAAACAAAGAATAGGAAACTAAAAATTACCCACTTTTAGAAAAAGAAACAACCTTGAAAAATAAATAACACTCCTGGAAAAGAAAATCAGAACACTTTTTGAAAATGTAACGGTGCGAAAGGGTGAAGATAAATCACCAATTCTCTTGAAAGAAGACATGAGCCGACCCCCGACATTAGTGAAACTGCCGTAGGACCCATGCTAGGGTAGAAGGGTGACATGTGTTGTGAGCAGGTAGGGATGGGTTTACGTGGAGAGGGAAACGGAAATTCAGAGGGTGGGAGGTCCTCCAACCATATGACTCGTCCAGCGTCAAAAACGCAAATATGTCGTTATCAAATCGAGGTAAATTTTGCAACTTCGGTCGCGCAAATCGAAAAACGAAGGGGTCTTGGCACATCTAGATCCTATGAGCTTTCATTTAAAACAAATCCGAGGAAAATCGGTCCAGTAGTTTCCGAGATCGAATTAGCACAAACTGTTGGAGGCCAAAAAAGGCCTTAGGATATTAAATATATAGACTAGCTGCTTCAGCTCGCTACGCTCGCTTGCGCCGCTAGCCGGTGGCTTCGCCCCCTGGACCCCCAGTCACTCGCTCCGCGAGTGAATGTTGGCTCGCTTCGCGAGCCAAATTTTGCTACTACGAGTAATTAGTGGACTTCCTGGAGGCAAACGATAAACTCAAAAACAAAGAATAAGAAACTAATAACGATAACCACCTACTTCGAGAAAAAGAAACATCCTTGAGAAATAAAAAACACTCCTGGAAAAAAAAATCAAAACACTTTGTGAAAATTTAACGGTGCGAAAGAGTAAAGATTAATTGCCGATTCTCTTGGAAGAACACAAGAGCTGCTGTAAAAAAGTGAATTATTAATAAAACCTGTGCTGCCGTGAAAAGGAAAATTATTTACTGAGAAATACCTATCAAAATTAAATAATTTTTTTGTAAAAAAAACTAAAGACAAAGTCAAGAAAGCAAAATTCCAGACGCACTAAAAAGAAACCTGGACAAACCGAGAACTGATTATGAGCAATGCGACGGAGGAAATGCGTAGCAGGTGGTCCGAGTGAGACGGCATAAGGAAGGGAGGGATACTGCCACAGGACTCATGCCAGAGTAGAAGGGTGACACGCGTTAACGGTAGGTAGGGATGGGTTTACGTGGAGAGGGAAACGGAAAATCAGAGGGTGGGAGGTCCCCCAACCATATGACTCGTCCATCGGCAAATTCGCAAATATTTCGTCATCAAATCGAGGTAAATTTTGCAACATCGGTCGCGCACATCGAAAAACCAAGGAGTGCTGGCACATCTACAGCCTAAGAGCTTTCATTTAAAACAAATCAGAGGAAAATCGGTCAAGCAGTTTCCGAGATCGAATTGGGACAACCTGTCCATCGGCAAATATGCGAATATGTCGTCATCAAATCGAGGTAAATTTTGCAACGTCGGTCGCGCAAATCGAAAAACCGATGGTAGCCTGCACATCTGCAGCCTAAGAGCTTTCTTTTAAAATAAATCCGAGGAAAATCGGTCCAGTAGTTTCCGAGATCGAATTAGCACAAACTGTAGGAGGCCACAAAAGGCCTTAGGATATTAAATATATAGATATGAATACTGTTGTGCGGATTTTTGTGCTTTCAGTGAATTTTCTGAGTAGCACGAAGCAAATTTCTTAACATTTTCAAAGGCATTCGCTTAAATGTTCTCTCGTGAAAAATTCAATTGTTTGGTTAAATTTGGCATTAGCTGATGTGGCTTGGTTCTTTTCTCCTAAACGCGGTTCATATCGCACTGCATTCACAAAAACGATGCTTCTAGGTCATATTATGTTTCAACTCTTCTTTTACGTATCATGCCCTCCTTTTGAACGTATCCAGCTTGTATGTAAAGGGAAGTCTGTTTTTCAGCTTCCCTGAAAAGTTGGCATTTTTGAGGTCGCACCTTTCTTTTTTCGCCGTAAAATGTTTTTTTGATAGCGGAGTGCAACCAAAAGTAGCTGTTGAAGGTTGGCAACAACCCCCTGCCATTTAAAATTCGCGCCAGCTTTTTGGTGCCTAAAGGTCTCCATGGAGAGGCCCTAGTTGCTATACTTTCTCTACTACAAAGGTGCTTCGGTAAACCAGAATCGTATTAACTGTCGTGATGCACACTAAATGCTGGAGTTAGAGTGACCAATGGGCGACCCGTAATTTTTTCGCCCGGCCTTCGAGATATTTCAGCAATTTTGACAGATGGCCAGCTTTTCAACGGCTTTCATTGCAATGCGTCAAATGGGAACTTTCATCATCACTCTCTGCGTCGAGCCGCGTCATCGTGATGAGATACTTCATATTGAGATCACAGGAGATAGTCGGAGTGTTTGAAATATAAATTTCGGCAAACTTCAAGAATCAATTCGACGGAACGAAATAGCACGGAAATACACATCTTTTTCTCAGAATATTCTAGTTGTGCGACACAACAGGGCTTATTCATCTGTTTAATTCAAGAGAAATTGCCTGCTCTTGCGGAGGGTTTTCATCGGCTACACGGTAATTACTAACAGATCAGCAGACTGAGTTTTAAAATTGATAGACAAAGAGTACGAAAGATGAAGCGATCTTTTAGGTTGAAACGAGTGGTTCTAATGGAAGGGAGAAAATTATGGACTAATTATAAGGTATTTTGTGTTTTTTCGCTACTTAATCAATTACTTACCTCATTTGTCCATGCCAACCACCCTTTTCCACCAATGAGATCGCTCTCTTTCTGTTTGTAGAGAAGCTAAAGAGGTAGAGAGATTAAAGTGAGCATCCCATTAAGTGAGTTTTTGTTGAATTCCCGTCGCCCCCCCCCCCCCCAAGAAAAACAATTTTGGGAACTAAAATACGCATTTTTGTGTCCACCAAAACTGCTAAAATCGTGTAGGTAAGCGTCCTTCAGCAATGAGTGAACCCAGTGTAAGGATTGAGCGGGTCAAAAAAATACCAGTAAAAATGAGTGTAGCCAAAAAGTGATAAGTTTCCGAGGGACCAAAGAATATGGGATGACGGCTCAAAAATGGTGAAGAAACATGTGCTAGACCTAAAAGGTTGGAGGTGATTCTACCGAGAGATCAAAGAATGAAAGGATCGAAAAGAAAGAGAAAATGGAATAATATATGCGGTTTTCAAGTGAGAGACTATTTTTAATTGATCAGAAAGATCCTGTCCTAGGTGATTTTATTTTTACCAGGCTCAAAGTGAGCCGGCTACTACCATGGGTAGGAGACCTGAAGGGCCACCAGGCACGTAATGCGCCGGCTTCTACTTTGCGCTGGAAAGTCAAAAGGACTTGAAATTTTGAATACTACTCTGTGCTATTGCACTTACTTTTACTCCGGATTCATAAATGAATCGGCTTCTCCGGTTGGAGGATTTGATACAAACGTGAATTTAGTCAGAGATGTCTTGAAATTTTTCCTGGGTGAATTTAGATCGGACTGCCATAAGTGGAATATTAAAGTTGATTTCGTGATGACCCTGAGAGATTAGCCGCTCCAATCGCTATAGATGAGTTGATTCAACTTGCTCGCCAAATTCGCTCCTTGACCGTGCTCGAGGAACTTGATTCTTGACTTGGGTTCGAGATTCCTTTCTGGCTGCTGCTTGAACTTGGTTGAGTCTTCGTTTCCTAGGTCTTGATTAGCTTGCTTCGCTGCTTGGCTGGATCTGGAGACTGGGTGTTGATCGGACGGCGCATCACTTAGAAGTGAATTCATGGAGCGCAGCGTCCCAGTATTTATACCGGTCGCGTGAGAGAGCGTTGCCACGAGCTTGGCTGTGATTGGTCGACGCGAGCGCTGTGTGAGAAATTGGCGGGAGTACCGCTATGCGAGTTTGAACTTCACGGGAGCACCGCTAGGCGAGTTTGAACTTGGCGAGCGCTGAGAGATTAAGTTTTTGAACGTTTTGAATTTCGCGCTCGCGCGCGGCTCGTGATTGGTGCGCTGCCTCGCGTTCATTCTGAGGCTGGGGCCAATGGAATTCAGCGGAGCTTGTTGCTCCCAGATTCATCACTGTGATTGGATTTCTAATGATTATTATTTTGAAGGTGAAACCGAACACCCAGAATCTAATATACAGAAGTCTGTATTAAGTAATGGCATTTGAAAGAAAAGTTCATTGAAATAGGTTAAAATGCAGTCACGATTGAAGGTTTTCACCCGAAAAAATGGCACCGTTGCAATCCAGAGCTTCTAAGCAAAATCGCGACCAATTTTAGACGTCTCGGGAGATATTTTACCTAGCCAAGTGCCCTTTATCCGTAACGGTCATTCTAAAGAATACGTTCGCTTAGTTTCTAAAAAGTTCCTTCCGTCGTAAGTGTCTTGTCATTTTTAGATTGTTTTATTTGTACTGACTAGGTCACAAAACGTGACCGTTCCTTGTTTCCTTGATTTATAAAAATGAATAGGAATAAATGTATTGTTTTTTCTATAAAAGAAAAATAAAAAATTAAAAAGAAAAAAGATTTTGTTGCTTCTCGGCGATTCCATAGCTAGGCACGGTTACCGAATTTACTCCTATCTTCCTTTAACGTTAGGAGTGACCAAAGTCCATTGGGACCCAACTCGATCGGGAGCAAAGTCCACCGGGACCCAACTCGGTTATCTAATCACCGACACGGTACCACGGGACCCAACTCGGACGTTGCCTGTTACACTGCTACTCTCCCTGAAAAGGTACTCTACACGAGTTTTCACAACACAGCCAAACACTGTCGACTAATTGAGAGCGGATGATCCTATCCCTATCCCACCCGGCACCCATCCGAGGACCTTAAAGGGGCAAACAGGATGTATTGCGGTGGCATAGCTATCCGCGGTTCTGCCCTCTGCATTATGTACGCGTCTATGTAAGAGTGTTGTTTCTATAAATTTAATTTTTATGTTATCATTGGTGTTTCAGGGTAGTAAATCAAATTCGGGAAACCATCAACCGTATTACATGACCACCCCCTCTCTACCAGGGTCCTCCACTCTACCTAGGGTAGGGCCCCTCCTGCGAGCCTATTCTCCCGCTCTTCCTAAGTCATCCTCAGGTATGTAAAGAAAACGTGACGTAACGCAATATCTTTCGATATTTGTTCATTCAGTTTTCGAAAATCAAAGGTTTCATCCCCCCAAAACTTGTCTTTTGGTGTGAATTGAACCTACAAAATTTTTTTGCCGGATCGGCAGGCTGATTATTTTCCGCTTCGATATCCGAGTTGATAAGTTAGCGACTCACAGATAACGACTGAATTCTAACGACTAGGGGTGTTCAAACGAATTCTTCCCGGAACACTATTGATATCGTCTCTTGCCGAAACTGGCTGCAGTACCGACAGTGGCGATTATATCGTTAACAGCCGGCCTTATCGGATTTTTGAGAGCTCGCACTCAATGCATTGTTGCCCCGTGTGTCGGTTTATCAGATTGCCTGGCGCGGCGGCGCGTAAAATAGATGTACACATGGCAACAGCTTATTTTCGTCACCTCCGAAAACTCTGATCGCTATCAGCAAGCGCTCTTATCGTAACATTTTCTTGTCGGAACTGTTTCGGTAGCTTACCGACAACCGATAGAACAGCCCTACTAACGACGTCCTTTAGCCGAGCGATAATTTACATCGAATTTCGCTGATCGTTATTCATCGTTCGATAACTTAGTGTCGTTAAGTTAGCGATCTGGACCCCAACGTTGCCGACGTGAGAGATAATAATCAACCAATCAGAGAGCGTTTATGATACAAGCAGCGCTCCAACTGCACGATGGCGTAAGTTGAAAACAACACGGTTCCTCTAATCAAATCTCTTTTCTTCACGTGACGCGGGTACGTTGTTAGGTTAGGTTAGCTTGCCGCGAATCGTTAGCTTAGAGGTTGCCGTAGAGCAACCTTTAACTTATCGACGGACTCAAATATCCCGCCACGGTTTAAGGATCGGCGCGGAGTGAAATAATCGCTCGATTATAAACTTTTGCCGCTAACGACGGCGTTAACGTAACGGTTTTAATACTAACGCGGAAAGTAATGAGCCTGCTGATCATCCTAAATAAATGATGCTGCAGAGGCCGACAAGTTCCCGTCGGGAACTTCAACATTTAAAAGTCGCGTTTTTCTTAGACATCGCGAACTCCCCCCGCCCCCCCCCCCCCCTTTAAATCGTTGCTACGGCTTTGACATTTTTTGAGGTAACACTAATACAGGGTACTTAACGAAAAAGGTCAGCCTCAGTGGTGTAGTGGTCAAGGCAGTTCGCTGCCAGCACTGAGGTCCCGGGTTCAATCCCTGGAGGTGACTGATATTTGAGGACACTCAAATTTCAGTCATCGTGACTGTGGATGACTATGCCACTCCAATACCCTCACCCTTTGAGGTTACAGGGTGCGGGAGGGACATAGTCACCCAGTAAGTAATCCGTCTGCACTGTTCGACTGGGTTGTGAAAAATCGGTAATCACTCGTAGTGTGCGCGACTGCCAGCGCTACCTATCAGTGTAGATTGCATCAACACAGTCCAACTCGGTGGACGGAGTGGCGCCACATCGTGCGATTTCGCCAATTTTTTGTATCATTCTCCCGGCACGGTTTGCCTGAACGAGTTTAAACTTTTCGAGTCGAAAGTAAAAACTCTTCAAATTCTTGGAGTATAGTGTCTGCCGAGTCACTGAATCCAAAAAGAAACACATCCTGATGAGCTCCTGGAAAATAAACTTGATTTAAAGGCATTTTGGGGTTATCATGGACGAATTACCGGTAGTGAGTCCGGTTACATTACTGAAAAGAAATTTGTTTTGAACCAAAGTCTAAAACAACATGTCGAATGAGAACCCTGCAGCTTGACCATTTTTCCCTGTATCCCACAAACATCGTGTTGCGACGACGATCGACCATCCTTTTTGAGCTGTGACGAGACTCAACATTAAGGTGATTCGATGGACGTCATATTTTGTGTCAGAACGTCGTACGATATATCGCATCAATTGGTTCCATTTTTTCAGCTTCTCGTCATTTTTCTCAAATTTTGAGATCGCAATTCTCAGGAGACTAGAGCACTCACCAATTTTAACAAAGAAATTCAACGTAATAAAGGCGTGTTTTCTTTCTAAAAAACCACGCCTTTATTACGTAGAATTGCTTTGTTAAAATTGGTAAGTGAGTGCTCTAGTCTCCTGACAACAGAATTGCAACCCAAAATTGGAGAAAAGTGACGAGTAGCTGAAAAAATGGAACCAATCGATGCGATATATCGCATGCCGTTCTGACACAAAATATGGCGTCCATCGAATCACCTTAACAGAAAAAAGGAAACGCGAGGAGTGAATCATTGTTTGGCGGTGGAAAGGAAAGAGGTTAGGTTTTACGTGGCCTGCCGGTCACCACAATTCACAACTCACAACATTGAAAAGGGCACAGCAAGTGCCACCCAAAAGGGCTTTAACAGTAAATACTCACATTTCTAGGATTGAATCCCGGGACGCGACGCGGATAAAAAGTAACAACTAAGAGCAGCCTCAGCCTGGTTGTGATTCCGACTCCCTCCGTCAAGGTACGGGCTGAGGTAGTCGGAACTGCCAACCTGTCGGAGTTTGAATTTGGGGCGGGAAAGGTTTGCTGCCATCAAGAAGCTACAACTAGACTTGGTGATTGCGGCTAGAGATGGAAAGTGAAATTTCGCATTTTGCAATTTCATATTCCAATGAAATGCTACATCCGAAAGGGGGGCACCTACAAGAAATTTAGAGAGAGAAGCTCCAATTTCACCTCCAAATCATATGAAAACATTGACATCTGCACCGTGTGAATGTTCTAGGTTTAGACGACAATGTGATTGGTAATATGGATAATACGTTTTACCTCTATTGCTGGAAATCGGAGGTTATTTTTCTTGTGGGGAGGTTCTATATCGTTACTGCATTACGATTAATTATGCGATTAATTTTAAGATTTTTTATGGATTAATTATTTATTATATCTTGCAAACTGAGCTGTTAAAGAGTGGGAGATGAGGGGAGAAGGGAGGGACGTGAAAAATTCAAAATCGAGGATTACCGTTGTTGGGCGTTTCGTGGCCGTCTGAATGTATCCCCAAAGGTTTCAAAAAATTTCATGAAATTTCACTCTAATGAATTTTATAGCATTTCCCACCTCTGACACGGCCTAGAACACCGTGATAGATACAGTTTTGCCAAGTGCATATGAGTTTTGATTGGCTCCTCCATCTTGAGCTTTATGGAGCTCTCAGGATCCAAAAATGTTGGACGCTGTAATTAAATATAAATACAAAATGGATTAAAATGTAGTGTTTTGTCAGGGTGTTTAGCGACCTGAAAAACCGGGAAATGCCACGGAATTATTTTGTTTCAGGGAAATTAGGGAACGTTATGGCCTAGTTACACGCTCAAATCCGTCAAATTCCGATCAAAATGATGACCAAAATGGCGGTCGAAAGTTATCCAGATTGATGAGTAAAATTAATGAAAACAGCGTGTTGATTGAAATAAGCACGGTTGTGTAGAAATCAGATGAACAATGAGCCCCACAGTTCCATCATCTACCATCAAATTTTTGCAGGCCGCAGAAATTTGATGGTAGATGCGCACCAGCCACCATTTGATCGGAAATTGATGGAGCGTGTAACCAGCACATCAGGGAATCCGCTAAAATTCGACATGTCGGACTGTCGGAGTTATCTTGTGGAAATGATTTTCGTGACAGGGAAACGCCAAGAAAGTAAAAAACGCGGGATTTTTTTTTTTTTTTTTTTTTTTTTTTTTTTTTTTTGGCAAATTGATGACGAATCAAATTTCAGTAAAATGGGATTGATAGCAAAATTTCTACTGATGTCTTTTTAATTTTAAAAAATGAGGCAAACATATTTCGCATAAGTTTAGAATTTTGCACTATTTATTACATAATATTCTTAAAACATGAAAAAACTTTCACTTACATCTAATAGTCCGGGGGCATACGTAACAAAACATATGTCCCGTGTGCAGATTCGTGAAGGCATATTGTGTGATACATCAATCTCTTCGTTTTGATGTCTAGAAAAAGAAAATCGATGATGGCCATCTCAAATTTCATACAAACCCCCCCAAATTCAAGATGGCGGCCAAAATGGCGGTTTTGGGGAGGCTTTAATCCATTAATTTTTTGGAGGACAGTTATGACCAGCTGCGTACATTTTCCACCAATGAATCTATTTCTGGTTTAAGATGAGTCGCCCTTTTTATGCCATTTTAAATAATGATGAAAAACAAGACAATTCTGAGAAGATCGTTTTAACTCTGAGCGCAAGGTTTGCCATCAACGAAAATTGGGCAAAGTGACTATCTTACATCCTTAATGAACGTACTTGAAGGACAACAATCTCCTCCGATGATGGGATCGTTCAGAAACAGCGTCACGTCGAATGTAAAAAAACCCGCATTTTTCGCCAAAATCGGCCTTTAGTCTCATGTTTAGGCCGGTATTAGACCCCTAAATAGACCGGAAATGACCAAATCATGATACATTCCGCAAACTTTAGACTTTAAATGAGCAAACAATCGTGAAATTGAAGAATCTCAGGGTATGGGCCCAACAACGGCCCTTATCGAAACCCCTCCTTCGGCAAATCTCTTAATATCAGTCATTTACCGGTCTGCGCCTTTAACTGGCAACAATGTCGGCAGTGATTTTCGATTCAGAGGCTTAATTTTTTGTAGGAGTAAACATCTGATCTCCTATTCGAACTTCTTGACCCAAGAAACTTAATTTTGAACGTATTGTTTGTTATAGCTGCCTTAAATGGCAGTTTCATCCGCAAGACCGGGGGCCATTTTGGGCGCCATCTTTGATTTTAAGGCTTCTTGAGAGCCGCAGCGGAAAATGGACCTCATTTTCGGACTCTACGACCCTGAAAACCTAATAATTGATACCTCACAATGCATGTAGACCCGAGTAGGCAAATTAGTACCCGTAAGAGGTATTTTTGGACGCCATCTTGGATTTTGGCCTAAAAATGACCTTTGGACTAACTTTTGACTGAAAATTCGGATTCTACGATCAAAAATACATAAGAAACGACACCCGACACGACGTATTTGCAAACTTTAAATTTTTTTACCCCAAAACCGCCATTTTGGCCGCCATCTTGAATTTGGGGGGGTTTGTATGAAATTTGAGATGGCCATCATCGATTTTCTTTTTCTAGACATCAAAACGAAGAGATTGATGTATCACACAATATGCCTTCACGAATCTGCACACGGGATTACGTATGCCCCCCGACTATAATCAGTTCAACCATGTCGAAAATAAGGAATGTTTTTTTCTTTTTGTCAGGGTAATATCAGGGAATTATTTTTTCTGTGTCAGGTAATTTTAAAATTTTCCCTGGTTTTTGGCCGTTTTTGTGGGGGAAATGTCAGGGAATTTTATTTTTGAAAATTCCTAAACACCCTGTTTTTGCATATCGCAACAAGAAATTTACTCAAATGCATTATTACGACTTATCAACATAGTTTTACGGCTAATTGTGGGCTACTTTCGAGAACAATTATCTTAGATGTTGTCAGGTTGGCAGCAAGCGCAATCGGTGGTTCAAAAATGGTAATGACCACCCTCCTATCCTCAAAAACCAAAACAAAGTGCCGCCATTTTTGGGTCCGAAGACCTCCATGAAAATGGAGGGGCATCATGTCCATACTTCCTGTATCAAGGTATTTGGAACTACGGTTTCCACCGATCGCCACAAAACTCTCTATCGGTTAAGCACCTACGTCAGTAGCACTCAAAAAATTAATTTTATGGAAGCTCGCAGCACCACTGTCATATGCCAGCGCCATGACTACACGCCGTGCAAAACGGTAAATGACCGTTTAGGCGCATAGCGACCAACGAATGATGCCGTAAAAATAGAGGAAGAAGGGCGGTTTAAGGACACCCACCGGTGTTATCAATTTCGCCGATTCTAACGAAATCGTTTGCTCAAGCTCAAATAACCACAAGATTGCCTAGAGCGGTGTTATATCAGGAAAATGTGTATGGTTATGAAGCGCTGTCTCAACATTTTGGCGTTCGTCCTAGAGAAATACCCCTTTTGCTGGAAATTAACCAACTGTAAGAAATTTCACGCCGAACCTCCATCGTTTTTTTTATCGAATTAACGATTATCTGTACGCCGTTCCCAAATTTCTGAGAAATTTCTTAAGACCTAACCGGCGACGATCCTGTCGCCTTCCTTCTCTCCCCCCCCCCCCCCCCAAATATAATTGCGGAGAGTTCGAGACGACGCATCAATAGCCATAGTTCAAATAAAACACATTCGTCACTATCCGAATCATTCATATTCATAAACTTACACCTTTTCTTCTACTTCTTTACTTACTTAGGGAGAGCGCTCCCTGTTATCACACCACTTTGAGCAATATTGTGATCAGCGAAGCTTACAGTTTAGAAGAGAAAATTGACAACACTGGTGTGGGTCTTTGAATTAGCCCTCTGCCTTTAGTTCACCCTGATTTGCTTCGCAGTGAACGTATTAAGCCCTTTTGCCACTTGCCAAGTTGACATAAAATCTCTTTGAGAATTGAGTTGCATAATAATTAGCCCGTTCATGAATGACATTTGAAAGTAATGTTATATGATGACTTTCGTGCTAAGACATGAGTCCTCAATTCACATTTTTACGATGTTTTATTAGTAACTTCTAGTTATGCTCTTAGATCGGCTTCATGGAGATGCTGGCTACCTGTCTAGCCCAGAGAGAGGCGGGACCATCCCACCTAGAGCCTATACAGCAGGGTATGTACCATCTGCCACAGCCACTTATGAAGATCCATACTATGCACAGTATGGTTCAAGAACCGGTTCAATTACTCCAGTGATAGACGAAGAAACAAGGTGTGTTCACCAGTCTTTTAAAAGATTTCAATCAACTTTTTTCTTTTTGTTCTTAATTTCTCTGTGTGAGTGTTTATTAAATGGGTATATTACATTTAAGACATACAGACAAATGAACCTTCTCATACGATTACCTAGACTGAATGAATTTGGTTGAAGCTTAGCGCTTACCTGGCAGTTTCATTGTCCTTGAAGGTACTGAAGAACAAAGCAGTGTGAAATATCAGTGATGTTTTTGTGTATGATTATGATGTAAAGAGTTATCGAAAAGTCTCGGTTGGAATTTCTTAGCTCCGAATACAGAGTCCCGCACACAAATCGATCGCATTGGCGCCGAGATAGAATTTTTTCAGCACGCAAGTCCTTTTCCCTTAAATCAGCATCCCATCTTTTGTTGCGTTCAATGAAAAATACCTGCCCGTAGTTCTATTTGATTTACTGCGTTTCTGCGGTTTTCCTTTTTTCAGGTGTTTCTAGATGCCTTTCATATTTTTACTTCATTTTTTTTTTTCACTTCACCCACTTTTTGTAAAAGTTTGAACCTAGATCATTACTTACAGGTGCAACTTAATATCTAGGCCCGGATTTCCCTAGAAGGGCATAAGGGGCGGCAAATTCCGAGTTCCAAGGAGGAAAGAAAAAAAAATAGAGACCAAAAAGTTGCAACTAACAGCGACATGAAATTTCAGAGCATGAGAATGCATGATTCAATGAACAGAAGGTCGTCATCAATTGCCGCCGTTCCATACCATCAGCCAAACTATTTGGAATAAGTGGAAAAATTAAGGTGTTAATTTTTTTTTTAAATTTTTTTTTTAGTTTGAAAGGGTCAATTTTGCTTCGGTGGGCAGATATAACAGGGTGTTCAGCAACCGGGAGAAACCTGGGAATGGGTATGAACCGGGGGAAAACCGGGAATCAAGGATCTGAACTGGAAAATCGCGAAAATTTGGATGTCGCGCCGAGTCGCGGGCTGCATAAATTATAACTCGCAGGAAGTGGACCGGGATCGGCAGCGGGAGCTCGCGGGGGACAAACCTAGCCGGGCCGAGGATTTCCGGAACTTAGCGAGGCGCCAAGAATGCCGATCGTCGTATCCCGAACCCAAAGACATGAACAAGCACCAGCCACGGAAACGCATAACTGCGGCTTGATTTCCGGGGTGCCCCGTTGAGACCGGATCGTCAAGCAGAAAATCCCGGTGTATTGTCCCTATCAAGTGTGTTATACGTCTATGGTATGATAACAATTAGCAATGTGAGTCATATTTTATCGGTGGATGCAGGTGGTTCCGCATCCAAAATCGGCAACGGATGCGGAGATTTCCGTATTTTATTTCCCGCATCCAGTGTCGCGTCCTCTTTCCACTTTGGTAATGAGTTTGGTGAAAGGGGTGGTAGTTTGACAATAGACCACTAGACAAGGTACGAATTTCAGCATTCTGATACATGTTTCCTTACCAAAATTCCACGTGAAACGCGATGCGCACAACGAAAATTACCGAAATCAACTCCTTCCTAAGATATTTAATGATTCTTGGTGCGTGAATTGAAACCACCCGCTCATGAAAACTCAATGCTCTACGTGATTCACATCGTGCACTAAACGTTATCATGAACGTCTCTGCGATAAAAGAATCTGGCAGCCTCAATGTTGACGCTTTGGCTCAGCTATAGCAAATTACTTATAGTTTGAAAAACACTTGTGGGAAATGAACATTGCTCGATTGAGAGGCTTGCTGAAACCCTTGTAGTGCGCGATTTGACTCACGTAGAGCTTTGAGTTTCTTGTTAGCGGGCAGTTCGAATTCCTCGTAACCAGTGTGAAATAAAAGTGTTAATAACTCCGTTAGGAGTTGGTTTCAGTAATTTTCGTCGCGCGAATCGTGTTCTACGTGAAATTCTGATTAAGAAACATGTATCAGAATGCTTAAATTCGCACCTTGTCTAGTGGTCCATTGGTTTGACGTACGACGTAGAAAGCGGATGCGCATCCAAAAACGGGAAGCAGGTCCCGCCAGCCCCATACCCGCTTCCACTAGCATCCACTTGCTGCGTGGGAGGCGCGAATTCGAAGGAGGGATTGCGATTTGGGCCGAAATCGGGATTTTAGGCATTCCACGGTTGATGATGCATACAGGGTGTGCAATGCATACAAGTTGGAAAAGTTCGATTTTGAACTTAGGCCTGAAGAGGGCGTGATCATATTTCAGTATGTTCGTGCCTAGGTGTCCCTGACATTATATTCTAAGCCTTAACAGGGGCCTAAACCTGGCTTCTGAGCCCAAAATAGCTGATAATTCGAGTTTATCGCTGTTCAACCTTAGATTTCGACCTGGGTCCGAAGGGGACGGTCGGTCATATTCCAGTATTTTACGTGCCTCGGTGTCCCTGACATTATATTCGAAGCTCATGGCCTGTCTCCTTTGGGCTCAGGTCAAAATATGAGGTAGAATCGCAAAAAAAATGGATTTTCATCATTTTCGGGTTAAGAAGATAGAAAAGTTCGATTCTGAACTTGGGTCCAAAGGGGACGGTTGATCATATATGTTACGTTCCTAGGTGTCCCTGACATCATATTCGAAGCTCATGACCCGTCCCTTTGGGTCCAGGGTGAAATCTGATGATGATGTAGAACCTTGAAGAACGCAAATTTTCAGCTATTTTGGGCTCAGAAGCCATGTTTAGGCCCCTGTTTCGCAGCCAAATAATGTGAGTATTGGCAAAACTCGTTTATTTTCGTTTCATAATCATCATCAACCGTCAAATATCCACAAATTTCCCGATTCCATTGAGGGGTCGATCTCGGCCCAAATCACAACCCTTCTTTTTCATTGCATTCGAGGGCAAAACTGCAGGAAGCAGGAACTGCTTATGCTACAAATGCTTGAAATTGAAGTATGGTTATTCAATGCTGCTTTCATTACCTCCAGAGTTCCTTTATGTACTCATCTATTTACATAGTTATAATTCATGATCTAAAATTAAATTACACAAATTACAGTAATTGTAACAGGAGGCTGTGAAATCATTAATTTAAATCCTACATATCAGATATCAAATGAAATTAAAGTAGAAAACCAAACTTATGATGTAATTTCCACAGATTACCGTCACTACTTTCATTAGAATTTTTACCCAGTCGGCTGAAAAGTTGTGTGCTGCATTTCAGTTTGCATAGCTACTTTGTTTGTCAAAGATAGAAACCTTGACTGTTGCTGAAAAAATGTATTTGAACCACTAAATTACAATATTAGTCATTTTGCAGAAAGGAGACATCAGTAACCTATCCTTTAGAGTCAAAATCCTACAAGAAGATTTTGACTTTCTGAAAGGTATGCATCTAACAATAAGTTGGTTTAAGTTTCACTGTTTATTTATTTAGGTATTTAAACCCAGGTCATTATTTCCTTTCGGAAGATTCAGATGGGGTTTAATGGTTTGTATCATGCATAAAGTAATGTAGGTAGTGATCATTCAAAACTGCCTTGTTGCAAATATGTGGCATTTCTAGCAATCTTCCATCCAAGGCAGCTAAAATAACATCTACTGGCAAATAATTGAATGGATAGGTATTTAACAGGGCAATAATAATTAGCCCTCCCCTGATGGAAACTCTTAATGTTACTTACAGACTAAAATAGATTAGGGCAAACTTACTTATAAATAAAAACAAGGAATTCTTCAAAACTTGCGCAGCAAAACAAACTAAAGCACTGCTGCACTGCCGTGCTAAGGAAAAACACCGTATGAATATTTTAGAGTTGCCAAATTTCCTTCGATCAAATGTTAATTTTTGAGGAGCATTATGAATATTTTTCCCTGAAACTTTCAAATCCTCCAAATCGAATTGCTAGTGAGATTCGCTTAAAAATTGGAAGAAAAATAATCAACAGTTTTCTTGGAAATTCGTAGGAAGGCAATTTGGCAACGCCTGAAGGCTCTTACAGCGTTCTTCCTTAGCACGGCAGTGTAGGTCTGTGATGATTTATCAATGTGGTGGTTTCAATGTATGATTTTCTTGCGATTCAAGAATCTGTTAAGGAGTAGGGGACAATATTCATCAGAAGCACAGGGATGAGTTAAACGATTATTAACGCACACGTCAAAGCTAAAACCCACACTAAGTGTGACTACAACATGACCTCAAATGGAGCAAAGAGATCTACATATAAGTTTTTCCGTTTTCCTTACTCGGTGGTGGATGTTTACAATAATTGATAAGATCGTAACTTCTATCAGGGTCTGAATTAGCAGCAACTACTGCTTGTGAATGTAAGATTACAAGAGGAGTGAAAATCTATCTTGATCATGCACTTAGGTGCTTATTAAATTGCCGAACTTGTTTTCTGTGGAGAATGGAACGGAGACAGCATGTTGCTGTCAACTACCTAGGGACTATCTGATCAACAAAGTAAGTAATTTAATTCCTCGCACATGAACTCGAAATTTTAGCATCATCACAAAATTACATTAGAAATAAGGGTCAGATGACTCGACCAAAATCTGAGCATAAGAAGAAAAACACTAAATGGGGTTGTTGCGTGGGTGAGGGATTTGAGAATAAAAAATGTGTAGTCATAGAACTTTTCGCGATGAAAACGATGGTAACGTTCAAAAAGTCAAAAATCAAGTCCTTAAGCCCGAAAAAGCCCATCAAGAGGGTTATTCAAAATCGGCGATTTTACCCTACGCTTGGATTTTGCCCGGAGTTGGATATGTTGTTCCCTATCACAAGACACGCCTTTTTCCGGCATTGGCAAGTTCACCCGAAATTTTTCCCGCGCGCTACAGCGTTGCCAAGTTGAAAACAGGCAAATTCCGTAAGTGGCATCAAAATTGAGCTATGAAGTTGCGGTTTTAACGAAAAGTCTCTAAAAATTACGCACTTTTAGGAAATGACCATGTTTTTAATGTCGCATTAATTTTAACATGCATTATTGCCAAATTTCCGATTTTTAAATTCGACAAATGTTACATATCCAGATGTATCTCTACAAGCGGGCTCGTCGCTGACATACAGTGATAATGAATGCCGAAATGGGAATTTTGGGAGGTTTCAGGTTAGAAAACGGCGTGTTCCGGTGTCGCGCACCACTCTGATCGACACATAATTTTAGCTAAATGTACTTAAGTGTCTAATCTATGAGGTAGGTCAATAATATCGGATGTCCCTCTTCTTATTTTTTGACACGGAGTGATGATGGGTGCCGAAATCGGCCGAAATGGGCAATTTGGCCGTTTTGAGGTCAGAAAATTGCGTGCTTGGGTGTTGCGCACCACTCTGATCGACACGAAATTTCGGCTAAATGTACTTAAGTGTCTAATTTATGAGGTAGGACAATAATATCGGATGTCCCTCTTCTTATTTTTTGACACGGAGTGATAATGGGTGCCGAAATCAGCCGAAATGGGCAATTTGGCCGTTTTGAGGTCAGAAAATTGCGTGCTTGGGTGTTGCGCACCACTCTGATCAACTCGAAATTTTGGCTCGACGTACTTAAGTGGATCTCTTAAGAGGTGAGATGATAAAACCGGATGTCCCTCTTCTTATTTTTTGACACTGCGTGATAATGGGTGCCGAAATGGGCAATTAGACCGTTTTAAGGTCAGAAAATTGCGTGCTTGGGTGTTGCGCACCACTCTGATCAACTCGAAATTTTGGCTCAAGGTACTTAAGTGGATCACTTAAAAGGTGAGACGATAAAACCGGATGTTTCTCTCTACATATTTCTCCACGCCTAGTCATCAAAGGAGGCTATGGTGGCATTTTGGCAGTTTTGAGGTTAGAAAATTGCGTTTTTAAGTATGGCGCACCACTCCGATCAACACGAAATATTTCTGTATCTTATTGGATGTATAACGTAAGACTAGAGGCAATTTTTGTTTGTGTCCTCGTTTCCATACGTCACCTAGCGCGAAAAAAGGAAAAAAATGATTTTTTTTTAAAATTTTACGAAGTCTTTTAGAAGCTAAAATATTATCCGATGATAATGAATTTTTTTCTACAAAAACTAAGCTAATTGATGTAGATTCTGACAAATTTTGGTTCAATTCTACCGAAAATTACGAAAGTTATGAGGAAAAGACGTTAGCATAGTCAAAAATAGCCCCAAAAAGCGGTTTTGGGGGGTCTGAGGGGGGGCGGAGGGGGTTGGGGGGCTAAAATTCCCCTAAACCTAAGTTTTAGGACACCCTTGATGACTTAAAATGGTTAAAATAAAAATCCGTTCACAAGGGCATTTTGACATCCTTATCCCGGGATACCCTTTATTACATACAATACATGATTTGACATAATTTTCAATTTCGGACACATACCCAGGCCAGTAACATATGAGTTTAGCTTTCTCAATGGTTTTCCCTGTTCCTAAGTGGGCGTTACCATGTAACAACTTTAAATAGCTAGGCCTTAGTATTGTTCGTATGACGATTCGGTTTTTAAAATACAATATCTCATCATTAATTGTTAGATCACATCTCATTTTGAAAAATGGCTGGAGCATTTCTACATTGCATTTAGTCCAGTCTGTCACAAGCAATTGCTTTACCTGATTAATGAGAGGATCATTTAGACTACCGTTTTGGAGTTCTAAGAATTTTGTATTGGACAGCTGAAATTTAACATCCACACAGTGAACAACATCATTTAGTTGGATTTCATCCTCAGGTTTATTACTAACAATAAAGTTTCGCGACAAAAGATCAGCTAGAAGGTTATCTTTTCCCGGTATGTACTTAACTTCTAAATCATATGGAAGCAATTTCAGCAAAAGACGCTGCAATCTGTTAGACATTATTTGAGAGATATTCTTTTTATAACTCGGCTCTAGTGGTTTGTGATCGTTTTCAATTAAGATTTTAAAATCATAGACCATATTGTGAAAACGTTTTACTGCAAATACAATACTAAGTAGCTCTTTCTCTATTTGAGCGTAGCACGTTTCAGCATCTGATAAGTTTCTTGACGCAAATGAACCGGCTTTTGATTTTGGATCAGACAGGCTCCAAGACCAAATTGTGAAGTGTCACATTGAATAAGAATTGGCTTTTTGGGATCGAAACTAGTCAGATTGCCGATGGCGCACTCTGCTTCCTTGATTTTATTAAAACTATCAGAGTGAATTTGCTGCCATGTAAACATAGAATTTTTTTTCAATAATCCCCTAAGCGGAGCAACTAGATCTGCTAATTTTGGGATGTGTTCCCTTACATAAGTGATGGTTCCTAAAAAACTTTGTAGCTGTTTCCGGTTTCTGGGATTCTTTAATTGCAAGATTGCTTCAAGATAATCAGGATTCAGAGATACCTTTACCGCTAATAACATGCCTCATATAGTTGATCGTAGGTTTCTTGAATTGGCGTTTATTTTTATTAAATTTAATATTGAGCAATTCAGCCCTTCTCATCACTTCCTTAAATGCAATATCATGTTCCTCTTCCTTTGACCCAGCAATAAGGATATCATCGAAATTAAAAATGACATTAGGAATGTCTCCAAAATATTTGGTTAATAATTTCTGAAAAATCTCAGGAGCGCACACAATGCCAAAAGGTAATCTTAGAAACCTATAACTACCAAATGGTGTGTGAAAACCCATTACTTTGGATGCTTCATGTGTAAGTTTACAATGCCAGAATCCATCCTTAATATCCAGCACTGTAAGAACGTTTTTTCCTGCTGGCTTAGGTTTAATCTCTTCGAATGAGGGTATGAGAAATAATTCTCTCCTAATGTTTTTAATTAAGTTCCTTGGATCAAGGCAGATTCTGATGGAATGGTTGTCCTTTTCCACAACAACTAAATTGCTATACCATGCAACATCAGAGACATCATTAGATATTATATTTGAGATTAGTGAGGTTTCTAATTTTTTCTTTAGAGATGGTAAAATTTTATGCGGCAACCTCCTGGGAGGATCATTGAAAGGTACAGAACTAGGATTAACAAAAACATCAACTGGATCAGGAAAAGCTCTGAGACCTGTAAAGGAATTAGGAAAGTTAATAAGCACTGCTGCTTTATCTTTGAAGGCTGAAACTTAATCAATTTGTTGTTTAACAATGAGACCTAGATCAACACAGGTTTTTAAACCCAAGAGAGGCACAGTGCCTGCTTTAGTTACAGTAAATAAAATCTTGTACAATACATTTTGACCGGGTAAACTGCAATTCAAGAGTACATTACCAAGTGTTTCAATCGGAGTACCGCCGTATCCCAGAATGATCGATTTATTTGGCGTCAGCACATTATCCGCATTCTTGACCTTTTAAAATATGTAGTTGGGTAGAATGTTGATTTCCGCACCTGTGTCCAGTTTGAAGTCAACGAAGGAGTTGCTCACGCGAATTTTCTGCATCCAGAATTTGGCTGAACTACTTGGTGTATCGTTGATCGCACGGAATACTTGGGTATTGGTTGAACCATGTGTATGAGATGTGCTGGCGGTTGCTGCATCACTCAAATTTACCGACATTTTAGGAGAAACACAAGTTTTATTTACAATACTTGAAGACATGGGCCTCACAGAGCAATAATTATCACAATTAACTAGAACATTTTGCTTCACGGAGCAATAATTATCATTATTTACTAGAACATTTTGCTTCACCGAGCAATTAGAATTTAATGGATTTTGCATCTCGGAGCATTTGTTAATTTCACTTAAGGAATTTGCCTCAGCACAATTATTGAAAACACTTAAGGAATCATGCTTCTCGGAGCAATAATTAAAATTTCCACTCATCAGGATGGGCTTTTCAGAGCAAAAACTGGAGACACTGAACGGACTATGCTTCCTGGAGCTATCATCTAGAATAATTTTAGGGTTACGCTTTTCGGAGCGGTCATTCGGACAAATTACAGGTTGAAGCTTCTCGGAGCTAGGTAAGGAACGATCAACAACAATTTCATCGATTATTACAAAATCTTGTGCATCAATGTAATTAGCATAATTAGAATTATAGTCTGTCCCAGATACGAAGAGCCCTGGAAAATCAGAATAATTTGCACTATGTAGAAGCAAGGTATCGTTCGTTCTATTGTGCCCGACTAATCACCGAGCAAACCCCGCACCGTACAGAGGGTTGGTTATGAGCTCCGCGGCGCGGCGGCGTCTTACGCCGGGAATCCGCTCCTGGACCTTGGGGAAAACCACCGCGGAAAAATACGAAGGGAGTATGCGTTGCCTCGAGGTGACTTGTGGCCCTCTGTGCGACGCATGTGAGAGGCGACGAGATGACAGGTGACGAGGGTCGAGGCACCCCAACCCGCCAAATAGTGCTAATTACTCTGATTTTCCAGGGCTCTTCGTATCTGGGACAGACTATAAACGGATTAGAGACATTAATGGAAGATGATGCTAAATTTACTGTGTCAGCTGAGCGCTGAGCAGGAGCACTAGAGGAAGGTTTAGAGCGCGTTTCACAGACACTTGCGAAATGATTAAAGAACCCGCACTTCGAACATCTTTTCCGGAAGGCAGGACACTGACGAATAGGATGAAGTTGTCCGCAGTTGCAACAGTTGATCTCACTCACTTGCTGCAGATTTTCTTGGGGTTGAGTTGAGCTGCTTCTTCCTTGCTTTGATGTACTTGCGGAGTTTTGACCACGGTTATTAAAGCTGCTCTTCTTACTGGAGTTGGGTCTGGATTGATACCTGATGTAATGGACCTGATTGCCATTAGATACCTCCTCTGCTCTTTGCTTCCCTGTTTCCACAGAACAACAAATTTTGACTACCTTGTCTAGATCAAACTTTTCACCAAGGAGCCTTTCTTGCACCGTTTTGTTGTTGATTCCAACAACTAACCTATCACGAATGAGTTCTGATTTCAGAGTACCAAAGTCACAATCATCGGCTAACTTTTTAACCAAAAGAAAGAAAGCTTCGAATTCTTCCGATTCTCGCTGACAACGAGAGTTGAAAAGAAACCGCGAATACAAGGTTCATACCGCCATGATGGCCGGCTCGCGAATGAGGGTTGTTGTCATCGATGGCTGGTGAGCCACTGACAGCCCCAACAATCAGCACACCACAGACTTGTAGAAACTGAATTTAAAAAAAAAATCATGCAACAACTCCATTGCCTGACAACATGAATAATAAACAGAACACACACAACTGAACCACTGATAAAGAATCACTAAAATGCGCCAATTAGGCTCATATCACAGGATAATAAATCAAATTTCTTAAATCCACGCTATTGACTAAAGAGCGACGCCCAAAAGGACCGTTTTTTGGCACAATTTGGGCCAGCGGGGATTTTTCTGAAACCGGGCCTAAACGATACCTTATGATATCCTAAAACTCTGGTTAAAATTTTAGCTTGAGTACACGCACGGTTTTTGAGAAATGAGGGGGCAAAGTTGCCAAATCGCCACCATCCTGGACAGCATTTCTATAGCAAAAAGACGGGGGAAATGGATGAAAAAGTTACACCTTTGATGGGTTTCGGCTGTAAATGTTCTTATTGGGCCCCCAAGCATTTAACTGTGTTCAGTTTCAAAAATGTTGGTCGCACAGTGGTCCAAAATGGGGAGAAATTGTCGACAAATCAGGATTCTTTGTCAAATTTCTAACCATGGAAATAAAATTGTCGGTTTGCTGCAGTTTTCGTCGCTAACAATGTTCTTATCGGTCCTCGATGCATGAAATTGTGTTCAGCTTCACAAATTTACATCGCACAGTGGTCAAAAATGAGGGAATTAGTGGACAAATTAAGATCCTCTGTGAAACTTTTTAAAAATGAAGTGAAACTGTTGGTCAGTGTGGAGTTTAGATCCCGGAAAAATTCATGTATTTAATTCTTTTAATTATTACTGCATGTCAGACCGTATTGTTTATAGAACGTTGTTATAGAATAGACTTTGTAGCATTATCTCAATAAAATATGTAAACTTTCAGAAATTTAAAAAAGAAGGAAAATTGGAGAGAAAAAATTTAAAAAAAAGATTAAAATAGTCCAAAAAAGAATTTAAAGAATTTTTCCGGGATCTAAACTCTACTGGGGACCAACAGTTTCACTTCATTTTTAAAAAGTTCCACAGAGGATCTTAATTTGTCCACTAATTCCCTCATTTTTGACCACTGTGCGATGTAAATTTGTGAAGCTGAACACAATTTCATGCATCGAGGACCGATAAGAACATTGTTAGCGTCGAAAACTGCAGCAAACTGACAATTTTATTTCCATGTTTAAAAATTTGACAAAGAATCCTGATTTGTCGACAATTTCTCCCCATTTTGGACCACTGTGCGACCAACATTTTTGAAACTGAACACAGTTAAATGCTTGGGGGCCCAATAAGAACATTTACAGCCGAAACTCATCAAAGGTGTAACTTTTTCATCCATTTCCCCCGTCTTTTTGCTAAAGAAATGCTGTCCAGGATGATGGCGATTTGGCAACTTTGCCCCCTCATTTCTCAAAAACCGTGCGTGTACTCAAGCTAAAATTTCAACCAGAGTTTTAGGGTATCATAAGGTATCGTTTAGGCCCGGTTTCAGAAAAATCCCCGCTGGCCCAAATTGTGCCATTCGTGGCGTCGCTCTTTGTAATGAAAGAGTAGTTAGAATATATCAGAGTGAAAAGTTCCTAATTATTTCACTGTATTCGTTTACCCTGATGGATGGTCGCCGAATTCCAAAATAACCGTTGCATCTTTGGATGACAGCACGTTCGAGTTGTTTAATTAATAATAGAACGGTACCCTTTCAAAAATTGTACTTATAAATTTAGCTTCAAGGCACAAGATAACAATACGTAAAATTTGGAAATGAATTTTCACAACACTTCACACGCACCACAGTACACAACAACAAACAAGTCGGCCGTATGCATTTTTTTAAATTGCCATCATTTCCCGCTCCCCGCGTTTCACATGTCTGGTCACGTCACATTTGCTCTAAAACAAGTTCCCTCGTCTTCCTCCAGTGAATGCGTTTGAACGAAAATGCGTGCTGCATCCACTAATATAATACGACTAAGCACAGAGCGCCAGGGCGGCTTCACTTCTCCCCCGTTTCATTAGATGCGAGTGCTCCGTCTTAATGTCTTTGGCCAAACCGAAGAAGTGCCGTGAATTTTCCCTCCTTTACGTGTTGTTTATGTTCAAGCTTTTGAGGTTATCTTAACATGCTCTTTATCACTAGTTCGTCAGAGGTGTCTCTTTTAACTAAGTTGACGCTTTGCTTTGTCTCCTTTTCTGATTCTGTTATAGCACCATCTCATTTCATAATAGCACCAATAAATTAATTGCTTAGAGGACAGACAGAGTCTGCCAATTTTGGAAATGATCTCTGATTTCAAGTCCTACTCATTTTTTTTAGTTTCACTCTAAAATTTTTTTTTTACATTTTCAGTTAATTCTGCTGTCCAGCATTATTTCTTCCTGTGTAGGAACTTAGTAGAGTTCCCATCCTTTCTTTCATAGAAACCAGTGAAATTTAATTAGAAAAAAAGTAATAACTCAATTGAAAAAAATGGCATACTCACATATTTCAGGGTCAGGGGGTATAGTGGTCTTTACCAGATTGAATTTTTATCAGTGGAACTGGCAACCTTTCTCTTCTTTTTTTTATTTCTTTGCTGCATACAATAAAATGCTTTTGGTCGCCTACTTATATTTCAAATAAGTTTTCCGTATTATAAAGCTGAAAATGCAACCTTTCTAATGGTACAATTGCGGCATCTTCATATCTTCATTAGTTCTCACGAAAAATAAGGAAACACGTCTCCTTCATGAGCTCATCAAGTCCGCAGGAATGCGGCGAAAAACCGGAGGAAAATCGGGAATGGGGACGTGGGAAAAAACTGGACACCCTGCAAAATTTCTATAATTTCAGTGGGAAGGCCTACCAAACCCGCCGTTTCTGGCGAAAGACCCCCCCCCCCCCCTTACAGTCACGTTTCCCACACTAGTTGGGAACGGCGGCAATTCTATCGTTGCCCCCAGTGGCAAGTACGTAAATCCAGGCCTGAAAATATCTTTTTGTTAAGCTTGGAGTAAAAAAAATTATTTTATCATCTGAAGTATGTTGATCGAATCATGTGTAAATTTTACAGTGACACGGAACTAATGGACGAATCTTATAATTTGTATGGAGTGAAACTGGCTGCAGGGCCTGTGCCACCTAGATCTCCCTTTGCCCCTCCCGCTCCAGTTGTGCCACCATATGATGTCACCAGGTAAATGCATCTTTACAGCACCCAGTTGTAGATTCTCTTCTTTTCTTTCATTATGTCTTGTGAATGAAGTATTATGCATCTTATATAAAACAAGGTTGCTCTGCCCCCTGGCCGCTATGCGGCCCAACCCTCTGGAGGGCGCTTCGCGCACTCAGGCCCGCTTCGAGAGCTCTATACGCATATGTATTGGCAAAAATGTTCTTCCATTTTAATACACCATTTTGTGTTTGAGCTGCATCGATTTCAAAATTTTTAAAGTAATATTCAGATTTGTAAATGATGAGGAATAGCTGAATTTTGCTTGGGAGAGGGGGGAGGGGAACGTCAACAAATTTCCTAAAATGCACCATAATTGGTCAAAATTACCTAAACGAAGGTAAATTTTGCCAGCCATGGGGGGCAACTGGCCCCTTGCCCTCCCTAAATGATGCCCTTGCACCAGAGAAGAAGAAAAGGAAGAAACAATAGTCAAATTATCTACCAAAGTAAAAAGTAAAAGTTCGAAAATCTTTAGGTTTCCATTTCAACAAACATGAGCGGTGACTCATTATTTCAACCGCTGATGAACTGATAGAAAATGGTCGCTGAACTTTCAAAAAATGTATTTTTTGGCATTTTTTCACATCTGTACGTTGAATTTATCTTTTCTTTTCTTCTTTTCCTTTGAGAAAGGTTAGGAGTTTTAATAGGGCTGCGTTTAATAGAAACTCATCAAGTCGCATGTAGATGAACTCGAGAAAAGGGAAAAGTGAAGAGTTAGTAGAGCTGAAAACTACTCCTAACTGAATTTTTTTGAAAATGTGACTTGGTGCGTTTTTGTAAACGCAGTCCACTCACTGGAAAAATTTTCATTTATTATGTTATTTTTAGATGCTCAATTTAAGAAAAAGAAAAAATCGGATTATGACCGTTGAGAGTTAAATTATTTGGTCTGCCCGGACACGACGCAGTGCCTGCCCTCTCACTTTGTGTCTGCTGTTAATATTAATAGAAATTCGGCAATCAAGTATTGATCAATGCCACAATCGAGGCCGAATGAATTAGGAAAAATTGAGTAAAAACCACATACCTTGGACCTTAACCTTGGGATATCCCCATTTCAGCGTCGCGCCGTTCCTCAACTCTCGGAATGAGGAGCCCTACACTAGGGGTAGCATTGTTCTACAGTTTATTCGAGTCACTGAGGTAGAATCCCACATCTAGACGTTTCTAGAGGAAACGACATATGTCTCACGCTATTAACATTGGACGCAAGTCCCATGAGCTTTAAAAGCTCTAAAACTTTAAAAGTTCGGGATTTCATACTTTCTTGCACATTTACAGATATTACAGATGACATACATGTAAGCATTATCCTTATCGATCCGGTAGTTCTTCAGAAATAGTGCTTCCAAGATTTTGCTTGTAGCTATATAATATAGATGTAAGATGAATTTTACACTGATGATGTTCCAAAAAGAGGGGAATTGTCTGTAATCGATGTCCATGTCCCTGTTTTTCTCATGATACTTGATGATTAGGGTGTGTCTTTATTCTGTATCCTTTTACCAGTTATCATAGTTCACACAAGAAACCCTACTGCTGAAACCAATACTTTTATGCCTAATTTCAAGATAAGACGTAATATATATTAATTTACGTTAAATTCTACAAGTCGCAGGTTGAAATACCGACACGATTTTAAAAGAAATGATGGGAAAGCCCTAAATGATATGGTAAACTACTAAACAACAGAGATACACACCGAAGGGTGTAAAATGATTTAAACATCAAGCGCCTTAGAATCCAAGCCTCAAGTCAAAAAAGAGAAAGAAATCACCCCATACTCCATTTGTAAATCAGGGTGTCTAGCATCAGGAAAAACCGGAAAATATCAGGAATTTTGGCCGATCAGGAAAAAATCAGGAAAATCGGAAAAATCAGACGTTTTATCAGGAATTTTTCTGACGCGAATCTCCTCGGCGGAGAAAGTCTTACTTCTTTTTGCCCACCGCACCAGGAGTCAAGAAAAATCAGGAAAATATCAGGAATTCTCAAAAGGAAAAACCAGGAATTTTTTATAAAATATCAGGAAAATTACAGGATTTTTCAAAATCAAAAAATACTAGATACCCTGTAAACGTACATGGAGAAAAAAAACTTCGGCGATATGACCCGAACTTCAGATGTGTGATCTGAAAACTGAAGGCAATATGGATCTCTGGAGTTTTCGAATGTCACGCCTGAGGTTGTTCCGGAGCGAAGTTGTTTGGGTCAGGCTGCCGAAGTCTTCGGCTCAGGTAACCGAAGTTCGGTTTCAGTGGCCGAAGTCTTCCGGTCAGGCAGCCGAAGTTTTCGGTCCAAAAATGTATTATTCAGATGCATTCTGTGCATTCAGATGTTACACAGGTTAATGAGAAACAAGAGACATGCGCACATTAATTAAGTACTAGTTTAACTTACCAGTCGGGAGACATTTCAGCGTAAAATATTTGGATGGCCCGGCGGGGAATTGAACCTGCGACGCCAGTCTTATCAGCCTGGTGCTCTACCAAGTGAGCAAGCGCGGCTGCTTAGAGATAGCGCCGAAGTATCCCAAATTATTATGATAGTTCGTCCTTTATACTTCATTATAATTTGAGAATTTTGCAGGACCTTTAAAAACTTTGTTTATTGTATGAAAGCGATTGGGCTTCTAATTAGCCTTATTTAATAATCTTTCTTCTCTGCGATAGCTGCTGAAACTCGCAAAGTGGACCTCATCTAAAAATCAGTTTTTTGCCATTCTGTTCAGTAGCCACTAAAGTTTTCGTTGGTCTCTGCTGGACACTTCAGAGAGAGTCCATTCGAAGTTAAGCCAGAGCATCTAAAGTTTTAGGCAGGAAAAACTGCCAAAGTTTTCAGGTCACTAATACTACGTTTTCGGTTATTTTATCTGAAATTTCGATCAAATTTGCCTCCCGTAGTCACTCAGCTTTGAGACACGAGGTTCATTATGGACCTCGGATCCTTGGTCTGATGAGCTCCATTCAAGTAACAGATACACCAGGTCTCTGACCCAAAAAAATTGTGCCGAACCAATTAGATCCCACGAACGAGTTTTTTTACTCCGTGTATGTTAACTGAGACACAAAGCACAATCGAATCTCATATCATGGGCTTGGTGCACGACAGTTAGACTGGTTTCAGACTTTGGTATTTTTTAGGACTACTGAATTGGCATTTAGAATTTTTTGAAGCATAGAACTTTAGACTCGCTCGAAGGAGCAGGGCTCGATTTTTTTTTTCTTGGAGGGCTAATCCTTGCACTTTAGTCCTGTCCCCCCTCCTTCCCTACAACCAGTCCCAGGCAACCATTGTTGGAGACCATCAAACTCGGGTCGCCTGGCCAGGAATCGAACCTGAGACCATAGTAACCACAGTAAGTAATCATAACCAAACCAATAACAGTGAAAAACGTTTGCCCATATAATCTCCATCTCTCGAAAACAATTCAAAATTACCTGATCATTACATTCATACCATGAGAAAGATATGTCAGAAGAAAATTTTTGAAACAGTTTCTTCGAAATGTAAGCCCTTTGCAGATTCAAAGAGGATGTTTCGACCAATTTTTTAGGTATTTCAGCAATTTTGAGACCTGAAAAACCATTTAAACACAGCACCAATTTGGCACGCAGTAGAGCAGTAGTAGGAAAATGGGAACTTGAGGATAAAAGTTTTTAGCCAAATTGTGCAGAAAAATATGAATTAAATTACAGTGTTGTATGGCGGGTATTGTACAATATGGCAACGCTGAAAAAAGTTAAAGTATTGCATGTTGCCCCTTCAATCTGCTGGCTATGCAATGGTGTATGTAACCCCTGTAGGTTATGCAATGGTGTATGTTACCCTAAGGTGGTTCATATTTTTCGACTTTTCTAAAATCAAATGTCCGACCCCCCTAAAAGTTGTCATTTGGTGTGAAAAGAACTTACAAAAAATTTCAGCTCGATCGGATCATCCTCAAAAGTGCCGCCGGGGCCGACAAGTCTCCCAGCGGGAACTTCAAATTCCGGGCAATTGCGTTTTTTCGTCATTTCGCGAATTTTTTTCTCCCGTTTAAAATGTAGCTATGGCTTTGAAACTTTTTGAGGTAACACACTTTTTAAGGTACTTTATGAGAAGAATAACACAATTTACCTCACCACTTTTAAAATTCCCCCTTCCTCCCCTCAAAGTGGCCACATCGTGCGATTTCGCCGATTTTTCCTAACATTCTGCCCACACGGTGTGCCTTTCTTGTCGCTACGGCTTTCAAACTTTTTGAGGTAACACACTTTTTAGAGTACTTTACGAGAAAAATTTCACAACTTACCCCACCACTTTTAAAATTCCCCCTTCCTCCCCTCAAAGTGGCCACATCGTGCGATTTCGCTGATTTTTCCTAACATTCTGCCCACACGGTGTGCCTTTCTTGTCGCTACGGCTTTCAAACTTTTTGAGGTAACACACTTTTTAGAGTACTTTACGAGAAAAATTTCACAACTTACCCCACCACTCTACAAATGCCTCCTTCTCCCCCTCAAAGTGGCCACATCGTGCGATTTCGCCGATTTTTCCCTACATTCTCCCCGCACGGTTTGCCTGAACAAATGTAACTTTTTTGACAGATCAAAAGCAATGACGCTTCAAATTTATGAAGTTGAGTGTCTGTCGAGTTATGTAAGCCAAGAAGAAAAACAATCTGTCGAGCTCCTGGAAAATAAAGTTGACTTAGAGGTATTTTATGGCTAAAAGGGGCACTTTACCGATGGTAAGTCCCGTTATATTACTGAAAATAAAATTCCTTGATAGATACAATGCCTAGGGTTTTTGAATATGATTTTTTTAAGTACTCAAACACTAAAACCGCCGATTTTAGCAACATGGTAAATTTTGGAGACCTGGAATCACCCATTGGAACCGAAAATTTCTCAAATTTTCCATGGAGCTCTCCTAAAATGGCCTACTTTCTGGACCGTCCATTCGGCCATCGAACCGAGTTTGAAATGGAAGCTTATAATGACCTGAACTGCCGTGATAGCGAAGAGAGCCGTAAGTGCAAAAATGAAGTTTTGAGAAAACGGGCTCAGAAGCTTCTGACAAGAACATTTTATGGAAAGGAGCCTCCGTTCTTTGTCAAATTGCCACTAGTCGTCCGGAAGACTCCTAGAAATAGAATGGATGATTAAAAATCAGTAGTATGAAAATGGGAACTTGACCGCGAAAAAAATCCAATAAAAATCGTACAGCGTTGCATGATGGTGCAGAAAAATACGAATTAAATTAGAGTGTTGTATAAGGATTATTATTCAATATGGCAACGCTGTAAAGTAAAAGTATTGCATGTTGCCCCTTCAATAATCGGGTTATGCAATCGTGTAATGTAGCCCCTTCAATCTGCGGTTAATGCAATGGTGTATTTTTCAAAATGGCGCAGGAGCGTTGCCGCACGGTGGACATAAATAAATGATTTATTTATTGGTGAAATTTTGCAACATCGCATTTTACACTGTTGCCAGATGGGGCGAGAAATTAGTTAATTTTTTGGGACAGTGTTGCCAGATTGTGCAAAAAATTCGGATTTTCGGACTTATAAAAATTTTCGGTTTCGGAAGACCGTATCTAACGGTATGGGCCTGGTATTGGATACTGTAGATTAGGGTCTGATCCGGGAAATTGAAAAATTTTTGGAAAATCACCCTCCTCCGATCCGTTGCGGATTGATGCGATTCTTTTCCACTTTCGAAGATCGGAAAACTGTACTGACCGAATTTTAATACGACTTTTCGTTTCCGAGATTTCGGACTTGTAAAATTTTCGGCTTCGGAAGACCGTATTTTACAGTATGGGGCTGGTACCGGAGACTGGAGATTAGGGTCTGATTCGGTAATTTACATTTTTTAGCGCTTGGAGATGCGTATCGGACCCTTGTGTTTTGCGATGAGCGACTGGGAATTGGGTATTGCAATGCTCAGATTGATGAATCAAAAAATTTTATTATTTTTTTTTTTTGTTGGATATTTACAGTTAAAGTTACAGTTTAAAACAGTTCCCGTTTAGAAAACGCAAACGCGTTCAGAAAACGCAAACGTAAACGCAAACGCGTTCAGAAAACGCAAACACAAACGCGTTTAGAAAACGTACACGTTCAGAAAACGTGCGCGTTCTAAAAACGTGAGGGTTGTCAACCACAAACATCGATTCCTTCTCCTTCTCCGAACTTTAAATCAACACTTATATCATCGACTTTCCGATTGTTATTTTTCCGGGCCATCCTGATGAAACGGAACTTGCAGTCGGATGATATGTACTTAGAGTACAGGTACGGAGCGGAGCAAATAAGCGCCAGTAAACTCAAGATGAATAGAAGAACGTCCGTCAAGGTAGAGGGTGCGCATTTGATTTCCGGACAGACCGGGCACATTGTGATGTTTGCTTCGGATGAGTTTTCCGCTACCGTTGTGGAATTCACTCCAACAACAGCAATGATGATGGTGATGAGAAATATTTTATCAATCATGATTTTTTCCTTGCGATACTGAGAAGAGAATGCATACTATTTATACGAAATCTTTACTATAGAGAGCCGCTCTCCTCTCTATGGTGTATAATACTATGCGAATCGCACTCAAAAGTCTGCATATCTTCCAGTCCCGTTCGTCTACTTTCTTGTACCCCTGCTTTAAGAAGTACATTATTTCATGCTCGTCTGCGACACGTTCTAGGAGATGGCAAAATCTTTCCGTTATCTCAACTAACCCATAACACCCGACGGGATCGGAAGTGTCTATTGAGCTGAGTTTAAGATGGTGGAACAACTTGTCAGGAAAAAGGAGTCTGGCAAACTTGTTCAAAATCTCTGCTCGTATTCCTGGAATCTTGAAAGAGAGAGCCTCATATACCGTGTCCAAGGTGTTCATCGCTCTAATCGATTGTGATTTGAGGGTTGGAGCGTCCATACTTGACGAGTTCTTGTTTTGAAATGATCGATCACACTTCCTCGACACTATTTATACGTTCCCTGACTAGAATTGTTAATTTTTCCCACTTGTATGACAGCGTAGTTTTATATTACTACTACAAATTATGACTACACAGTTTGTCCGAGTGTAATCTAGTCTGGTGATTAGCAAATACTACTATATTTACTTTGATTTAAATTACAACGACACAGTTTGTCCGAGTGTAACCGAATCTGGTGATTAAGAAATACTACTATATTAACTTTGATCTAAATCATGACTACACACTTTCTCCGAGTGTAACCGAGTTTGGTGGTGAACGAATACTACTACTATATTTACCCTGAGGTAAATTATGACTTTACAGTTTCTTTTCACTCGGTTATGAAAAGTGTAAATTTGTCTCCGAGCGAAAGTTCATCGGTCTAGGTTTTGATGACATTAGAAAACCTCGAGTTTGAAATAGTTTTCACTTGTTCACTCTGAAATCTTTTTCAATGAACAGAATCTAGCAAACGTAAAGATAGTATAGATTTTCTGTTGTGACAAACTCAGAAAACTTAGAGCTTAAAATAGTATCACTTGTTCGCTCTGAAATTTTCTCAGTGAACAGAATCTAGCAAACGTAAAGATAGTGTAGATTTTCTGTGGTGACAAACTCAGAAAACCCCGAGCTTAAAATAGTATCAGTTGTTCGCTATGAAATTTTCTTAATGAGCAGACTCTAGCAAACGTTAATAATAGTGTAGATTTCCTTTTCTTACCGACTCAGAAAACGTAAAGCTTAAAATAGTATCTTTATCATGGCTGCTCAAGAACAAACACAACAGATTGTTGAAACTTTCATCCAATGTGATATTTGTGATGAATTTTATAAACAAGGTGAAAAGCACGAACAGTGTGCGGAACAAATTAAGAAGGAGGAGGGTATCGACGATGAAACGCATATTAAACAGGAGCGCTCATCCATTGTGATGAGTTTTATGCGGAGGGAGAGAATCATGAGCAATCTCCCGAACACATTGAAAAGATGTCCACCATGAAGGACACCTCATCACCTACCGATGACAACAACGATGAAAATCAAGAATATTGTGACACGTGCAAGATCTCATACGATAAAAGAGAAAAACATGAAGAATCTGCAAGTCACATAAGAAATTTGTTTGAGACTAAAGTACCGATTGTTCAAGTTGAGACTGCTTGTCAAAGTAGGTTGAAAACATTTTTCATCACGAACCTCCAACCGGAGATTCTCATCATCGATGACTACCTACTATCAGCTAAAGACCTCGTGATTGGAAAAATGAAAGAAGAACTCACCGATGAGGCATTGAAGGTAAATATACTAGTTTACGCAGAATACGAGAAAGCTGACGATAAGGACAAGGAAGGAATGCAGTTGAAAAAATTCAAGACTAAAAACGAAGCTATTTTCGCGTCAACGGATCTGGACGAGTATTATGAAAAGTTCAGGACAAAGATCAATAAAGAATCATTCGATTTTCACATGAACGGATCCGGGTGGGTGCTGAAGAAGATACAGGGTATGGAGCTACGTGTAAACCGCTATTACGCGTTACATCGAGGAGGAACGTACGTTAAGCTTCCGTTTCGAACGAACAATGTTGTCAATGTAAATAACGGTGAATATAACGATTGTTTCTTCTTCGCAATGTTGGCAGAGTTCGTCCCGAAGGATGAGAACGATAAATATCGTCCGGAAAAATATGTAGATATACTCCATCATTACGATTTCTCGGTCGTTCGATTCCCCACGAGCATAGATGACATTATCAAATTCGAGAAAAGGAACAACGTATCGGTTTCGGTATTTGGCCTCCGTGAGAGTTTGGTGTCCAACAAGAAAAAGTATACAGTTTACGCAATTAAAGTTGCCGACTCGGAAAGAGAGGATCACATCGACCTACTATGTCTCTCAACCCCCGTACCTTTCAGTTACCATTATTGCTGGATCAAGAACTTTGAACAACTTGTGAGAAAACAATTGACAAAACATCACGGACAAATCTACATCTGCAAGAAATGCTTTACGCGCAAGATCTCGATGGAGCAATTGAGTCAACACAAAGCTCTTTGCTCTTTAGTAAGCAAAGACGCATTCCTAGCTTCATTTCCCGACGAGCGATACCTCAAATTCGAAAATCATCATAAGGAAATAAAACATAATTACATAATTTATGCGGACTTTGAAGCCTACTTAGAACAAATCCATGGTGACTCGGAGCATCCAGCTTCCGCGTATAGGCGGCACATCTCAAATTCTTACGCTTACCTCCTCGTCACGGAGGATCCCGAATTTGAAATGACGGAACCGAAACTGTACCGTGGCGAGGAGGCACATATCAAATTTCTGGACGATATAATCACTCTGGTAGGAAGAATCAGTAAGAGTTACAATGGCACAGAGGGAAAAATAATCATGACACATGAAGACCGGGCCTGATTTGAAGCGGAAAATAGGTGTGGACATTGCGAGGTGGATTTCTCACAACCAGGTATCGTAAAGGTAAGGGATCATGACCATCAAAAGAGAGCGGGAGGGAAAACAGGGTCCAATTATCGAAAAGCCTTATGTTCAAATTGCAATCTTATTTTCCGACATGAAAAATGTGTTAGAGTCGTCCTGCACAATGGTAGTAGGTATGATTTCCACGAGGTAGTGCTGGCTCTGAACAAGTATCCTCATCGCGTCGACATAATACCACACACGTAGGAAAATTACATCAGCATGACGGTCCATCTGGGTAACAGGTTTTCGATCAAGTTCATCGACTCGTTCCGTTTCCTCCCCGCGTCGTTGGATAAACTGGTTCAGACGATCCTGCGCGAATCTTTCGTTCGCACGAGGAAGCTCACTCGCACAGACAATGAGTTCGATATGGTTTGTCGGAAAGCTCCGTTCCCGTACGATTACGTTGACAATCCGGCCAAGCTGAACGAGACGCGTCCACCACCACGAGAGGCTTTCTTCAACACCCTGACTCAAACGGACATCTCCGAAGAGGAATACCAAAGGTTTCTCCAAGTTTGGCAAACTTTCAATTTCCGTAATCTCGGCGAGTGTTCAGATTTCTACTTGCGACTGGACGTGTGCGTCCTCAGCGATGTGTTCGAGGAGTTCCGACTGTTTGGGATGAAAAACTATGGTTTGGACTGTGCCAATTACTTAACGCTCCCCGGTTTCGCTTTCGACGCCTTCTTAAAAATAACTAAAGCGAAAATCCAACTCTTCAATGATATGGATATGGTATTCATGATTATGAGCTCGATCCGAGGCGGGATAACACAGGTGGTGAAACGACACGCTCTCGCAAACAATCCTTTGATACCGGATCAGTTTGATCCTAAAAAACCAGTGAGTTATATACAATACTTAGATATGACGGCACTCTATGCCCATACCATGAGAAAGCATCTACCCTACGATAACTACACTTGGGTCCCGGAAGGAGAAGAGTTGCTAACTCTGGCGAAAACTATAATCAACCATCCCGACGACGCTCCTTTCGGGTTCATACTCGATGTAGATATTGAATATCCAGAACACCTCCACGACCTGCACAAGGACCTTCCGTTCTTGTGCTAGAACGAAATACCACCATTGGGAGCGGGGAAATCAACGAAACTATTGACGACTCTAGCTAATAAAAACAGTTATGTTATCCACTATGTAATGTTGAAAGAAGCGCTCGGTCAGGGATTAAAACTCGTGCGCGTCAACCGGGCCATCAAATTCCGTCAGGCTCCTTTCTTGGCACCCTTCATCGAGCTGAACGCCCGGTTGAGACGGGACGCTACGAATCCGTTCCACTAAACGCTCCTGAAACTTTGCAGCAACGCTTGCTACGGAAAATTTATCGAGAACCTGTTGAAGCGAAAGAATATTAAATTGGGTACAAACAGCAGACAGATATTCAAAGCCATCTCACGGGTCGATTTCGTAGATCGCACGATTTTCGACGAAGAGTTGGTAGCAATCCATTTACGGAGAACAGAGGTCGTCATAGATAGACCAATGATTGTTGGTTTTTCAATCTTAGATCTGAGTAAAGTACACATGTATCAATTCCACTATAATCACATGCTTAAGAAGTACAATCCCGATCAAGTTCAACTTCTCTATATGGATACGGACTCGTTCATTTACGAGTTGACTACACCGAATGTCTACGATGATATGATGACAGATCTACACTTGTACGACACCTCCAACTTCCCAGAAGGTCATCAATGTCGCAGCGCGACAAACCGTAAAGTAATGGGTAGTTTTAAGGATGAAACGGGGGGAACACCCATTGCTGCGTTTGTCGCGCTGCGACCTAAAATGTATGCATATCGTTTCAGCAACGGGGAAACAGAGAAAAGGGCAAAAGGAATATCAACAGCAGTGGTAAGATCGCTAAACTTTGCCAATTTTCTCACAGTATTAAAGGATCCTGAATCGAGAATGAGCGCTTTGATGCGCAGGATCGGGGTGCGGAAACACCAACTATACTCATTTGGAAGTACAAAAAGAACCCTCTCCGGCTTAGACGATAAACGTTATATTTTAGAAGATGGTGTTAGCACTGTTCCTTGGGGTCATGACATCGACGACGATCCTTGCATGGTGGATGAAAGTTGGGGAGCCGAGACCGAGTTGAGAAAAATCCTCGCTGTTAAACAACCTCGTATAAATAGTATAAATAATTCTGCTGGAGGACCGTCGGTTAAGAAACCTCGAATTTGAAAATAGGAACAGTGTTCACTCCGTCCCCTAGAATATATCGTTTGTCATCGAGTCCGGGTAGAGTTGAGAAAAATCCTCGCTGTTAAACAACCTCGTATAAATAGTATAAATAATTCTGGAGAACCGTCAGTTAAGAAACCTCGAATTTGAAAATAGTAAAAGTGTAACTAACGGAACGAACAAATGATGGCTTGTCTCGATGTACAAGGTTTTTGGAGCCAAGGAAAGTTCATCGTCAAAGAGTTTGGTCTTGTGGATATGAAGTGTGCTGAAACTGAACTCTATTTATTCAAACCTCCGTTCCCGAGCAGCATGTTGAGCGCTAAAGACGTTATGACAAACAACTGGTTAACACGCAATTATCATCACTTGGAATGGGAAAGCGGGTTCCTCGAGTACGATGAATTCACTTCAAAAATGAATCGCATCGGGAACCGCTACGATGTACTGTATGTTAAAGGTGAACAAAATCGAGATTTCATCAATCGTTTCGTGGCGGAAAAATGTATCGTTGTAAATTTGGACACTAAAGATTGTCCGTCCTTGCGACTATTGGCTCGTTGGTCGACAGCACATACGTGTCCTTTAGTACATCCATTCTGCGCGATGTCGAACGCATTCCGATTGTGTATGTGGATGTCGGAATCTTTTTATCGTGATTATTTCAAAGATGAAATCATCCAAGAGCAGGAGAAGATTATAGTGGCAGACGAACAAAGGAATCACCCAGATAATAATAAAGGAGTAGTAGATAAAAAGTCAGATTGAACGAATCGAAATATTGCGGACGAATAGTGAAATCATCCATGCTTATTATAGCAGACACATTGTCGAATCAACCCGACTTAACATATATAGCACACGAAAAGTGGAATCATTCGCAGACGAATTATCGAACCGAAATATAGCAGTCGAAAATTGAAATCATCCGTGCTTAATATAGCAGACAACTTGTTTCACTCGAAATATATAGCACACGAAAATTGGAATCATCCGTACCTTGATATACAGCAGATAGAACTGACGACATGGATGTTTTCAACAATTCAATCTTGATCGTCAACGCCAAAGAGCTGACTGTAAACGCCCGCTACAAGATGAACAAACTCATCAAAATACCAACCAAGTATGGGATCACCGTTGCCGCCGATATCATCTTCGAGAATCATCATCGTCTCCTCTTCCTACCTTCGCACATTACGAACCATTTGACGGAGGATGCAATTCAGGATATCAACGCTGGATCCTTCGATCTCATCTACGAAGGCCCGATCGGAAGAACATATAAATTCGCACTCGTTCCAAACGTTTCAGCTTGATTTATATTGTATGTATTATTGTATTCTTTTCTAAATGATGAAATGGTTGAAAAAAAAAAAAAATAAAAATAACATGCTTGTACAAAAAAATGAAAAAAATAAACATGTTATTTTTTTTTTTAAATTTTTGCTTAAGATCAATCAATTGGCTCACGGTTCCGTGCAATAGTTCGTACGAATACTTCACAGGTGTGATCAGAATCACCTGGGCTGTAGTGTTGGCCGGGAAATTCTCTTTTACCACAACGGTCAACGTGATATCCACCGGAGCTGTTTTTAGATCTTCACCTTGAACGCATTTGATGACGAAAATCGCGCGATCATTGAAATTTTCCATCAACATAGCTGGCTCGCAGAGTTTCTCACCTTTCCAGTAGTCTCTCATAAAATCGGTGTAGTTCAGATAGGCGTGATTATAATCCATAGTCGAGAAATCGTAGATCGTATCAACTTGAGGAAACCGACGCTCACCGATTTGAACGCTGACCGAGCGCACATTTACATTGTCGAAAAGAGAGGAATCCTTCAGGTGATTATCCCGTCGATCCGTTTGAAATACCAACACCACGAATTTGGGCTTGTGCCTGCTGGTTGTTCTTACGCTCCATTTGAACGTCTTGGTCGGAAAAATCCCCGGGATGTCTTGCGATTCCCAATTCATGTATCCGAAGCTCATCTTATCGTTCTTCTTCATCTTGAGCAAGATCTGTTTTTCCAGTTCCAATGTGAATTTAACGACGGGAATCTCCCAATAGATTTCGATTATTTTAAATTTGATGGTGTATCCGTGGTCGCCGCGTCGGTGATATAATATGCGTTCTTATCCGTACCACTGCGCACTAGGATCAACTCTTGCGAGCATCTGACTAGAACGTCTTTGAAATGTACTGCGAATCCGCTGAGTAAAGACAACGGAACGACAGCGCACTGAGTTTCATCCAACGTTGTCATATCCCATTCGCTCCATGAATGAGTGATGTCACAAAACCCGGCAGTTGCGAGTCCTGCGGTTTCCGCTCTAGTGTATGTGAGATAATTTTTCACGGTCGATGTCACTCCGACAGACTGCATGCCATCGATTTCCGTCCCGTTCTCTTTTATACTGCATACGGTCGAACAAGTGCAGGGGATAATTGTTAGCCCACTTGACTTTAGGTTTTGTAGCATCTGCGGCGGCTCCAGGATTTTTCTCGAGTTTCACTTCTAAACGCATGAAGATCCTCGAATCTTGAGGCACGGTGATCAGGCCGTGGGTATCGGGGGTGAACCGGATCGAATCGTTGTTTCCACGCCGTTCGTCGACCGGACCGAAACGGATGTATTCGTATTCGATGATCTCTTGTCGCCAAGCTTCCATCTCGTTCTTATTTCGGATTTTTCACCACGAATCCGAGTTGTGTGAGAGCCCTCTTGGAATATTCGGTCAAAGTTTTCCTCTGCTGCTGTTGCTGTTGTTGTTGACAAACAGTCCGTGGATTATCAATACTAGTATATGCATGAGAATATAGGAACGTATCGTTGTCGTCGTTCTGGATCCTTCGTTTACCCATAGGTTAGCGGTCTCACGTGCAGTCGCACTGTCACTTCTTCACCACCGAAATTGATCGCTCATCCTTGTTGGTCTACTATATTAACGAGCAAACATTGGATCTTATCACCCAAGACGTGGTAGTAATGAATCGTCGACGGTTGCTCTACCATTTTGAATCCTGTTTCGATATCGGGAGCAAACGCATAAATGTGATGTCCGCGCACCCCGTTCACGTATCCACCGTCGGCGATGCTGCATTCGATGCATATCATGTTTACAGGTGAGATGTTGACGCGATAGTCAGCTTCGTGCCATTCGTCCCATGCCAAGAGACGCTTTCCGAATCCGAGCAGCTTACGTAAAGTGCCGGGTCTGCGGAAATCGATCCAGTACTTGGATTTGATGCTTACTTTAAGCGTAGCGTTGTTCGCTTTGAGTTTGATAGCTTCCGCTCCGCCAAGATCTCCCTGCAAGTATTCTTGTATACCCTCGATCTCGTAGGCTCCGATCGGGAACGAAATTGCCGAGTAATTCTCTTCAGGGCTCTCGGAGTAGAAAAGCAGTCTGTTCGTTATGTCGATGTTCTGGATTGAATAATAAGTTACAAAACCCGTCAGACCGATCTCGCAAGAACCGAACAACTCGAGAGGTCTAGGCAGTGCAAACTCGAGTATGTTGCTCCTCCCCGTCAACATGAACGTGTGACATCTTTTCTGAGTTTCCATATTTGGTTTCGAGAATACTATATATTCCTGGTTTGTACGAGCCATTCTAAACATCGTTTCCCGCAGACGCTCGAGTTGAAATTTTGTTCGCTATCATAATTGTATCCTATTGTTGTCGTCGTCGTTGAGCTACCGCGTGAGCGTAAAATGTATCGCGTAATTTCAACGGGTGGTGGTAGATCTCCGAAGCTGTCGTTGTACAATGCGTTACCGCTCTCTGAAATCTGGTACGCCGTCCAATGTGTACCGGGTCCATCGCTTCGGTCCAGATTGACGATACCGCACTCGGGACGCTTGGGTTTCTTGGTCGCCATTTCATCGATCAGGAACACTCCGCGGAAATGCGGGATTCGTAATTGTTCCGTCGCAGCGATCCTCAACTCATCGTCCGTCATCGCTCGGTGCGGTAGCTCACGGATCAGTTTAAATTCTTACGGTAAGGTCTCAAGGAAAGCCCGTAACCTTTACGGTACGGTCGCAAGTAGAATCCTTCAACGATGTGTCCATTCTTCTTCAAAGATCTTTCGATGACCGCCTTGATCATTTTCTCTACCGATGTGATTGTTCGCGCGGCCAGACCGCTACTCGTCAGGAGATTTTTGACTCCGGCACCCGTCTTCGGGATAGCCAAGATTCGCTCCGCCGGGTTCTTCTTTTTCTTCCTCGACGCTCCGGCACCCGTCTTTGGGTTAGCCAAGATTCGTTAGATCGTCCGCTCCTCTGATTTCGTCTTCTTCGACGCTCTCTTCTTCTTCTTCTTTTTCTTCTTCTTCTTCTTCTCGGGTTGCGGTTTTTTCGCTGCAACCGACTTGTTTAGACTCATTCCGAGTTTGGCTTTGAGTTTCATAGCGTTCGTTACGGCGTATGCTGCCGCTCTTTCACCCAACGATGAGTCGGACGCTTTCACACGTTCCCAAGCTCTGTCCGCAAGTATGAGATCGGCTTTGTTCCTGTAGTGTCTTTGGTCTTACTGTAAGCGATGTCGTGGGACTTGCAAGCTTCGTCGAGCGGATTTATACCCGGATCTCCGCATTTCAATTGTTCTGCGAGGCGAGTGCCCGGTCCGCAGTACCTGTAGTCGACAGGCAAGTGTAGTTCGAACGGTAGTGAATTTATCAGCGAGTATAACAGTCCACGTCCTCGATTGGTTTTGCTGCAAGTTGATAATCTTCTCGGTGACATACTCTGACGAAAATGTCCATAATATTTATACGGAGAAGTAAAAAAAGACTCTCCGATAAAATAGGGAACGAATACGATGCGACTCGTCAAGCAAAGAAAGTCACTGCGAGTCGGAAACTTCGACAAACGGAAGAAGCAAAATGAAAACCGACGACAACGACGACGACACAGTGAACTGTTATCGGACAGTATCCGTTGCATCGTTTGCGAACCGTCCAGTTACGGTAAAATAAACATGATGGTTTGCTTGCTACAACATCCGAACGGATTGAAGTTCCGCAACGTGTACTTGTACTCCAAGACACCGTTCCAACCCAAGTACGAAGAACTGCGTCGGATATTCGACGGAATCGACGATCTCGGATACAACGTCTATTCGGACACGGCCGAGATTGCTCCACCCGACGATGCCGCATCGGACTCGGTCTTTATTTTCGATGATATCGCTTGTGACAAACAAAATGCGATGCGGGATTATTTCAGTATGGGAAGGCACAGCTCGGTCGACAGTTTCTACTTGTGTCAAACTTATTCTCGCATACCGAAACAATGGACCACTAGACAAGGTACGAATTTAAGCATTCTGATACATGTTTCTTGACCAGAATTTCACGTAAAAGACGTTTCGCGCAACGAAACTTACCGAAATGAACTCCTAACAAATATATCAACATTTTTATATCACATTGGTTACGAGGAATTGGAACTGCCCGCTCACAAGAAACTCAAAGCTCTACGTGAGTCAAATCGCGCACTACAACGGTTTCAGCAAGCTTCTCAATCGAGCAATGTTCATTTCCCACCATATGTTGTTCAAACTATAAACAACCTGCTATAGCTGAGCCAATAGCGTCAAGATTGAGGTTGCCAGATTTTTTATCGCAGAGGCTGTCATGATAACGGTAATTTTCGTTGTGCGCATCGTATTCTACGTGAAATTTTGGTAACGAAACGTGTATCAAAATGCTGAAATTCGTGCCTTGTCTAGTAGTCCATTGATTCGCGATAACGCTAACCCACTCGTACTTTTTAAATAGGACAATACAAACTTACGACACATCTACGACGATCACGTCAACACAGATTTCACGTTCGAAGCTTTCAGACATATCTGCTCTGTGTGCTGGCACGACAAGTACGGGTTTTTAGTCATCGATAAAGATAGTAATAAGAACGAGGGAAGGTACCGGAAAGGATTCGATACTTATATTGAACAAGATGGATAACTTATCGTTGTCGACGATCGCTCAGAAATACGGTAGTATCGATAAAATCCGTCAAGATATCAAACGGAAGTTAAATACCATACGCACCGGAGAGGCGGACGCTCAGGTGACGTTAAAGAAAGTTTTCAAATCGTTGACAGATCCGCTCGCAGCGGTGCAGAAAACTGTATCGATAACACCCGCACTTGTCGCTGCTCCTCAGGAAAAGAAAACCAAGATCGAACCTTCAAAATCGGAATTGAAAGATAAAACGTTCGTTGATAGTTTATTTGCTTCTTTTGGATCACCAAAAAATATGAACAATGATGATGATGACTCAAAGGAGGAGGAGGAAGATGATGATGAAGAAGACGACGAATCGTTCCAAGATGCAGCGGATAAAGGACAAACAACGGGTCGCACTGAAGACGACAATTCTCGAGGCACGACCACTGCCCCGAACGTACAGTTCTACTTGAACGAATTGGCACAACATCCGAAAGAGTCCGATACCGCGTATGGTGTGCGGAAAGCAATCAACGGAAACTTTTTTATCGGAAACCGAACCATTAGTTTTGATTCGGACGGACGACTAATCTTGGACGGTGGCGACAACGATGACGAAGAGGTGTTCGAACCAACACCCAGGTTCTTGGAGCTCCTTTTTAAGAAACATCCGCGTAATTACACAGCAGATGATCGCGCTAAATTCCAACGAGTAGTTACGCTCACCAATGTGCATCGTTGGGATCATCATCCACACGGTAGACCCAAGTCGAACCGCAGTCGTAAATACCGCGATCTCATGAAAACTTTGTTCGCTACATTGACTCCGAGATCAACGAGGAAATCATCGCGTAAAAAATTGAAGAAAGGCTCCGGTATCAAAATTCATCGTGCGAAACTCGTCGTCGAGGGGAACTCTTCTCTTGGGACGATCCGAACGAGTTAGTCCAACGTCTCGTTTTACTTGTAGCTTCGAAACAAGCTGGTCACACCGATCACGACTGAGAAATTCTGAGTATCGTCGAAGAGCTTCGCGAAGCGGATTACATCCACTAAATATAGGTTCCGCACAAAAAATGAGTCACACCGACCGGTTTGGAAGATCGAAACAGACTTACGTTCGCAACACGAAGCAAGGTCCCAAAGGTGACGGTTTCTTACTGGATCCCGACGGGAATTATCTCGTGTCTAACAAACGGATCAAACAACTACAAGATCCCGAAGAGGATACCGACGCCGTGAACAAACAATGGACAGACTCGAAGATGATAGAAGTTTTGAATTCGACACAGCTTTGTTCGGAGAAAATGGAAGAATACAAAAATATCATGCAACGACTCGAGACGAAATTATCACGACTGGAAAATAGGATCAATCAATCAGAGGTTGTGAATCGAGCGAAAGGTAAATAGTGTTGCGATGAGTCACACCGACGGTTTTGGCCGATCGAAATTCCGCCGCGGTCCAAAAGGTGTTGGATTCTCACTGGATTCTGACGGAAATTATATCGTATCGAACAAACGGATTCGTCAAGTGCAAGATCCCGAAAGCGATGAGGATGCGGTGAACAAACAATGGTCCGAACGGAAGTGGAAAGAAGCTATGAAATTAGGTCAACACTGTCTGGAGCGTATCCACCAACTTCAACAATCTTACAATCGTCTGGTTAAAATAGTAGCATCGAAACAGCATTTGAATCGAGAGAGCGGACGACGACGACGGTGACGGTAATTATCATGTCGGCAGAAAAACGTGGGATCGTCGAGGAGCTTCAGAAACCTGCACGACGAAACTATCCGCGTCGTAAAGTACGGATCCTCGGATTGTTCGATTAATGGCAAGCCGATCTCGTCGAGATGCAACCGTACGCCTCGGTCAACAAAGGATACAGATATCTCATCACCGTCATCGACGCGTGCTCGAAAAAGGCGTGGGCCGAACCGCTCAAATCGAAAACGGCCACGGATGTCACTTATGCTCTGCAACGCGTTCTCAAAGCGGCCGGAAAGTCACCGAAACATTTACAAGTCGATATGGGCTCGGAATTCTCCAACCTCAAATGTCAAGCATTGATGAAGCGTCACAAGATTAATATGTACAGCTAGTAGTCGACAACCAAAGCCTCTATTGTCGAGCGATTCAACCGAACGCTCAAAACGAAGATGTGGAAAGAGTTCATCGCGCAAGGATCGTACAAGTGGGTAGATCAATTTCCGAAACTCTTCAGTGAATATAACGGGAGCGTTCATCGCACTATCGGGATGAAACCAATTGATGTGTCCGAAAAGGATGTACCGATGATCTTGCAAACGCTTCGTGGGCAGCCGCTGAGTAGAAGCGAGAAGAGACCTCTTGCAGACGAAAACTGAAAGTCGGTGATCACGTCCGGATCTCGAGACTCAAAGCCCTGTTCGAGAAAGGATACACACCGAACTGTAGCACGGAAATTTTCAAGATTGTCAGCAGGGACGGACTGGCCGGGGTGGCGATGGGGCAATCGCCCCTTTTGGCCGATTTGAAGGGCCGTATTTCGCCGTTTCGAAGAAGCGCCCAAGGGCTTTTTCGGTTCGTCCTCGAGAAAGGGCCCCGAGACTCCTGAGAGAACAGGACACTTTATTGCTGATTCGGAGAGCGCCCTGAAGGAGCTTTTTTATGCCGTATCTAAGGGCGTTGCATTTTGAGAGCCCTTTTATCTGATTCGAATAAGTCCAAAGGGGTCCTTTTTTGTCATTTCGGAAGAGCCCTGAAGGACTCATTTATTGCCGATTCGAAGAAGACTCGATGGAGCCTTTTTTTGCCGCTTCTAAGGACCTTAAAAGAGCCCCTTTATCTGATTCGAAGGAGTCCTTTTTTGCCGTTTCCAAGGGACCATTTATTGCCGATTTGAAGAGGCCTTGATGCGGTTTTATACCGCCTCTAAGGACCTTCAAGGCACTGGGCTCTTTATCGCCGATTCGACAAAAGGGTCCTTTTTGCCGGGGGCCCTTTTGTACTGATTCAGAGAGGCCTCGAGGGCGCATTTCTATGCAATTTTGAACTTTGGAGGCCCCTAGTAGGGAACCTTTCCTACCTTCCTCAAGGGATTTCGTAGGGGCCTTCGGCGATTTTTCCCCCCTTTAGCGAAATCCATAATGGGGGCTGTCCATAATATACGTAAAGCAGTTTTTCCGATTTTTTTACCCCCATCCCCCCTCCGTAACGCATGATCGATTTATTCATTCATTACGCGTCATTTAACTAGTAAACGGCACTGATTTTTCTATGAGCAGAGCGAAGAAAGGATCCAATAAAACGTTCAAAAAAAAATTAAGACAGTTGTCAATTTTGGCGGCTAAAAAGTACATTTAAAAAAAACAAACGAACAAAAAAATCCGAACTGTGTTTTTCAGAATGTGTTCTTTTTAGACTGTCACTATTACTATTCTACTTGATTCTATGTATCTTCTGTATACTAATTTAGCTTTGGCACAATTTTTCGTTGGAAGAGGAAAATAAAAGTTGAATTCCAAGTATACAACGGATTCTCATTTTTTCATCCAGTTTAAGAAAATATACTAAGTTTTGCATTTCTGGTCTCTTTTTGGATAATGTTTCAAAAATAATATTAAAGAATAGGGTCTAAAATAGCGAAAAATTCATTCTAAAAGGGCCTAATTTTCAAAATTTTCCGGGGGAGGGCCCCCGGACCCCCTTCTACTGGGGGGGCCCCCCAGACCCCCCTAGGGGCCCGCCCCATACTTAATTTAGGGCCAGTCCGCCCCTGATTGTCAGCGTTAATCCGACCGTTTCGATCACGCACGATCTGAAAGACGCGCACGATACGATCATCAAAGGAAAATTCTACCGTGAAGAACTCCAACTCACTAAGTATAAGAATTCGTTCCTTGTGGTGAAAATTCTACGTCGCAAGAAACACCAGGCTTTGGTCAAATGGTTGGGTCTGGACGCGAGTCACAACAGTTGGATTTATAATAAGGATTTCGTTTAAAAAAAAAACGCGGTTGTTTCGAACGGTTTTAAACTGTATCAGTAAATATCCACCATAATAAAAAAAAATTAAAAATAAGAATTTTGGATTCATCAAACTGACCATTGCAATATCCAATTCCAGTTGCTCATCCCAGGACACAAGGGTCCAGTACACACCGCTTCGCCCCTAAAAATTGAAATTCCTGCATCAGACCCTACTCTCCGGTACTCGATACCAGACACATCCTGGAGAAGACGGTCTATCGATGCCAAAAAGTTTACAAGTCCGAAATATCGAAAACAAAAACTCGTATCAAAATTCGGTCCATACAGTCGTCCGATCTTCGATAGTGTAAAAGATTCGCATCGGTCCGGGGCGGATCGGAGGAGGGTATTTTTCCGAAAATATTTTCTAGCGCTCCCGAATCAGACCCTACTCTTCGGTACCCAATACCGGACCATCCTGGAGGAGACGGTCTATCGATCCCGAAAATTTTACAAGTCCGAAAATCCATATTCTCTGCACAATTTGGCTACAAACTTTTGTTCTATGATCGGCATTTGTACCCTACTCAGAGCTCCAGCAGACCGATGGTTAAGTGCCGACAGGTGATGTATCGTTATACCGAGTGATACGGCTTGAATGGAAATCAAATCTGAATTTCAAATTTAATTTTCAAATGAAAAGTATTTCTAACACAAGAAATCAAAAAAAAATTCCGGGGTGGCCAACTAATCCCCTACTTTAATGAAATTAATTTAGAAAAAAAGGGGGGGAAAGGTGCAAACTTGCTGATCCTGCTGAAATCCGTCCAGATAATCCTCTATCTTTGTACTCATTTTATGTTAAGTATTGACCATTTTCCTCTCTTGGTAATTTTTGTCTTAGGATTCGAGTCGAACATATGGAACGACAGTTAGCTAATCTGACTGGACTAGTACAAAAAGCCCTAGTTCAGCAGACACCAACGCCAGCACCCAGGGATCTACCACCCCACTCTGGCAGCTTCCGCATCGGTAATTACTGTTCAATTATTTACCAATTTATTAAGAGCTACTCACTAATTTAATGGAGGCAGGAAGTAGATTTCAGAAACACAAGTCAAACAAGGTCTATTTTAAACAAACCAAACTTCACTTAAATAATCAGCTTCCAAAAAATATGAATTGTAGATCTACATCCATTGCCAAGAAGAAAACTGTAACATTCTAGTACATTTCTCAAATTTTCCCATCAATAGTACCTACTTGTTTTCGATGTTGTCTAATTATTGCCAGAATATTTTCAATATATTTTTCTACAATTCTAATAATACTCATTCCGGTGTATTTTGAACATTTTGAGTTTATTTTCCTAATACTGCAGTATTTCTGTGAGTGAGAGATCAATTCAAGGTACTACCTTCACATCTGCATGATTTTTCACTTGATCCTGTTGACGTAGAAGAAAAGAAGAATGTTAAATTTATATCTTTAGGTGTTAAAAATCTGGTCAACAACCCTCCAATGTTAGTGTATGCTTTTGCTGCTTATTTTACTCCAAGAAGACTTTACGTGCGCGGCTCATTTCTAAACTTGAGAGTTATCGCATTGAGTTTTGACATTCCAGGATTTTAAATCAACATCCTGGCAGTTATCCGTGCAGTTGTCATATTTGCACATATTCAGTGCTTCAGAAGAAAGACAGGAGTTAGTATCTTATGTTATCTGGTATTTTGGCACAGACTTTGTTCATTCAGAAAATTTTATGAATTATTTTTCTTAATGAGCTTCATACCATATAGTAACTAAGCGGTAGTGGTATGACAAGATCAGGAATTTTTCCAGAATCTACGGCTTAAAAAATGTCATGATTTCACGAGTTGCCTGTCAAACCTTAATGATAACGTAACAATCGCTTTTTTAGATCAGAAAAATTTCAGTATGTTTAGATTTCATGTCATTTTATTAAAGCATTTGCTGGTTACATGTCGTACCTGACACCTTGAAACCATTTTTCCAATGACTTTGAAGAATTTTCAATTTGGGTGTTAAGGTTGGTGTGAGCAGAGCCTCTCCAGAGCTGTAATTTTAAGTATGTAGTTCAGCAGTTACACAGCATGGAAGGATTGCTCAAGAATTTCTTTTGCAGGATTGACTTATTTTGTGCAAGTGTGGGACTAGGTAAGATGGCATCACCTGAAGAAGATAGGTGCATCCTGCAAGCCCAAAATAGGTGCAGATTCTTGATTGATTTTATCCCACGGCAAAAGTCGGATTCATTGCTGCCTGGTTTAAGACTCAACTCACCTCAGTTTAGGAGCCGTCCTTCATGAGACTAGGTGGGGCATTAAATCAGGTAGGGCTGAGCCAAAATGGTTCCCCCTCCCCCCCACCTACCCCTTTTCAACATGGGGACTTTGTCCAACATGGGACTGCCATGTAAGTGGGTAATGAAGTAACAGGTATGACGAACATTCCAAAATAGAATGGGTCTGTTGCAAACTTTTGCTAGAGCAAAAATATGAATTATTCCTCATAGACAATGTCTTAAAAATCACGATGAGTGCATCGGCAAACTCTGAAATAAACTCCTAACCTCACAATCTGCGTAAGAAATTAGCGTTTTTTAAGTTTCCCGCTTCAAAAGGATACCAAAGCACAGGTCAGCATTTCGTTAGGGGAGTTGTTCCATTCAATCCCTGCTCAACATGGCCAACGCTTTCGCGCGCAAGTTGAGGAGAGCATGATATCAGTCACGGCGCATATCTATCAACACGACGAAAATGTGAATGTAAACACGCAGATTGTTATCAGGTGGTTAGAATCGTTGTCTTGTCACATGTGTTTTGGCGGATTAGCGTTGGCTATGTTGAATATTACGTAGTGTCCTTGTGAGCAGGGGTTGCATGGAGTGACTCCTCTAACGAAATGTTCACCTGTGCCGTCCTATCGTTTTTGAAGCGGGAAGCTCAAAAAAACGCAAACTTACGTACATTGTGAAGTGAGGAGTGCATTTCAGACTTCGCCGATGCGCTCATCGTGATTTTTGAGACACTTTCTATGAGTTACAACTCTTTTTTTTCCTCTAGCAAAAGTTTACAACAGACCCATTTGGAGGTAGACCATGAGGCTTGGCAGAATGGGGTAGCAAATCCAGGTGTAGTAAATTAGGCTCTCATCTCCGAAAACATTCAGGTACTTCAGTAATGTGAAATTTAGGAGCAAAGTTTGTGACACAATCCATTTTATTAACCAATATACATTCATTGAGACGACCTGAAAGTGATTTAATGCTTCATGTGTTGAGTATACCGATGATATATTATTTTTGTTTTTATTCTTTTTTAGCTTCGGAGGAATACGATAAGCACTCGAGCACCCATGCAGCTCCTTCCCTCCCAGGTGTGTAAAACCATCACCCTTCTTAATCTAAATGGTGAGGATATCAATCGATTTTCTCCGGTACAGTGAAGGTAACAGAAAGTGAGACTGGAGCACAGCGACCAACGATTTTATCGTTTACTCCCTCTTAATTCTTTGAATGGTTTTTGTGAATATCTTTTGGTTAATGGAAAGTATACATCGGTACTTCCCAACCCTCAGTGGTATCAAGGTCCAGATATTGTGGTAAATTTGAAAAAAAAAAAACGAGGAAATTTGAAATTTGAATGAGGTGGTCACTTTGCCCCACCCTATAGGCACAGTGACCTGTGGTGCTGGGACACAGTGAATATTTCTAAAAAATGCCTTCTTGATCCTCTTCCAATTCGTGCTTTATTGCAGAATTTTTCATGAAAGACCGTTTGTCATGATATCTGTAACAGCATCCTTCATGTTTCACCAGGGGTCATACCTTCAGCACTCCGTTATCGAGCCATGTCTATATCAGCAATAAAAGAGGATGAATTGGTTTAAATGTTGCATGTAATTAAAATTTAAGTTCTTTACTAGTGAAAAAGGAAAAAAATGCACCATTGGGAACTTGCAAAAGTACCTTAGTAGAGAAATACCTTTTGTTCACAGGTGATACGTTAAGGATGTGTAGATTTGAATCGCGAAAGTAAATCTGCATTTAAAAATCATTTGAGTGCCAAAATCAATTAAAACGCAAATAAAAGTCACAAAAATTAACCCTAAAAGAGAGATAGAAAACAATAGCCCGAATGCACACAACAATAAAAACACAATTAATACAAAAGAAGTGGGTTTAAAATGCTAAGAAAATAGAACCAACACAACCAGGACGTTTTGGGCCAACTGCGCCCATTTTCAAGTAGAACAAAAGTTAAAAAAATTAAAAATTAAAACAAGTAATTGAGCGTGCAACTGACCGAGATAGGAATTAGTGGAATAGACAGTGCCTATCAGGCACTGATGCTGAATAACGTTCTTAATAACGTCTTATGGGACGGTACCGTACCGCCGAACAACCACTTTGAAAAAAATCAATCAATCGAAACTAGAAGAAAATTCCAACACGAACATGTTGGAAAAGTGTACTAAATGACTGAATTGTTGGACACACACTATTTTAAAGATTCCGTCCAATTATCTTTATTTTAAGCTGATATGCGGCATTTACGCACGACCAAGATTTGCGGCAAACTGCCGTGCATTAGCCCAAAATCAAGATACTTGGACGGAACTTTAGTGCATTTTCATCATAATTTCGTGCTGGAACTAAATTTTCACGCTGAAAAATGGATTTTTCAACGGCAAAGAAATTTTGGTTCGGGTACTAACGGTCATTAAGGAGGGATGAAGGGTGTCTAATGTTCCTACCCTCATAACGGACGGGTTGTGGGCATCTCGTTGGTGAACAAAAGAGGTGCTGAGAAAAAAGGTAGGGTCCTTGCGTGAGAGACCAATGCGTTGCCAATTTACGGATTTCAATGCCGAATACAAAGTCTCAGGTTTCGTGAAATGGACTATAGTAGACTCCACAGGTGCGGAAGACGCTCATTGGCTAAAAAGTTGGGGCTGGAAAGAAGTTTATAGATTTGAGGCGTTCCAGGCTAGAAAAGCATATTTGAGGTTTCTGTCAAATGGAATAAAACGGTTTTGACGGGAAAATGTTTTCAAAGATTTCCCCTGGCAAGTTCATTCGGTTTTTTAATGAATGACCATCAGGGCTTGAGTTGACAGTATAACGGTTCAAAGACAAAAAAACGGGTCTGAGGATAATAATATTTGGACCGCTCGTTGAATAGCGTGGGTTGATCGGTGTGCTGTACTATGGTACATTCGAGTGATTTCAAAAAGCGAGCCCTACTGGCACGCTTACAAAAAAAAATCATTTAACTAATGAAGTGACTAATCGATTTGATGTCATGGAGAAGCGAGTCTCAAAGTTGCACAAGGAATGGGGGACGGGGGGTGCAGGGGATGCACCTAAATATTCTTGAAGAAGTCTGGAACTGGGACCTTATGCATACAACATACAACATCACCAGTCACCAGCCACTTACTAGTCTCAGAAGCACTTTACAAAACAGCCCCAAAAAGCAAGTTTATCGGTGCTCCAATACCAGTGACTCTGTTGTACTCAGCAGGCTCTCAACTTGCGCATGAAATTGTCCGGCCCAATATTCTTGCTGTTTGATTTTTTATTTTCTTTACACCCTTAGGAAGATTTGAAGATTTGATGACATTGGTTTATCTTTCGTGAATTTTAGACTACTGTTTGAATGATGCATGTATCAAAAGTCTACCCTTTTAAGAACTGAATGCATATAGCAGCTTCTGCATACCGCATGCTTACTTATTTGGTTCAGATTTTCATTTTTATATGAATTTTTTATCTTCACAGATAAGTCCGTATCATTTGAGAAGTCAGTATCGTTTAGTGATGAGCCGCCAGATATGAATTCTCCCAAGCAACATTCTCCGCAACATGGAGGTAAATATATTTTTACTTGCCTCAAATTTGGTGTAAAACTGTTCAAAGTTGTGTGTTTTGAATTTCTCAACTATGTAGCATTGATACATCAAATTTTTTTCGACTTACGTAATTAAAATTAACTAGCAGTTTTTCATAATAAAACTGCGGAAAGATGCTGCTCACAAAAGATGTAAGTGAAAGGAAAAAGATGATAATACTTAAAAACCATGGACATCCACTTTCATATTGAGGGCTAAAGCTCACTAAATGTACTCATTTGAATCTTGCAGAGCAGATTGAGAGAGATAAATCACTGATGAGAAGTCGAAAATGTAAGGAAATGGGGTAAGTTAAGCTCTCAGATTGTGTGCAAGGCAAATCAAACATGATTCATCCAAACTGCCCAGCACTTTGTAGCGTGTCAAAAGGAAGAATCTCCTAGCTCCCATGCATTAGCGTAAGGAGAAACAACTTTTACCCTATTTGGGCTTCAAAGACAACTTTTTCGAAATTTTACTTTTCAAATATAATGGAATGATTCATAACTTCATTCTTGCCTAGTTCGAAGGCAATCGCATCCAAAGTTTTGTTAAGTGTTGACGATCTATGGGTACAGTAGCCTTATAAATTCCACTGTAGGTTTCGTAATATTTTCAGAAAAAATGCTTTCAACGGTAATCTGACAACAGTAGGAATTTGCTCTCACAATTTTTATTTTGGATCCATATATTAGATGTTAGGAAATATCTTAGGAATCTTTAAGAATCAATAGTCCCCATTTCAAAATTCCAACACCACAAAAATCGATTTGAAGTGCCTAGAGTAGGCCTTAGCCCCATATTGTGGCAAGAAAAAATTAAACGAATTAGTTAAGCTGCTTCTTGAAAGAGGGTGTTCCGTTTAGGACATTTTTCTAAACCTGTTTAACTCAAGTGCGGCCCCTAAAAATTTTAACTCGATCCCATTCTTCCATGTCTGTTCCTCCCAAATTTCTCAGTGGATACAAAACCAACAAAATCAGCTATCAAGTCTTCTACTCTGCCTAGAATGTCCTCACAAGGTAATGTTCTCTGTAACTTTTTATAGTTCTTTTGACGGCTAGTCTGTCATTTGTTTTCCCTTTTTTCCCAAGTTCCATCGTGGTTAAAATTCAAGGTAAATTTTGCTATGCTATTTCAATGCAACTACCATAGCCAGGACCTAACTGATAAAATAACTCCAATCTTTCATCGTTATGATCAAGCATCATCAAAAAAAGAAAAGAAAGAGGCCTTGATCCTGAAGAAGAACATGTGTCAAACAAGCTTCCGGAGGTCTCTCTCAAAGAATATGTTCTTTTGTTTGATGACTCTTATGTTATCAAAATTATTATATTTGAAACAAAAACTCTGGAAAACCTCTTGATAATCCGATCTTACATAGGTTATACAGATGATTTGATCAGCCTTGGTGGAGTAGTGGTCACGGCAGTTTGATACAGGCACTGAGGTCGTGTCTTTGATCCACACTGCCGACAGGTTTCAAATTACATATAAATATCTATCAGCATGGCTCTGGGTGACTATGCCAAGGACCCCCTATTATGGGAATGTGTGCCCTGTCCGATTTTTTTATTGCATTAAACTCGTTTGTGGATGCTGATCAAAAGTCATCATTCCAACATCTTTCTATGCGACAATCTTTTCTTACTATCCGCTGTTGAAATTTCAATAATCCCTGGAATAAGGGACGGTAGTGCAGCAATAAAGAGTCCAAGAGATCTCTCATTTCAGCACTCAAGTATGGGTCGGTTTTATATCAAAGGAAAAGAGGGAAAGTAGGGTGAAAATGGGAATTTGAGAACAGTAAAATGTCCAACAGCGTTGCGCGATGGTGTAGAAAAATACGAATTAAAATACAATGTTGTATGGTGTTTATTGTACAATATGGCAACGCTGTAAAAAGTATTATATGTTGCCCCTTCAATATGCGGGTTATGCAATGGTGTAATGTAGCCCCTTTAATCTACGGTTTATGCAATGGTGTATATTTCCCCTTCAAGATGGCGGTTATGCAACAGTGTTGCCGGACGGTGCACATAAATAAGTAATTTGTTTATGGGTGGAATTTTGCAACATAGAATTTTGCAGCGTTGCCAGATGGTTCAAGAAATTAGTTAATTTTTCGATACCATGTTGTCAGATTGTGCAAAAAATTAGGATTTTTGGGCTTTAAAAATTTTCGGCTTCGATAGACCGTCTCCTCCAGTTTGGGTCTGGTATCGGAGACTGGAGAGTAGGATCTGATTCGGGAAATTAACAAATTTTCGGAAAATTACCCTCCTCCGATCCGCCGATTCTTTTACACTATCGAAGATCGGAAAACTGTACGGACCGAATTTTGATATGACTTTTTGTTTTCGAGATTTCGGACTTGTAAAATTTTCGGCATCGATAGACCATATCCTCCAGAATGGGTCTGGTATCAGAGACTGGAGAGTAGGGTCTGATTCGGGAATTTCCATTTTTAGTAGTGTGCGCTTGGAGATACGTATCGGAACCTTGTGTTTTGGGATAAGCAACTGGGATTGGATATTGCAATGTTCAGTTCGATGAATCAACAATTTTTATTATTATTCTACAACTGGTACAATAAATAGAAAATCATATAAAGAAAAGAAAGCTACACAAGCTAAAATAATCCATGCTGATACATCCCAGTATCGCCCGTTGGATGTATACATCGGGCACAGAGACAGCGTTCTGAATGATTTTGAAGCGCTCTAAGTTGTTCAAGAATTCACTTTTGCTTGTCAGAATGACTTTAATAGAGCATGTCACGAGAGACCAGGATTCCTTATTCTTGAGGAGCAAGTTTTGGAAGTTTTCAACGGTCATAGAGCATCCCAGACTTCTGGAGAGTGGAAGGATTAGGTCTTTACTGAGAGCCGCTCTCCTCTCTCTGATGTACAAAGCTTTGCGAATCGCACTCTAAAGTCTGCATATCTTCCAGTCCCGTTCGTCTATTTTCTTGTACCCCTACTTTAGGAAGTACATTATTTCGTGCTCGTCTGTGACACGTTCTAGGAGATGGCAATATCTTTCCGTTATCTCAAGTAACCCATAACACCCGACGGGATCGGAAGTGTCTATTGAGCTGAGTTTAAGATGGTGAAACAACTTGTCAGGAAAAAGGAGTCGGGCAAACTTGTTCAAAAGCTCTGCTCGCATTCCTGGAATCTTGTAAGAGAGAGCCTCATAAACTGTGTCCAAGGTGTTCATCGCTCGGATCGATTGCGATTTGAGGGTTGGAGCGTCCATACTTGACGAGTTCTTGTTTTGAAATGATCGATCACACTTCCTCGGCACTATTTATACGTTCCCCGACTAGAATTGATAATTTTCCCCAATTGCATGAAAGCGTAGTTTTATGTTACTACTATAAATTATGACTACATAGTTTGTCCGAGTGTAACTGTGTCTGGTGATTAGGAAATACCACTATATTTACTCTGAGGTAAATTATACCTCTACATAAAAGTGTAATTTATGTTACGACTTATGACAACACAGTTTGCCCGAGTGAAACCGAGTTTGGTGATTAACAAATACTACTATATTTACTGCGAGGTAAATTATGACTCTACAGTTTCTTTACGCTCGGTATGGAAACTATATATTTACCTCCGAGTAGGAAGCTCGTCAGTCTCAGTTTTGATTATATTAGAAACCCTCGAGCTTATAATAGTATTCACATGTTCACTCTGAAATTTTTTCAACGAACAGAATTTTAGAAACGAGAAAATAGTGTTGATATTCTCTTCTGACGAAATCAGAAAACCTCGAGCTTACAATAGTATAAAACTTCGAGCTTATAATAGTATTCAGTTGTTCACTCTGAAATCGTTTCAGAGAACAGAATCTTACAAACTTACAGATAATGTAGATTATCTGTTCTGACGAAATCAGAAAACCTCGAGCTTATAATGGTATTCTATTCTATTTTCACTCTGAAATCTTTTCAGTGAACACAATCTTACACTCGTAAATATAGTGTAGATTTTCTGTTTTGACGAAATCAAAAAGCCTTGAGCTTACAATAGTATTCAGTTGTTTGCTCTGAAATATTATCAGTGAACAGAATCTTACAACGTAAAGATAGTGTAAATTTCCTTTTCTTACCGACTCCGAAAACGTAGAGCTGAAAGTAGTATCTTTATCATGGCTGCCCAAGAACAAGCACAGCAGATTGTTGAAACTTTCATCTAATGTGATATTTGTGATGAATTTTATAAACAAGGTGAAAAGCATGAAGACTGCGCTGAACAAATTAAGAAGGAGGAGGGTATCAAAGATGAAACGCATATTAAAAAGGAGCACAACGCGCTCATCCATTGTGATCTTTGTGATGAGTTTTATACGGAGGGAGAGAATCATGAGCAATCTCCCGAACATATTGAAAAGATGTCCACCATAAAAGACGCCTCATCACTGCCGTTGAGAATCAAGAATATTGTGACACTTGCAAAATATCATACGATAAAAAGAAAAACATGAAGAATCTGCAAGTCACATAAGAAATTTGTTTGAGACGAATGTACCGATAGTTCAAGTCGAGACTGCTTGTTAAAGCAGGTTGAAAAAATTTTTAATCACAAACCTCCAACCGGAGATTCTGATCATCGATGACTACCCACTAATAACTAAAGTCCTCGTGATTGGAAAAATTAAAGAAGAACTCACCGGCGAGGCATTGAGGGTTAATATACTAGTTTACGCTGAGTACGAGAAAGCTGACGATACGAACAAGGAAGGAATGCAGTTGAAAAAGTTTAAGACTAAAAACGAAGCTATTTTCGCGTCAACGGATCTGGACGAGTATTATGAAAAGTTCAGAGCCAAAATCAATAAATAGTCATTCGATTTTCACATGAACAGATCCGGGTGGGTGCTGAAGAAGATACAGGGTATGGAGTTACGTGTCAACCGCTATTACGCTTTACATCGAGGAGGAACGTCCGTTAAGATCCCGTTTCGCACCGACAATGTTGTTAATGTGAATAAAGGTGAATCAAACGATTGTTTCCGCTTCACAATGTTGGAAAAGTTCTTCCCAGTCGAAGAGAAAAATAAACATCGTCTGGAAAAATATTTAGATCTGTTCAATCGTTACGATTTCTCGGACGTTCGATTCGCCACGAGCATAGATAACGTTGTCAAATTCGAGAAAAGGAACGACGTATCGGTTTCGGTATTTGGACTCCGTGAGAGTTTGGTGTCCAACAAGAAAAAGTATACAGTTTACCCAATTAAAATTGCCGACCTGGAAAGAGAGGACCACACCGACCTACTGTGTCTCTCAACCCCCGTGCCATTGAGTTACCATTATTGCTGGATCAGTAACTTTGAACAACTTGTTGGAAAACAGTTGACAAACCATCATGGACAAATCTACATCTGCAAGAAATGCTTTACGCGCAAGATCTCGATGGAGCAATTGAGTCAACACAAAGCTCTTTGCTCTTTAGTAAGCAAAGACGCATTCCTAGCTTCATTTCCCGACGAGCGATACCTCAAATTCGAAAATCATCATAAGGAAATAAAACATAATTACGTAATTTATGCAGATTTTGAAGCCTACTTAGAACAAATTCATGGTGACTCGGAGCATCCAGCGTCTGCGTATAGGTGACACATCTCAAATTCTTACGCTTACTTCCTCGTCACGGACGATCCTGAATTTAAAATGACGGAACCAAAACTGTACCGTGGCGAAGAGGCACATATCAAATTTCTGGATGACATAATCACTGTGGTAGGAAGAATCAGTAGGAGTTACAATGGCAAAGAGGGTAAAATAATAATGACACATGAAGATCGGGCCTTATTTGAAGCGGAAAATAGGTGTGGACATTGCGAGGTGGATTTCTCACAACCAGGTATCGTAAAGGTAAGGGATCATGACCATCAAAAGAGAGCGGGAGGGAAAACAGGGTCCAATTATCGAAAAGCCTTATGTTCAAATTGCAATCTTATTTTCCGACATGAAAAATGTGTTAGAGTCGTCCTGCACAATGGTAGTAGGTATGATTTCCACGAGGTAGTGCTGGCTCTGAACAAGTATCCTCATCGCGTCGAAAAAATACCATACACGGAGGAAAATTACATCAGCATGACGGTCCATCTGGATAACAGGTTTTCGATCAAGATATCGACTCGTTCCGCTTCCTCCCAGCGTCGTTGGAAAAACTGGTTCAGACGATCCCGCGCAAATCTTTCGTTCGCACGAGGAAGCTTACTCGCACAGACACTGAGTTCGAAATGGTTTGTTGGAAAGCTCCGTTCCCGTACGATTACGTTGACAATCCGGCCAAGCTGAACGAGACGCGTCCACCACCACGAGAGGCTTTCTTCAACACCCTGACTCAAACGCACATCTCCGAAGAGGAATACGAACGGTTTCTCTAAGTGTGGCAAACTTTCAATCTCCGTTATCTTGGCGAGTATTCAGATTTCTACTTGCGCCTGGACGTGTGCCTCCTCAGCGATGTGTTCGAGGAGTTCCGACTCTTTGGGATGAAAAACTATGGTTTGGACTGTGCCAACTACTTAACGCTACCCGGTTTCGCTTTCGACGCCTCCTTAAAAATAACTAAAGCGAAAATCCAACTTTTCAAAGATATGGATATGGTATTCATGATTATGAGCTCGATCCGGGGCGGGATAACACAGGTGGTAAAACGGCACGCTCTCACAAACAATCCTTTGATTCCGGATCAATTTGATCCTAAAATACTACTGACCTATATACAATACTTAGATGTGACGGCACTGTACGCCCATACCATGAGCAAGCATCTACCCTACGATAACTGCACTTGGGTCCCGGAATGATAAGAGTTGGTAATTCTGGCAAATACTATTATCGACCATCCCGATAACGCTCCTTCCGGGTATATACTGGATGTAGATATTAAATATCCAGAACACATCCACGACCTGCACAAGGACCTTCCGTTCTTGTGCAGGAACAAAATACCACCAACGGGAGCGGAGAAATCAACGAAACTATTGACGACTCTAGCTAATAAATACAACTATGTAATACATTATGTTATTCTTAAAGAAGCGCTCGGTCAAGGATTAAAACTCCTGCGCGTCAACCGCGCCATCGAATTCCGTCAGGCTCCTTTCTTGGCACCCTTCATCGAGCTGAACGCCCGGTTGAGACGGGAGGCTACGAATTCGTTCCTCCAAACGCTCCTGAAACTTTGCAGCAACGCTTGCTACGGAAAATTTATCGAGAACCCGTTGAAGCGAAAGAATATTAAATTGGGTACAAACAGTAAACAGATATTGAAAGCCATCTCACGGGTCGATTTCACCGATCGCACGATCTTCGACGAAGAGTTGGTAGCAATCCATTTACGTACAGAGGTCGTCATAGACAGACCAATGATAGTTGGTTTTTCAATCTCAGATCTGAGTAAAGTACACATGTATCAATTCCACTATAATCACATGCTTAGAAGTACAATCCCGACCAAGTTCAACTTCTCGATATGAATACGGATTCGTTCATTTACGAGTTGACTACACCGAACATCTACGATGTTATATGTCAGACCTTCACATTTATGACACCTCCGACTTCCCAGAAGGACATCAATGTCGAAGCATGTAAAACCGAAAAGTGATGGGAACGTTCAAAGACGGAACGGCGGGTCGACCCATTGCCGAGTTCGTCGCGCTGCGAGCAAACTGTACGCCTACCGATTCACCGACGGTAAAACTGAAAAACGAGCAAAAGGTGTATCAACGGGAGCGTTAAGATCAATAAACTTCGACAACTTTCTGAGCGAATTGCAGGATCCTGAATCGAGGATGAGCGACATCAACGATCGTTGCATGGTGGTTTAAAGTTGCGGAGCCGAGACCGAGTTGAGAAAAATTCTCGCGGTTAAACGACCTTGTATAAATAGTATCAATAATTCTGCTGGAGAACCGTCGGTTAAGAAACCTCGAATTTGAAAATAGTAAAAGTGTAACTAACGGAACGAGAAGACGATGGCTTGTCTCGATGTACAAGGTTCTTGGAGCGAAGGAAAATTCATCGTCAAAGAGTTTGGTCTTGTCGATATGGAGTGTACTATAACTGAACTCTATTTATTCAAACCTCCGTTCCCGAGCAGCAAGTTGGACGCCAAAAACGTTGTGACAAACAACTGGTTAACACGCAATCATATCACTTGGAATGGGAAAGCGCGTTTCTCGAGTACGATGAATTCACTTCAAAAATGAATCGCATCGGGAACCGCTACGATGTACTGTATGTTAAAGGTGAACAAAATCGAGATTTCATCAATCGTTTCGTGGCGGAAAAATGTATCGTTGTAAATTTGGACACTAAAGATTGTCCGTCCTTGCGACTATTGGCTCGTTGGTCGACAGCACATACGTGTCCTTTAGTACATCCATTCTGCGCGATGTCGAACGCATTCCGATTGTGTATGTGGTTGTCGGATTCCTCTTATCGGGAATATTTCAAAACTGAAATCATGCAGGAGCAGCAGAAAATTATAGTGGCAGACGAACAAAGGAATCACCCCGATAATAATATAGGAGTTGAAAATGAAAAGTCAGATTGAACGTAGCTAATATAGCAGACGAAAAGTGAAATCATCCGTGCTTAATATAGCAGACAAATTGTTTCACTCGAAATATAGCAGACGAAAAGTGAAATCATCCGTGCTTAATATAGCAGACAAATTGTCGAATCATCCCGACTGAATATAGCCTACGAAAAGTGGGATCATCCGCAGACGAATTATCGAACCGAAATAAAGCAATCGAAAAGTGGAATCATCCGTGCTTGATATAGCAGACAAATTGTCTCTCTCTCGAAATATATAGCACACGAAAATTGGAATCATCCGTACCTTGATATACAGCAGATAGAACTGACGACATGGAAGTTTTCAACAATTCAATCTTGATTGTCAACGCTAAAGAGCTGACTGTAAACGCCCGCTACAAGATGAAAGAACTCATCAAAATGCCATCCAAGTACGGGATAACCGTTGCCGCTGATATCGTCTTCGAGAATCATCATCGTCTCCTCTTCCTACCTTCGCACATTGCGGACCGTTTGACGGACGATGCAATTCAGGATATCAACGCTGGATCCTTCGATCTCATGTACAAATGCCCGATCGGAAGAACACATAAATTCTTACTCGTTCCAAACGTTGCAGCCTGATTTATATTGTATGTATTATTGTAAAAAACCCAAAAAAACTTTCAGATTCTAAGGGGTAAAGAATCCAGCCAAAGTCTTAAACTTGTTGAACCAAATTTTCTTACTACTCGTAAAAGAAAATTAAAAATTATACGAGGGGCGTTCAATAAGTAAGTATCCCCCCTCTCTAAAATCCATAAGAATGGACCAATTTTAAAAAAACTTGGGCTCAAAATCTTCCTTAGGATATTTTGAGTTCAACAAAACAAACCGCAACAAAATCGGACCATGTGCGGCCGAACGCGAGCCGTTTGAACGCGCCGAGGTGCTCGACGCTCCCGCCGAATCTGCGAGGATTTGAAGTCCGCTACAGGAGAAGAGCTTCTCTGCCAAAGCCTCAGTCGTTCATCACTGACGAAAAATCAAAAAAATTTTTGTAGAATAAGGGGCTTACCTCACCTCTCCACATAACCAGCTCGATTCAAGCAAGTCTGATACTGAGACTAAGACTAAGAGAACAGCTTTTGGATGCCTCGTGCGTGGAAGTCTTTCAGCTGACCGCGGATGAAAGAGTGGACGGCTTGTTTGACCTCTTCCACTGATTCAAAATTAACTCCTCCAAGTTCAGATTTTAGGAACGAGAATAAATGGTGGTCTGGTTTGCCATTTATTATCGTATCTGAAATCTGAACTTTGAGGAGTTAATTTTGAATCAGTGGAAGAGGTCAAACAAGCCGTCCACTCTTTCATCCGCGGTCAGCTGAAAGACTTCCAAAGCTGTTCTCTTAGTCTTAGTCTCAGTATCAGACTTGCTTGGATCGAGCTGGTTATGTGGAGAGGTGAGGTAAGCCCCTTATTCTACAAAAATTTCTTTGATTTTTCGTCAGTGATGAACGACTGAGGCTTTGGCAGAGAAGCTCTTCTCCTGTAGCGGACTTCAAATCCTCGCAGATTCGGCGGGAGCGTCGAGCACCTCGGCGCGTTCAAACGGCTCGCGTTCGGCCGCACATGGTCCGATTTTGTTGCGGTTTGTTTTGTTGAACTCAAAATATCCTAAGGAAGATTTTGAGCCCAAGTTTTTTTAAAATTGGTCCATTTTTATGAATTTTAGAGAGGGGGGATACTTACTTATTGAACGCCCCTCGTACTTTACTGAAAATCGAATGTGGGCCCCTTCATAAACGAGTGATGCAACATTCACTGCATGTGTGTATGTGAACCTCTTGTAGTTTTGTAGGAGCCCAAGCGGTTCGCTCTTTGCAACAAACGCTACATTCGTGAATGGAAAGTCCTTGAAGGAGCACATAACGTCCTTTTTCTTTCTTTAACTTTTGCATTTTTTATTCAGAATCTTCGTAAAATCAAAAAGAAAAGTATGGACTGATCTGAGCCTTATATGTGCTCTAAAACAATATGAAATATTTTATCGCACGAAGTCAATCTGTAGATCGAATGTAGGCCCCTTCATTTATGAGTGATGCAACAGTCATGACGTGTAAGTATGTGTAGCCCTTGCAGGAGCCCCCTTCCTCACCTATTTGCATTTTTATCTAAAGTACAAAAATAAAATCGGTATGGATTGATCTGAGCCTTCTGTGCTCCAAAATAATATGAAATATTTTATCGCACAAAGTCCAATATTTTTCGATTCAGGTCCTACAAATGCTTTTAAAAAAGCATGAAAAAAAAATACTCAATCGGCTGGCGAAAGTCCAGTATTTTTCTTGAGAATAATCTCCTCCTTCAATGAGTGATGCAACAATTGCGACATTTTTGTATGAAAAGCTCTTGCAGAAGCCTTTTTATTTGACTCAGCTAAATTTTGAAGAATCACTGACGTGTCCGCAAAAATGCTCTTACTGTAATCATTAGGATTGGTCCCCTCTGCATGCTGGAAGATTGCTTGCAGTGTATTTTTTGAGCGTATCAGTCTTCCTTTGCTTTCTCCCAAAACTTATTTATTGTATAATATTTTTAATCTCAACTTATGATGCTGCAGTTTAATATGCATGTAAATGGTAGCTATTATAACATTGTATCATATACCACTGCATAATGAACTGATCGTCATGAAAAGGACTCCGGATTACCCAGATATTGCAAATTGTTTTAAGAGAAAATTAATGAACATTTAAAAAGAACTAAAATCATGGTTGAAAAGAGCGTTTTTATTTTTTACGCAGAGTAGAATAGGTAAGAGGGTTTTGATATGGATCCTCAGATATCTCTATGAAGCATTAATTTCAGTGACCTATCTTTTTTACGCATTTTTGCGGACACGTCAGTGATTCTTCAAAATTTAGCTGAGTCAAATAAAAAGGCTTCTGCAAGGGCTTTTCATACAAAAATGTCGCAATTGTTGCATCACTCATTGAAGGAGGAGATTATTCTCAAGAAAAATACTGGACTTTCGCCAGCCGATTGAGTATTTTTTTTTCATGCTTTTTTAAAAGCATTTGTAGGACCTGAATCGAAAAATATTGGACTTTGTGCGATAAAATATTTCATATTATTTTGGAGCACAGAAGGCTCAGATCAATCCATACCGATTTTATTTTTGTACTTTAGATAAAAATGCAAATAGGTGAGGAAGGGGGCTCCTGCAAGGGCTACACATACTTACACGTCATGACTGTTGCATCACTCATAAATGAAGGGGCCTACATTCGATCTACAGATTGACTTCGTGCGATAAAATATTTCATATTGTTTTAGAGCACATATAAGGCTCAGATCAGTCCATACTTTTCTTTTTGATTTTACGAAGATTCTGAATAAAAAATGCAAAAGTTAAAGAAAGAAAAAGGACGTTATGTGCTCCTTCAAGGACTTTCCATTCACGAATGTAGCGTTTGTTGCAAAGAGCGAACCGCTTGGGCTCCTACAAAACTACAAGAGGTTCACATACACACATGCAGTGAATGTTGCATCACTCGTTTATGAAGGGGCCCACATTCGATTTTCAGTAAAGTATAATTTTTAATTTTCTTTTACGAGTAATAAGAAAATTTGGTTCAACAAGTTTAAGACTTTGGCCGGATTCTTTACCCCTTAGAATCTGAAAGTTTTTTTGGGGTTTTTTGTAGTTTTTATATCAGGTCGTTTTTGGAATAAAGTGAAGCTAATGAAACATTTGGCTGGAGACAGAGAAACTGAGAATAATTTTTTCAATGAGCAGAACTGGAACGCCTTGTTTGATCAAGTAAACATTAATAGGGGGTGATTCAGTTTGCAATCAATAAAAGTTACCTTATGTTTTGGTGAGTTTAAACTTCTCTCATCGAAATAGGGTACATAATGTTTTAAAAACTGATGGATTAGCAATTAATTGTCATATTGTAGGCTACTTAGAATGAACTTCTTTTGCCACATAAATTATTCCTTACTCATAAAGTTTCAACATTAATTCTGCAATTTTTACTGCGTTTAACTCAACTGTTGGACATACTTACATTCAGCCACTAAAATTTTAAATTAAATAACAGTGATACCACTAAGTGGAAAGTCCATTCAAAGAGTTCAAATTAATTTTTTTTTTTTTTTGTTTACTCATTATAAAAAGTATTTCCTGTAAGAGGTATTTAATTTATCAATAAAAGTGTGCGTCAAGCCAAGCTCCATCGGCCACAAAAGCATTTTTTCTTTTAACAGAGTATAACGTCTAGGAATGTGACTTGGAACATGAAGATAAGAAAATTGTGCATATACCTTTTATGCACTCCGTTGAACTTGAGCGATTCAGGTAATAATCGACTGAATTTCAACCTCAAGTTACAATGGCCTCAGTCAGAAAATTAATTGAAAAAGAGAAAAACTTGCTGCAAATACTACACTGTAAGCTTGATACAGTATACCCATATTGACGCTAGCGGAGAATATTTTGATTTATTTTGCTTAGAGTCGCTTTACCACATAATTTGTCGAATCGTATAACTGACATGAAGTAAGCATTTAAATTTGAATAGAGTCTTTTGATTCTTATAAGATAATGAATGCTGCCTCTCAGTTACCTGGTAGTTCAAGAATTCCTAGTAATTTTGTTGTCCACTGTCGGACTAAAAACACCACCCCCAAACTCTTCATCAGAGCTTGTTCCGCAGTTGGTACCTAGGCGCAAACTTTTTGATCATAAACGCTACCGATTGGTCTAATCTTTTTTGGCTTTGATTCACCCGATTACATTTATTCCATTAAGAACTAGGTAGGCACGCGAACCATACATAGACCCAACGCTCAATTAATTTCAAAGTGCACTGTTTCACTGGAGTAATTATGCTAGAAACTCACTAGGTGAAGATGGAATACTTCTGTGACACAACAACCAACAACACCACAATATTTTCACATCAAGAGTGGCGGTAGCCACCCCCGGTCGAGAAAAATGACGACCTACTAAAGTCCCTATAGCAAAGGGGTGGCCGACACTCTTAGTCACACCTAACTCCCTTAATCTGAAAATTGATTCGATATAGAATGGAATTCAGAGCAAACGGCAGCACAGATTCCAACGATCTTGGGGTCTATGGACGCAGCTAAGTTAGCCGGATGGCATTTAAGGGTTTATTATCTAACAGTCGGTAGCTGCACCACCAGTGTAAGTCCATAACATAACCTCACTATTTGATGTGTTTACATCAAGTTTTCATATGTTAAAATAGAGAAGAAATGGGCGCTACGTACTTACTTGGCCCAGCGATTTATGCAGCAATATAAAGTCTTCATTTTATAGTAATCATCAAGCTGAGAAAATAGAACGAGTACATACCTTTCATGAAAGACTTTGTTACACATTGACTGGCCACATGGTGTTTCTAACAACTTCTGACGCAAAATCAAAGAGACTCAAAGAAAACCAAATTTGAGCTAATACTCATCGTCAAAGATCTCTGATTTAGGGACATAAAGTTGACTTAGTGATTGAATTATACCTCGCATCCCCGCATATCCCCATGATGTCTTCGATGTAAACAAGCAACGGTAAGAGGCGAAAGCATCCAAGATTAGTCATGAAGAACACAAGATCTTAATGTCAATAACATACACTTAGGAAAAGCACAAGCACTCCAGAGCACGTAGGTTGAAAGCAAAATTTAAAGCGAATAAATTTTGGTCAGAGCATAGTGACCGTGTCGCATGTAGTGTGATGGGCGAAGGCTCAAATTACAGTAATTTTTAGATCTTTTCTTGAGACTGATAGGGTCCACAGAAAACGACTACATCTCTTCAAGATATGGAAACTAGCATTCGTGACTTGAGGAAAACAATAATGTAATTAAAAACTGAGAGTACTTAATGGGCTCTCCCTTCGATCCATCGATCCATTGGTGTGTATGGTAGGGAAATATTTGGATGCTGTTAGTCACGAGAATGCAAACTGTGGTGTAAATGCTTCCTGCTTCCTTTTGATAGTTTTGTACAACTTTGATGTCCTTTAATCGACGTAATTTACCTGAATTACATTTGTTGATGCTTGGGTCAGACAGGTACACGGACTGATAACCTCACTTCTGAACAAAAACAAAGACATCACCTGAACATTTCAAGAGAAACTAATGAAATAGTGTATCGGGCTCTGGCAGAAGACGTGCGACGTAATAATATAAGTGTGTAAAAATATTATTTAGCTTCTACAGAGAATTGAACTCTTATATTATAATTAAATCATAAATCTGTTCTCAACTAGTTAGAGTTGGAAGTTGGTGTCTGTTACTAGGGAAATTTTTTTCGTTCCCGAGACTGGCTGAACTGAACGGAATCGACCAATGGCATTGAACCACTATACCGGATTTTTCTAAAATTCAAAACATTGTAGCTAAAATTTTGAAAGTTATTTGCCGATGCTGAATTATCCGAGCATTGAAACCCTATTAAATGTGGTAGAAATGAAATCCTCATATCTTCAAGCATGATCCTTTGTAGGTTTCATTAGAATCTGTGGCCGCGTAAGCAAGAAATCTGTTGTGAAAGGTGATCATGTCGTTTTCCCGCTACTGAACGGCCCATGTTACAAAAAATATTTGTCATTTTGGGCCTTTAAGTGCTTATAACTTTTTGAAAACTCAATGGATCTGGATGAAACTTTCCAACTTAGTAGGCCCAATTTAGGTGCGTCAGTAGACTCCAAGATCGTTGGAATCCGTGCCATCGTTTGGGCTGCAGTCGATCTAGAGTCGAATCAATTTTCAGAATAAGGGAGTTACGTGTGTCTATGGTTGGCTGCCACCTTTTTTCGTTTGGAGGCTTTCCAGTGTTGTCGAGTTTAGACTTTGTCCGGAGGTGGCTACCGCCACCCATGATTATTTTCGAAATGATGTAATGTTTATATATATATATATATATTAGAATGAATATATATATATATAATTTTTGAATAAGATTAAACCAATTGCCTCACGGTTCTGTGCAGTAGTTCGTACGAATACTTCACAGGTGTGATCAGGATCACCTGGGCTGTAGTGTTCGCCGGGAAATTCTCTTTTACCACAACGGTCAACGTGATATCCACCGGAGCTGTTTTTAGATCTTCACCTTGAACGCATTTGATGACGAAAATCGCGCGATCTTTGAAATTTTCCATCAACATAGCTGGCCCGCAGAGTTTCTCACCTTTCCAGTAGTCTCTCATAAAATCGGTGTAGTTCAGATAGGCGTGATTATAATCCAAAGCCGGGAAATCGTATATCGTAACATCTTGAGGAAACCGTCGCTCACCGATTTGAACATTGACCGAGCGAACATTTACATGGTCGAAAAGAGAGGAATCCTTCAGGTGATTGTCCCGTCGGTCCGTTTAAAATACCAACACCACGAATTTGGGCTTGTGCCTGCTGGTTGTTCTTACGCTCCGTTTGAACTTCTTGGTCGGAAAAATCCCCGGGATGTCGTGCGATTCCCAATTCATGTAACCGAAAGTCATCTTATCGTTCTTCTTCATCTTGAGCAAGATTTGTTTTTCCAGTTCCAATGTGAATCTGACGATGGGAATCTCCCAATAGATTTCGATTATTTTAAATTTTATGGTGTAACCGTCCGCGGTCGCCGCGTCGGTGATATAATATGCGTTCTTATCCGTACCACTGTGCACTAGGATTAACTCTTGCGAGCATCTGACGAGAATGTCTTTGAAATGTACTGCGAATCCGCTGAGTAAAGACAACGAAACGACAGCGCACTGAGTTTGATCCGCCTTTGTGAAATTCCATTCGGTCCATGAATAACTGATGTCACAAAACCCGGCAGTTGCTACTCCCACGGTTTCCGCTTCAGTATACTTGAGATAATTTTTCACGGTCGATGTCACTCCGACAGATTGTATGCTTTTTGCATTGCAAAGTTCTCCTATGCTGCTGCTGTTGCTGCTGCTGCTGCTGCTGGCAACTAGTCCGTGGATTATCAATACTATTATATGCAAGAGAATATAGGAACGTATCGTCGTCGTCGTCGTTCTGGATCCTTCGTTTACCCATAAGTTAGCGGTCTCACGTGCATTCGCACTGTCACTTCTTCACCACCGAAATTGATCGCTCTTCCTTGTTGGTCTACTATATTAACGAGCAAACGTTGGATCTTATCACCCAAGACGGGGTAGTAATGAATCGTCGACGGTTGCCCTACCATTTTGAATCCTGGTTCGATATCGGGAGCAAACGCATAAATGTGATGTCCGCGCATCCCGTTCACGTATCCACCGTCGGCAATGCTGCATTCGATGCATACTATGTTTACAGGTGAGATTTTGACGCGATAATCAGCTTCGTGCCATTCGTCCGGTGCCAAGAGACGCTTTCCGAATCCGAGCAGCTTACGTAAAGTGCCGGGTCTGCGGAAATTGATCCACTACTTGGATTTGATGCTTACTTTCAGCGTACCGTTGTTCGCTTTAAGTTTGATACCTTCCGCTCCGCCAAGTTCTTCCTGCAAGTATTCTTGTATACCCTCGATCTCGTAGGCTCTGATCGGGAACGAAATTCCCGAGTATATACCATACGCACCGGAGAGGCGGACGCTCAGGTGACGTTGAAGAAAGTTTTCAAATCGTTGACAGATCTGCTCGCAGCGTTGCAGAAAACTGTGTCGATAACACCCGCACTTGTCGCTGCTCCGCAAATATGAACAATGACAATTATGATTCAAAGGAGGAGGAGGAAGATGATGATGATGAAGACGATGAATCGTTCCAAGAAGCAACTGATAAAGAACAAACAACGGGTTGCACTGAAGACGATAATTCTCGAGGCACGACCACTGCCCCGAACGTACAGTTCTACTTGAACGAATTGGAAAAACATCCGATAGAGTCCGATATCGCGTATGGTGTTCGGAAAGCAATCAACGGAAACTTTCTTATCGGAAACCGAACCATTAGTTTCGATTCGGACGGACGACTAATCCTGGAAGGTGGCGACAACGATGACGAAGAGGTGTTCGAACCAACACCCAGGTTCTTGGAGCTCCTTTTTAAGAAACATCCGCGTAATTACACAGCAGATGATCACGCTAAATTCCAACGAGTAGTTACGCTCACCAATGTGCATCGTTGGGATCATCATCCACACGGTAGACCCAAGTCGAACCGCAGTCGTAAATACCGCGATCTCATGAAAACTTTGTTCGCTACATTGACTCCGAGATCAACGAGGAAATCATCGCGTAAAAAACTGAAGAAAGGCTCCGGTATCAAAATTCATCGTGCGAAACTTGTCGTCGAGGGGAACTTTTCTCTTGGGGCGATCCGAACGAGCTAGTCCAACGTCTCGTTTTACTTGTAGCTTCGAAACAAGCTGGTCACACCGATCACGACTGAGAAATTCTGAGTATCGTCGAAGAGCTTCGCGAAGCGGATTACATCCACTAAATATAGGTTCCGCACAAAAAATGAGTCACACCGACCGGTTTGGAAGATCGAAACAGACTTACGTTCGCAACACGAAGCAAGGTCCCAAAGGTGACGGTTTCTTACAGGATCCCGACGGGAATTATCGCGTGTCTAACAAACGGATCCAACAACTACAAGATTCCGAAGAGGATACCGACGCCGTGAACAAACAATGGACAGACTTGAAGTTGACGGAAGTTATGAATTCGACACAGCTTTGTTTGGAGAAAATGGAAGAATACAAAAGTATCATGCAACGACTCGAGACGAAATTATCACGACTGGAAAATAGGATTAATCAATTAGAGGTTGTGAATCGAGCGAAAGGTAAATAGTGTTGCGACGAGTCACACCGACGGTTTTGGCCGATCGAATTTCCGCCGCGGTCCAAAAGGTGACGGATTCTCACTGTATTCCGACGGAAATTATATCGTATCGAACAAACGGATTCGTTAAGTTTTTTTTTTTTTTTTTTTTTTTTTTTTTTATTTTTTATTTTATTACATATCGACTTCTTTATGCAGAAATATGATACATTGTTATAGAATTAATGAGTAAATTACTTTTATTGGTTAAAAATATTTACAATTGTACAGTCTTTTTTCTAAATTTGATGCCCTGGGACGAGCATCGCCGAGCCCATAGGGAACGGTACAGTTCCCGGTCTCTGCGGTGTCCGACCCCGGACAACCGGAACAGTGTTATACCCACCATGAAGTGATGAGCGCAAACCTAACCTTTATCAGTGAGATTAGATATTATACACTTTGTACAGACAAAAATAAAAGACACTTAAAGGAATATAACACTAGACTTATCACTACAGTTTTAAGCCACCCTCAATTAGTGGGTTTTAAGATGTTGTATGGGGGTTAATCGGGTACCACGGTTGCCAGCTCGAAGGGCTTGCGCCTTCTAAGCCTCCGCAGTTCCTCACTATTGTCCAATAATCTGATGACTTCCTCGTTGGGATGGGCCAAAAGACGTTCTTCATATCTACAGGCTGTTCGCCGAATTACTGCGCCGACGCTCTCGATGCCGAGGTCCCGGTGGATGTCAGAGTTCCTGACATACCATCGCGCCCCCACCATCCGCCGCAGCACAGAATTCTGAGCCCTCTGGATGATTTTAATATTAGAGTTAGCTGCACACCCCCAGAGCTGGCAGCCGTAGGACCACACTGGCCTGAGGGCCTGCTTGTAAAGAAGTACCTTGTTGTCAAGGGATAGGTTGGAATTGCATCTAAGGAGCCATCTAAGTTTGGAATTTTTGATCATGAGCTCTCGTCTCTTTCTTTTGATGTGAGCCGCCCAATGCAACTTGACATTGAGTGTCACACCCAAATATTTAGCCTCTTCGGAGCACCCCACAGGCCTTCCATCCAACCAGATTGGTGGAACCAACCTGGGTAACCTGCGCATGCGGTACGTGAAATCGATAAATTGCGACTTTTGACTATTAAGGGCAGATCGCCATTTTTTATTCCAGTCGACTATCTGGTCGACTCCATTTTGTAACTTGTTGATGGATTGGGGGAGTGTCTTACCTACTGCTGTTCCGGCCGTGTCATCAGCATACGTGGAAATGAGCACATCACCGACGTCGGGTAAAACGCTCATGTATATTAAAAATAGGACTGGTCCTAGGACTGATCCTTGGGGGGCTCCTGCTAGGATCGGTTTGAATCCTGAGTAGGCTTCATCCTGCCTAACTCTGAATGATCTACCTCCCAAATACGATTCAAGGAGATCGTAATGATTGGCAGGAAATAATTTGTGGAGTTTAAGTTTCAGACCTTCGTGCCATACTTTATCGAAGGCTGTTGCAATATCTAAGAAAATGCTTGCACAATACTCGCCTCGCTCAAGTGATCTCTCTATGAGATCTACTACGCGGTGAATTTGTTCTATCGTCGAGTGCTTGGCCCGAAATCCAAATTGATGTTTAGGAAGAATTTTCCTGTCATCAATAATTTTGATTCATTTCTAAAGGTAACATCTTTCAAAAAACTTGCCTATACATGATAATAAAGATATTGGGCGATAAGAGGAAAGTTTATTTTTTGGTTTCCCACTTTTATGAATAACTACTATTTCGACCTTCTTCCAATCCTCGGGGAAGTGGCGGAGTTCCAGGATAGCATTATAAATGTTTGTTAATTGCTTGGTAGCTTTGTCTGGTAATTCTTTAAGAATTTCCGATGTAACTCCGTCCATGCCCATTTTTTATTTTTAAGCTTATATTTAATTAGATATTGGATTCGTTAAGTGCAAGATCCCGAAAGCGATGAGAATGCGGTGAACAAACAATGGTCCGAAACCAAATGGAAGGAAGCCATGAAATTAGGTTAACACTGTCTGGACCGTATCTACCAACTTCAGCAATCTTACAATCGTCTGGCTAAAATAGTAGAATCGAAACAGCATTTGAATCGAGAGAGCGGACGACGACAACGTCGACGGTAATTATCATGGCGGCAGAAATACATGGGATCGTCGAGGAGTTACATAAACCTGCACGACGAAACTATCCGTGTCGTAAAGTACGGATTCTCGGATTGTTCGATTTATGGCAAGCCGATCTCGTCGAGATGCAACCGTACGCCTCGGTCAACACAGGATACAGGTTTCTTTTTACCGCCAGCGACGCGTGCTTGAAAAAGGCGTGGGCCGAACCGCTCAAATCGAAAACGGCCGCGGATGTCACTTATGCCATGCAACGCGTTCTCAAAGCAGCCGGAAAGTCACCAAAATATTTACAAGTCGATATGGGCTCGGAATTCTCCAACCTCAAATGTCAAGCATTGATGAAGCATCACAAGATTAAAATGTACAGCTTGTACTCGACAACCAAAGCCTCTATTGTGGAGCGATTCAACCGAACGCTCAAAACGAAGATGTGGAGAGAGTTCAGCGCGCAAGGATCGTACAAGTGGGTAGATCTATTACCGAAACTCATCCATGAATATGACGGGAGCGTTCATTGCACCATCGGGATGAAACCAATTGATGTCACCGAAAAGGATGTACCGATGATCCTGCAAAAGCTTCGTGGGCCGCCGCTGAGTAAAACCGAAAAGAGCCGTCTGGCCAGACGAAAACTGAAAGTCGGTGATCACGTCCGGATCTCGAGACTCAAAGCCATGCTCGAGAAAGGATACACACTGAAATGAAGCACGGAAATTTTCAAGATTGTCAGCGTCAATCCGACCGTTCCGATCACGTACGATCTGAAAGATGCGCACGATACGATCATCAAAGGAAAATTCTACCGCGAAGAACTCCAACCCACCAATTATGAGGATTCGTACCTGGTGGAGAAAATTCTGCGTCGCAAGAAAAACCAGGCCTTTGTCAAATGGTTGGGTCTGGACGCGAGTCACAACAGTTGGGTCGATATGTCTTTCGATCAGTATCCATTGATGAATTCAATGCAATAAAAAAATTCGAAATCGAACATGGCACACATCCTGGCAAGGAATGTGCAGGGACCCTGCATCAGGGTCCTTTTGTAGAGTTATAATTTCAAACTAAAACTTTGACAGTCCTCGTTTTTGAACATTTGACCAGGGTTTTTTCTGTTCAATGTGTTGCACATTACGACCCAAAATTTGAAGTTTGCTTCAGTGATTTTGTAAATTTGGCGTCATTGGTGCGAAATTTTGAATTTGCTGATTTTAAATCTATTTTAAGACCGAGGTCATCTACTTACAACAAAGTTTCAAGGAGATGCATCCTTGTTTACAGAGGGTCCTACTTCTGCTCTCTCTTTTTCTTCCCACCTCCCTCGTAATCCCGTCACACAATGATCTACAGTGGACTCTCGATAATTCGAAAACCTCGTTAATTCGAAGGAAAGTCCGTTTCCCTTAAAATCTTTCGATAATTCGAAGAAAATCAATGTATTTTTCTCCCCTCGTTATTTCGAAATTTTTAAGCTGGCGCGGCCCTCTACAGGGTTATCCAAAAGTCACTGACCACCCCTGTAACTTTTTTCCAAATTGAGATAGAAGTTTGAAACTTTGGGAATGTTCCTCGGTCTAAAGTAGCAACTTTTTGGTCCCCCCAAAATTTTGGGGGGCGGCCCCCCCTAAGGGGGGCGGGGGCTAACTTTTTTTTTTCAAATAGCAACCTCCCTTTTGTGATACCTCATTCGAAAGATAATAAAAAAAGAAAATTTTTGGCGCAAACCGCAAGTCAAAATGTTGATTTTTGACAAAATGGCGGCCGGTCAAAGTTTAAAATGGCAGAAATTTGGCATCTCCGTTTTTTATAAGCGGATTGGTCTGAAACTCGGAATCTAAGGGTTTTTTGGGACGAGAAAGACGATTCTGGCATCGGTTTTCCAGAAAAGTCAGTCCTTTTCAAAATGGCGGCGGTCAAAATGGCGGCCTAGAGCGAGAAGTGGATATTTAGGCTGCTTATCGTTGGATTTGCATGAAACTTGGTATCCGGGGTATTTCGGCACGAGAAGAACGAATCTTTCATTGGATATCTGAAATTCCGACGAATTTCAAAATGGCGGCTAAAAAGTGGCGATAAATCAGTTTTACGGCTGTTTACCGATGTATTTGCATGAAATGCGATATCAATTATTTAGTATTTCAAGAATTAATGAAAGATTTCTTTTTATCCAGCCAAAAACCACCAGGATATCGAATTTCATGCAAATCCATTGGTAAACAGCCGTAAAACTGATTTATCGCCACTTTTTAGCCGCCATTTTGAAATTCGTCGGAATTTCAGATATCCAATGAAAGATTCGTTCTTCTCGTGCCGAAATACCCCCGGATACCAAGTTTCATGCAAATCCAACGATAAGCAGCCTAAATATCCACTTCTCGCTCTAGGCCGCCATTTTGACCGCCGCCATTTTGAAAAGGACTGACTTTTCTGGAAAACCGATGCCAGAATCGTCTTTCTCGTCCCAAAAAACCGTTAGATTCCGAGTTTCAGACCAATCCGCTAATAAAAAACGGAGATGCCAAATTTCTGCCATTTTGAACTTTGACCGGCCGCCATTTTGTCAAAAATCAACATTTTGACTTGCGGTTTGCGCCAAAAATTTTCTTTTTTTATTATCTTTCGAATGAGAGTAGGGTGAAAATGGGAATTTGAGGCCAGTAAATTATCCAACAGCGTTGCATGATTGTGCAGAAAAATATGAATTAATTTACAGCGTTGTATAGGGATTATTGTTCAATATGGCAACGCTGTAAAAAGAAAGTATTGCATGTTGCCCCTTCAATATGCGGGTTATGCAATCGTGTATGAATGCCCCTTCATTTTTCGGGTTATGCAATGGTGTATTTTTCAAGATGGCGCAGCAGTGTTGCCGCGTGGTGCATGTAAATAAATGATTTATTTATTGGTGAAATTTTGCAACATTGCATTTTACAGTGTTGCCAGATGGGGCGAGAAATTAGTTGATTTTTTCGATACAATGTTGCCAGATTGTGCAATAAATTCGGATTTTCGGACTTGTAAAATTTTTCAGTTTCGAGAGACCGTATCTTGCAGTATGGGTCGGTATCAGATACTGTAGATTAGGGTCTGATTCGGGAAATTGGAAAATTTTCGGAAAATCACCCTCGTCCGATCCGGCGCGGACCGATGCGATTCTTTTACGCTATTGAAGATCGGAAAACTGTACTGACCGAATTTCGATACGAGTTTTAGTTTTCGAGATTTCGGACTTGTAAAATTTTCGGCTTCGAAAGACCGTATCTTACAGTATGGGCCTGGTATCGGAGACTGTAGATTAGGGTCTGATTCGGTAATTGGATTTTTGGACTTGTAAAAATTTTCGGTTTCGAGAGACCGTATCTTGCAGTATGGGTCGGTATCTGATACTGTAGATTAGGGTCTGATTTGGGAAATTGGAAAATTTTCGGAAAATCACCCTCGACCGATCCGTTGCGGACCGATGCGATTCTTTTCCATTATCGAAGATCGGAAAACTGTACTGACCGAATTTTGATACGACTTTTAGTTTCCGAGATTTCGGACTTGTAAAATTTTAACGGCATCCACGATAGACCATATCTTACAGTATGGACCTGGTATCGGATACTGGAGTGTAGGGTCTGATTCGGTAATTGGATTTTCGGACTTGTAAAAATTTTCGAATTCGAAAGACCATATCTTACAGTATGGACCTGGTATCGGATACTGGAGAGTAGGGTCTGATTCCGGAAATTGGAATTTCGGACTTGTAAAAATTTTCGATTTCGAAAGATCATATCCTACAGTATGGACCTGGTATCGGATACTGGAGAGTAGGGTCTGGTTCGGGAAGTTAAAAAAAATTTCGGAAAATTACCATCCTCCGATCCATCCCAACCCGATACGATTCTTTTACACTATCGAAGATCGGAAAACCGTACGACCCGAATTTTGAGACGACTTTTAGTTTTTGAGAAAATCCAACTTTCACCTAAGTCGCATGCGTATCTTATATGTATATACGAGTTTTTACGCTTGCTCGAATAAATGGGTTGGTAGTTCACTCTTGACAGGTTGTATGTCCGATTGTGTATGCGCGGTTCTGTTCCTTACATTGTTTTCAGATTGTGTAAAATATTCGGATTTTCGGACTTGTAAAATTTTCGGGATCAATACACCATATCCTACAGTATGGGTCTGGTATCGGTGCAGCCCCCCTCGCGAACCGGATTGTTTAGGAAATTTCAGCACAAGACTACGGGTCCTCACTCTATACGTCCCGAAATCAATGTTCAACGTGAAATATCCGTTGGTTCATGGGTCGCAGAATCATCTGAGGACTCTAATTCACTTGTATGGATCAAGGGTTTCAGAAAAAACTTGAACATTGCGGGCAGCCCCCCTCGCGAACCGGATTGTTTAGGAAACTTCAGCACAAGCCTACGGGTCCTCACTCTATACGTCCCGAAATCAATGTTCAACGTGAAATATCCGTTGGTTCATGGGTCGCAGAATCATCTGAGGACTCTAATTCACTTGTATGGATCAAGGGTTTCAGAAAAAACTTGAACATTGCGGGCAGCCCCCCCTCGCGAACGGTATGTTTAGGAAATTTCAGCACAAGACTACGGGTCCTCACTCTATACGTCCCGAAATCAATGTTCAACGTGAAATATCCGTTGGTTCATGGGTCGCAGAATCATCTGAGGACTCTAATTCACTTGTATGGATCAAGGGTTTCAGAAAAAACTTGAACATTGCGGGCAGCCCCCCTCGCGAACGGTATGTTTAGGAAATTTCAGCACAAGACTACGGGTCCTCACTCTATACGTCCCGAAATCAATGTTCAACGTGAAATATCCGTTGGTTCATGGGTCGCAGAATAATCTGAGGACTCTAATTCACTTGTATGGATCAAGGGTTTCAGAAAAAAACTTGAAATTTCATTGCGGGCAACCCCCCTCGCGAACGGTATGTTTAGGAAACTTCAGCACAAGCCTGCGGGTCCTCACTCTATACATCCCGAAATCAATGTTCAACGTGAAATATCCGTTGGTTCATGGGTCGCAGAATAATCTGAGGACTCTAATTCACTTGTACGGATCAAGGGTGTCAGAAAAACTTAAAATTTCATTGCGGGTTCTCACCCAGCGGTCGTGAGGGAGCAACGAAGTGCTTTAACTCCGTTTCCGTGCTGCGGTCCTCGATGGATGCGTCACGAGATGATCAATATTCAACGTGAAATATCTCTTGGTTTGTGGATCGCAGGATAATCTTATGAATCTTATTCAGTTGTATGGAGTAAGCGGTATACTCGATGACTTCGATTATTTACCACAACTTCATATGAGAATGTCCATGGTTGATGATTTCGATACTATACCACAGATAGAAACGTAACATATCAATAATCGATGGTATTTGCTTAATATGTCGAAAACGGTTCGTCCTAGACGATTTTTGACGAGAACAATCCGCTACATTTCGATTATAAATTCAATGAGAGCACTAGGAAGCCTCTAAAATAGTTAGGAAGCCCAAAATCAATCAATCAATAATTATCTTATTGGAATCCACCGTATTGCTTTCAGGGACGTGTCGTAACCCGTGATGGACCGTTCGATCTAACATTTAAGGTAGGGTAAAAGATCGATATTCAGGTCCAAATTACTTCACACTCGATTATTTTACCATAGTTTTAAATATAGTACCTATATAGTGAGAGTATAGATAAATGTGAAACTCCGAGAATCCATCAGGCCTTCACCGATGCCTCCGCGAATAAAGTCAGGGCCAGAAATACAACCAACCTATGAATTTCAATTACACAGAACAATTTACTAATACAATTGTTACGAACCATCGTTTATCAAGCACGTATTTGACTTAGTTTTTGCAAAAATTTACTCATTTTTTTTTTTGCGGAAGAACGCTCATTTATGTACATTCTGAGCCATATTGGTTAGAATTGGAATCTACAGACTGGCAGTGAAATTTTGGGTGTTAGAAGTTGGTTAGAAGGGTGCGGCTGCACTTTTGGGTCCAAAACCCTCCATGAAGCGATCTGTCCATACTCTCGCTATAAAGGTACTCTAGTTTTAAATAGGAATACAACAATATTCAATTATTTCGATTCATTACCATAGTTTTTTTTAATAGGAATACATCGATGGGCAATTATTTCGATTTTTCACCGTAACATCAAATGGAAAAATCTAGTCAGTTGATGATTGCGAATATTTACCCTAATGGACCACTAGACGAGTTTCTTAACAAAAATTTCACGTAAACCATGATGCGCACACCGAAAATTACCGAAATATGATTCTTGAGATGTAAATTCAAACTACCCGCTCATGAAAGCTCGCAATGCTCCGCGTGATTCACATCACACGCTAAACGTTATCACGATAGTTTCTGCGATATAAAAATCTTGACACTTTGGATCAGCTATAGCAAATTGTTTACAGTTTGAACAACACATGATGGGAAATGAATACTTATTGCTCGATTGAGAAGCTTGCTGAAAGCGTTGTAGTGCTCGATTTGATGGTCGTAGAGCTTTGAGCAGTTCAAATTCCCCGTAACCAATGTGTGAAATGAAAACGTTAATATCTTCGTTAGGAGTTGGTTTCAGTAATTTAGTTGCGTGAATCGAGTTCTCCGTGAAGCTCTGGTTAAGAAACACGTATCAGAATGCTTAAATTCGCACCTTATCTAGTGGTCCATTTTAAATGGGAATGTAACAATACTCGATGATTTCGATACTTTACATCAGATGTAAAGGTAAAATTTCAATAATCGATGGATTTTGCTCGATATCTGGAAAATGATGCGTCCTACACGATTTCTGACGGCAACACACCCGCTACTTTTCAAATATGAATGCAATGAGACCACCGGAAGCCTCCAAAAAATTTATCAAACCTAAAAGATGTTGAATTTCATTGCGGGAACCCCCCAGTTGCGAACAACGGTATTGAAAAAGCTCCAGTAGGTACATTGCTTTACGGTCCCCGTCAAAATCAGAACTGAGAACTCAAGAGGGAACTGATGCATTTGATTGTGAGTCAAAATCAGAACTTCATAAAGAACTTGAGATAAAGGTGACCGCAGAAGAGGATCATAACTCTAGTAAAGATAAAAAGGGTGATGCGAAGATCCATATAGAGATGGATAAAAACCATGTTTTGAAGCCCCAAAATCGTGAGAATGATTTTTTTTTTTTGGGTCAAGGAGTGATGTAAATGAACTTGATGAGTTTATTTTAAATGTACAATCCATTGACTGTGACGTACCCAAAACTTTTAATGAAGTTGAGAATAGAGCTGATAAAATTCAATGGCAGCGGGTCATTAAAGAGGAGCTTGACTTTCTCACATTCAACAATACTTGGAGTCTTGTACCAAAGCCTGAGGATAAAAATATTGTTGATTGTAAATGGATTTTTACAATTAAGAAGGATGAATTTGGGGAACCTAAAAAAACATAAAGCACGGTTAGTTGCTCGTGGCTTCAGTCAAAAAAAATAAGCTAAAGACTATGATGAAACTTTGACTCCTCTCGCTCGAATAGAATTCTGGTGGCTTTTACCAACCAATTTGATTTGCTAATTCACCAAATGGATGTAAAACAGCTTTTCTGAATGGAAATTTGAGAGAGAGGAAATTTATATGAGAATTGGGAACTGTACGAGGTCTGTCCGGAAAATATCGGTTGTTCACGTAGGCTGGAGTCGAAAATTAACTTTTTTTGAATTCTCATAGTACTGTCACCTGATGGAAGCAACCTCATGGTTCCTCATATGAAAATTAGGTTATCTGGTAGCTTGGTGAGTTGCAAAAAAGACTCATAAAAGGTCCTGACTACTTGCACAGCATGGTGTACATAATGATATGCACAACACAGCTGATTTGTGCGCTGCAATAAGTATTTATGCAAATATACAAGCAAGAACATTAAGATCTTGTGGCAGTACTTGAAAAGGGTGTTACGATACCTATAAGGCTCAAGGAATTTGAAATTGACCTATACAAAGAAACTAATATTTACTGATATCTTGAGTGGTCACTGTGATTCTGATTGGGCAACAGATGAAAACGATAGAAAGAGCACGACAGGCTTCTTATTTCAATTATTTGAAAACTGTACCATTTGTTGGAATACCAAAAGCAAAACTCTGTGGCTACCTCATCCACTGAATCAGAGTATATGGCGCTTTTGAAGCTGTCAGGGAAGCTCTTTGATTGAAATCGTTTCTGAGTAGTATTAATATGACTGCAATAACTCCCATTTTAATTTATGAAGACAACACCGGTTGCATAAGTATTGCAGAGAATCCAAATAGTCACAAAAGATCAAAACACATGCATGTAAAGTATCATTTTTCTAGAGAACAGGTAGAAAAAGGGCTAAAAAATGTGAAATATGTTCCAACAGGTGATCACCTACCCGATTTACTGACCAAACCGTTATCCACCATAAAATTCCAGAAATTAAGACCAGGGCTGGATCTTCAAAATTAGCAAAATTAGAAATTAGCAAGTCAAAATGCAAGTGGACTCGTCAAAAAAATCCAAGTGGACTCGTCAAAATAAGTCTCCTTTGAATATATCCTTCAGCGCTCTCTAAGTGTTTTCTTTGCTCTCCTCTATCGAATTGAAACGTAAGCTAAGGAAACAGACAAAAGTCGTAGGGAAGATCAAAACACATAGATGTAAAGTATCATTTTCTAGAGAACAGGTAGAAAAAACTGCTAATAAATGTGAAATATGTTCCAACAGGTGATCAGCTAGCCGATTTACTGACCAAACCGTTATCCACCATAAAATTCAAGAAATTAAGACCAGAGCTGGGTCTTCAAAATTAGTAAAATTAGAAATTAGCAAGTCAAAATTCAAGTGGACTCGTCAAAATAACTCTCCTTTGAATATATCTTTCAGCGCTCTCTAAGTGTTTACTTTGATCTCCTCTATCGAGTTGAAACGTAAGCTAAGGAAACAGACAAAAGTCGCAGGGAGCTAAATATGGACTTTAGGAGGATGCGGTATGTAGGATGCTGTGCTTCGCTAAAACTGTGGCCGGCGAGCATTATCATGACGGAACATCCAGTCACCGCTTGCCCGCAATTATTCAGGACGTATTCACCTGATAGAGCGTTGTAAAGTTTCCCTGGTCAGGTTCTTCTATAATCGTTGTACCGCGAGGAATATATTCATGATATCCAGGGTGCAATCCATTTGAGGACTGTGCTTTTGTCTCAGGGTCGTAGCCGTAGACTCATTTGAAGTAAAATTTAATGAATCTTCACCCTCGGTTATTTTACGAAAAAATAAAAGGTAACGCGAGCATGACACTTGACACGCATATTTTGATCAGTTATCTTTCTAATATCCGATTGAAAGCTATCGAAGTTCAATTGTAAAATAAAGGAGGATAAAGTCCAGGCCATTATCTGTATTAAAATCTGAATCAATAAAAAATTTTCGATATTTTCCGGACAGACCTCGTACAGTTCCCAATCTCTTTTCATTATCGTTTTGAGTAGAAAAGTTTCATTGCGGGTAGCCCGAACGGGAGTGGAAGATGAACCGACAATAAATTCCTAAGTTGGGACATTGTATTTTTCTTTTAGATTTGATTTACTTCAATAGTACGGTTTGTTAAGGGAAATATAGTTTGATTTTTTTTTTTTTTTTTAAATAAAAAAGAACAAATGAATTATACACAGTTATTATCCATATTAAAAACGTCCGCCTCTTAGAAAACGTACGCGTTTAAAAAACGCAAACGTGTTTAGAAAACGCAAACACGTTTCGAAAACGCAAACACGTTTAGAAAACGCAAACACGTTCCGAAAACGCAAACACGTTTAGAAAACGCAAACACGTTCCGAAAACGCAAACACGTTTAGAAAACGCAAACACGTTCCGAAAACGCAAACACGTTTAGAAAACGCAAACACGTTCCGAAAACGCAAACACGTTTAGAAAACGCAAACACGTTTCGAAAACGCAAACACGTTTAGAAAACGCAAACACGTTTAGAAAACGCAAACACGTTTAGAAAACGCAAACACGTTTAGAAAACGCAAACACGTTTCGAAAACGCAAACACGTTTAGAAAACGCAAACACGTTTAGAAAACGCAAACACGTTTCGAAAACGTACGCCTTGTAAAAATGTCCACTAAAATTCCAGGAATGCGAATAGAGTTGCTGAATAGGTTTGTCCGCTTCCTTTTCCAGACACGCTGTTACTCCATCTCAAACTCAGCTTCTCGAATTTTGACTTGCTAATTTCTAATTTTGCTAATTTTGAAGACCCAGCCATGGTCTTAAATTCTTGAATTTTATGGTGGATAACGGTTTGGTTACTAAATCGGATAGCTGATCAGCTGTTGGAACATATTTCACATTTATTAGCCCTTTTTCTACCTGCTCTCTAGAAAAATGATACTTTACATCTATATGTTTTGATCTTCGTGGTTACTTGGAATCTTTAACAGAACTTCGATAGCTTTCAATCGGATATTAGAAAGATAACTGATCAAAATATGCGTGTCAAGTGTCATGCTCGCGTTACCTTTTATTTTTTCGTAAAATAACCGAGGGTGAAGATTCATTAAATTTTACTTCAAATGAGTCTACGGCTACGACCCTGAGACAAAAGCACAGTCCTCAAATGGATTGCACCCTGGATATCATGAATATATTCCTCGCGGTACAACGATTATAGAAGAACCTGACCAGGGAAACTTTACAACGCTCTATCAGGTGAATACGTCCTGAATAATTGCGGGCAAGCGGTGACTGGATGTTCCGTCATGATAATGCTCGCCGGCCACAGTTTTAGCGAAGCACAGCATCCTACATACCGCATCCTCCTAAAGTCCATATTTAGCTCCCTGCGACTTTTGTCTGTTTCCTTAGCTTACGTTTCAACTCGATAGAGGAGATCAAAGTAAACACTTAGAGAGCGCTGAAAGATATATTCAAAGGAGAGTTATTTTGACGAGTCCACTTGAATTTTGACTTGCTAATTTCTAATTTTACTAATTTTGAAGACCCAGCTCTGGTCTTAATTTCTTGAATTTTATGGTGGATAACGGTTTGGTCAGTAAATCGGCTAGCTGATCACCTGTTGGAACATATTTCACATTTATTAGCAGTTTTTTCTACCTGTTCTCTAGAAAATGATACTTTACATCTATGTGTTTTGATCTTCCCTACGACTTTTGTCTGTTTCCTTAGCTTACGTTTCAATTCGATAGAGGAGAGCAAAGAAAACACTTAGAGAGCGCTGAAGGATATATTCAAAGGAGACTTATTTTGACGAGTCCACTTGGATTTTTTTGACGAGTCCACTTGCATTTTGACTTGCTAATTTCTAATTTTGCTAATTTTGAAGATCCAGCCCTGGTCTTAATTTCTGGAATTTTATGGTGGATAACGGTTTGGTCAGTAAATCGGGTAGGTGATCACCTGTTGGAACATATTTCACATTTTTTAGCCCTTTTTCTACCTGTTCTCTAGAAAAATGATACTTTACATGCATGTGTTTTGATCTTTTGTGACTATTTGGATTCTCTGCAATACTTATGCAACCGGTGTTGTCTTCATAAATTAAAATGGGAGTTATTGCAGTCATATTAATACTACTCAGAAAACGATTTCAATCAAAGAGCTTCCCTGACAGCTTCAAAAGCGCCATATACTCTGATTCAGTGGATGAGGTAGCCACAGAGTTTTGCTTTTGGTATTCCAACAAATGGTACAGTTTTCAAATAATTGAAATAAGAAGCCTGTCGTGCTCTTTCTATCGTTTTCATCTGTTGCCCAATCAGAATCACAGTGACCACTCAAGATATCAGTAAATATTAGTTTCTTTGTATAGGTCAATTTCAAATTCCTTGAGCCTTATAGGTATCGTAACACCCTTTTCAAGTACTGCCACAAGATCTTAATGTTCTTGCTTGTATATTTGCATAAATACTTATTGCAGCGCACAAATCAGCTGTGTTGTGCATATCATTATGTACACCATGCTGTGCAAGTAGTCAGGACCTTTTATGAGTCTTTTTTGCAACTCACCAAGCTACCAGATAACCTAATTTCATATGAGGAACCATGAGGTTGCTTCCATCAGGTGACAGTACTATGAGAATTCAAAAAAAGTTAATTTTCGACTCCAGCCTACGTGAACAACCGATATTTTCCGGACAGACCTCGTACAGTTCCCAATTCTCATATAAATTTCCTCTCTCTCAAATTTCCATTCAGAAAAGCTGTTTTACATCCATTTGGTGAATTAGCAAATCAAATTGGTTGGTAAAAGCCACCAGAATTCTATTCGAGCGAGAGGAGTCAAAGTTTCATCATAGTCTTTAGCTTATTTTTTTTGACTGAAGCCACGAGCAACTAACCGTGCTTTATGTTTTTTTAGGTTCCCCAAATTCATCCTTCTTAATTGTAAAAATCCATTTACAATCAACAATATTTTTATCCTCAGGCTTTGGTACAAGACTCCAAGTATTGTTGAATGTGAGAAAGTCAAGCTCCTCTTTAATGACCCGCTGCCATTGAATTTTATCAGCTCTATTCTCAACTTCATTAAAAGTTTTGGGTACGTCACAGTCAATGGATTGTACATTTAAAATAAACTCATCAAGTTCATTTACATCACTCCTTGACCCAAAAAAAAAAAATCATTCTCACGATTTTGGGGCTTCAAAACATGGTTTTTATCCATCTCTATATGGATCTTCGCATCACCCTTTTTATCTTTACTAGAGTTATGATCCTCTTCTGCGGTCACCTTTATCTCAAGTTCTTTATGAAGTTCTGATTTTGACTCACAATCAAATGCATCAGTTCCCTCTTGAGTTCTCAGTTCTGATTTTGACGGGGACCGTAAAGCAATGTACCTACTGGAGCTTTTTCAATACCGTTCTTCGCAACTGGGGGGTTCCCGCAATGAAATTCAACGTCTTTTAGGGTTGATAAATTTTTGGAGGCTTCCGGTGGTCTCATTGCATTCATATTTGAAAAGTAGCGGGTGTGTTGCCGTCAGAAATCGTGTAGGACGCATCATTTTCCAGATATCGAGCAAAATCCATCGATTATTGAAATTTTACCTTTACATCTGATGTAAAGTATCGAAATCATCGAGTATTGTTACATTCCCATTTAAAATGGACCACTAGATAAGGTGCGAATTTAAGCATTCTGATACGTGTTTCTTAACCAGAGCTTCACGGAGAACTCGATTCACGCAACTAAATTACTGAAACCAACTCCTAACGAAGATATTAACGTTTTCATTTCACACATTGGTTACGGGGAATTTGAACTGCTCAAAGCTCTACGACCATCAAATCGAGCACTACAACGCTTTCAGCAAGCTTCTCAATCGAGCAATAAGTATTCATTTCCCATCATGTGTTGTTCAAACTGTAAACAATTTGCTATAGCTGATCCAAAGTGTCAAGATTTTTATATCGCAGAAACTATCGTGATAACGTTTAGCGTGTGATGTGAATCACGCGGAGCATTGCGAGCTTTCATGAGCGGGTAGTTTGAATTTACATCTCAAGAATCATATTTCGGTAATTTTCGGTGTGCGCATCATGGTTTACGTGAAATTTTTGTTAAGAAACTCGTCTAGTGGTCCATTAGGGTAAATATTCGCAATCATCAACTGACTAGATTTTTCCATTTGATGTTACGGTGAAAAATCGAAATAATTGCCCATCGATGTATTCCTATTAAAAAAAACTATGGTAATGAATCGAAATAATTGAATATTGTTGTATTCCTATTTAAAACTAGAGTACCTTTATAGCGAGAGTATGGACAGATCGCTTCATGGAGGGTTTTGGACCCAAAAGTGCAGCCGCACCCTTCTAACCAACTTCTAACACCCAAAATTTCACTGCCAGTCTGTAGATTCCAATTCTAACCAATATGGCTCAGAATGTACATAAATGAGCGTTCTTCCGCAAAAAAAAAAAATGAGTAAATTTTTGCAAAAACTAAGTCAAATACGTGCTTGATAAACGATGGTTCGTAACAATTGTATTAGTAAATTGTTCTGTGTAATTGAAATTCATAGGTTGGTTGTATTTCTGGCCCTGACTTTATTCGCGGAGGCATCGGTGAAGGCCTGATGGATTCTCGGAGTTTCACATTTATCTATACTCTCACTATATAGGTACTATATTTAAAACTATGGTAAAATAATCGAGTGTGAAGTAATTTGGACCTGAATATCGATCTTTTACCCTACCTTAAATGTTAGATCGAACGGTCCATCACGGGTTACGACACGTCCCTGAAAGCAATACGGTGGATTCCAATAAGATAATTATTGATTGATTGATTTTGGGCTTCCTAACTATTTTAGAGGCTTCCTAGTGCTCTCATTGAATTTATAATCGAAATGTAGCGGATTGTTCTCGTCAAAAATCGTCTAGGACGAACCGTTTTCGACATATTAAGCAAATACCATCGATTATTGATATGTTACGTTTCTATCTGTGGTATAGTATCGAAATCATCAACCATGGACATTCTCATATGAAGTTGTGGTAAATAATCGAAGTCATCGAGTATACCGCTTACTCCATACAACTGAATAAGATTCATAAGATTATCCTGCGATCCACAAACCAAGAGATATTTCACGTTGAATATTGATCATCTCGTGACGCATCCATCGAGGACCGCAGCACGGAAACGGAGTTAAAGCACTTCGTTGCTCCCTCACGACCGCTGGGTGAGAACCCGCAATGAAATTTTAAGTTTTTCTGACACCCTTGATCCGTACAAGTGAATTAGAGTCCTCAGATTATTCTGCGACCCATGAACCAACGGATATTTCACGTTGAACATTGATTTCGGGATGTATAGAGTGAGGACCCGCAGGCTTGTGCTGAAGTTTCCTAAACATACCGTTCGCGAGGGGGGTTGCCCGCAATGAAATTTCAAGTTTTTTTTCTGAAACCCTTGATCCATACAAGTGAATTAGAGTCCTCAGATTATTCTGCGACCCATGAACCAACGGATATTTCACGTTGAACATTGATTTCGGGACGTATAGAGTGAGGACCCGTAGTCTTGTGCTGAAATTTCCTAAACATACCGTTCGCGAGGGGGCTGCCCGCAATGTTCAAGTTTTTTCTGAAACCCTTGATCCATACAAGTGAATTAGAGTCCTCAGATGATTCTGCGACCCATGAACCAACGGATATTTCACGTTGAACATTGATTTCGGGACGTATATAGAGTGAGGACCCGTAGTCTTGCGCTGAAATTTCCTAAACATACCGTTCGCGAGGGGGGCTGCCCGCAATGTTCAAGTTTTTTCTGAAACCCTTGATCCATACAAGTGAATTAGAGTCCTCAGATGATTCTGCGACCCATGAACCAACGGATATTTCACGTTGAACATTGATTTCGGGACGTATAGAGTGAGGACCCGTAGGCTTGTGCTGAAGTTTCCTAAACAATCCGGTTCGCGAGGGGGGCTGCCCGCAATGTTCAAGTTTTTTCTGAACCCTTGATCCATACAAGTGAATTAGAGTCCTCAGATGATTCTGCGACCCATGAACCAACGGATATTTCACGTTGAACATTGATTTCGGGACGTATAGAGTGAGGACCCGTAGTCTTGTGCTGAAATTTCCTAAACAATCCGGTTCGCGAGGGGGGCTGCACCGATACCAGACCCATACTGTAGGATATGGTGTATTGATCCCGAAAATTTTACAAGTCCGAAAATCCGAATATTTTACACAATCTGAAAACAATGTAAGGAACAGAACCGCGCATACACAATCGGACATACAACCTGTCAAGAGTGAACTACCAACCCATTTATTCGAGCAAGCGTAAAAACTCGTATATACATATAAGATACGCATGCGACTTAGGTGAAAGTTGGATTTTCTCAAAAACTAAAAGTCGTCTCAAAATTCGGGTCGTACGGTTTTCCGATCTTCGATAGTGTAAAAGAATCGTATCGGGTTGGGATGGATCGGAGGATGGTAATTTTCCGAAATTTTTTTTAACTTCCCGAACCAGACCCTACTCTCCAGTATCCGATACCAGGTCCATACTGTAGGATATGATCTTTCGAAATCGAAAATTTTTACAAGTCCGAAATTCCAATTTCCGGAATCAGACCCTACTCTCCAGTATCCGATACCAGGTCCATACTGTAAGATATGGTCTTTCGAATTCGAAAATTTTTACAAGTCCGAAAATCCAATTACCGAATCAGACCCTACACTCCAGTATCCGATACCAGGTCCATACTGTAAGATATGGTCTATCGTGGATGCCGTTAAAATTTTACAAGTCCGAAATCTCGGAAACTAAAAGTCGTATCAAAATTCGGTCAGTACAGTTTTCCGATCTTCGATAATGGAAAAGAATCGCATCGGTCCGCAACGGATCGGTCGAGGGTGATTTTCCGAAAATTTTCCAATTTCCCAAATCAGACCCTAATCTACAGTATCAGATACCGACCCATACTGCAAGATACGGTCTCTCGAAACCGAAAATTTTTACAAGTCCAAAAATCCAATTACCGAATCAGACCCTAATCTACAGTCTCCGATACCAGGCCCATACTGTAAGATACGGTCTTTCGAAGCCGAAAATTTTACAAGTCCGAAATCTCGAAAACTAAAACTCGTATCGAAATTCGGTCAGTACAGTTTTCCGATCTTCAATAGCGTAAAAGAATCGCATCGGTCCGCGCCGGATCGGACGAGGGTGATTTTCCGAAAATTTTCCAATTTCCCGAATCAGACCCTAATCTACAGTATCTGATACCGACCCATACTGCAAGATACGGTCTCTCGAAACTGAAAAATTTTACAAGTCCGAAAATCCGAATTTATTGCACAATCTGGCAACATTGTATCGAAAAAATCAACTAATTTCTCGCCCCATCTGGCAACACTGTAAAATGCAATGTTGCAAAATTTCACCAATAAATAAATCATTTATTTACATGCACCACGCGGCAACACTGCTGCGCCATCTTGAAAAATACACCATTGCATAACCCGAAAAATGAAGGGGCATTCATACACGATTGCATAACCCGCATATTGAAGGGGCAACATGCAATACTTTCTTTTTACAGCGTTGCCATATTGAACAATAATCCCTATACAACGCTGTAAATTAATTCATATTTTTCTGCACAATCATGCAACGCTGTTGGATAATTTACTGGCCTCAAATTCCCATTTTCACCCTACTAATGAGGTATCACAAAAGGGGGGTTGCTATTTGAAAAAAAAAAGTTAGCCCCCGCCCCCCCTAGGGGGGGCCGCCTCCCAAAATTTTGGGGGGACCAAAAAGTTGCTACTTTAGACCGAGGAACATTCCCAAAGCTTCAAACTTCTATCTCAATTTGGAAAAAAGTTACAGGGGTGGTCAGTGACTTTTGGATAACCCTGTATAATTCGAAATTGCGACGAAAATCCTCTCTGCAATTCAAAGTGTGGGAAGTAAATATGGCCCTCCCTCTATAATTCGAAATAAGACGGTACATTCCCTCTATAATTCGAAGTCAACTGTTTAAGTACCTGGGTGTCTGAAAGAGCTGATAGGATTGTCAAAATGTAAACATGTAATTAATAATTTAAAAATTAAATATAAATAATTAATACTGAATAATAACTTAGTGTAATTTTTACCTCCGTGAAGAAATAAACTGATATTTTTGGTTCCTTTTGACGTGAATCCGTCCATTTGCCTCTCTACATTCGAAACCTCACTAATTCGAAGAAAAAGCCGATTCCCTTCAATTTTGAATTATCGAGAGTCCACTATAATTTCAAATAACGTGGTCTTTACGACTTGACAGGAATGTCCTCCACTAAAATCATGAAAATTGAAGGCTCTGGGCAGAAACACTTGACTTTGGATAATTTAATCAATTTATACCATTTTTTGTACCATTCAGGCCACTTCTGAACTTTTTGCCTACTTTATCAGTTAATAATATCAGAGTAAATTCAAATTCTAATCTCGCATCGTTTTTGAAGTCAAAAATTTTATCATCTGACGAAAGAAACAAAAAATTCATTGAAAGCTGTGAAAACTCCTCATGTAATAATTTTCTTGTGTTCCTCAGAGTTTGCAGCTAAATTTATCAACCCTCGGCAAGTTGCAGCGAAAAAAGCCGGTTTTAGGTGACATTTTGTCATATTTGACAATTTTCTGGCAAGGAGTGTAAGATGCTAAGGTGCAATTCGGATTTGATGTCAAAAAGTGCCCAGAAATTTCCTGGCACAAAGCTACCCTTAATTTTTCAAAACCTAGGCTCCTCTTATTTTCTTTTTGCGTTGACTAATTTGGAAGAAGAAAAGGGCAGCGCAGCTGAAGTTATCTTTCAGATCAAAGACATTTTTTTATGTTTTCTGCAATCGGTTCCAATTCAGACTATATATTTTAGTTACCTACAATATATATCAAGTTTCTTGAATGTAATAGGGCACCAACATGTTTGCCTACTGATGTTTAAGGTGGAAAAATCTAATTCTTTGTCATAGAACGAGATCGGTTAAAACCTGCTCCACCTCCAAAGCCTGTGTCAATTTCTCCTGGCCAATATGAAGGAAGAAGTGTCTATCGCGGTAAGTTTTTCTACACCATGCAGACTTTAGTTGATGTGTTTTGTTTTGCTTCCAATCGCGGGAACTACCTGTGTCTGATTCACTTTAAAAATTCTTTTAATGAAAGCTCTTGATCTTCAGATGTGCCCACAGCGTTCGATTTTTTTATTCTTACAATGTATGTCAACCAGAATTTGTATCCTATCAAAGCGCTGAAAATATATTCCATTGAATTCAGAGAATTTTTAAAATGTGAAAAAACCGAAGTGAGCAGGCTCATCTACGGATCAAGAGGTTTCAATTTAAAAAATTGGATCAAATCATTCTTGCAGCTTTGTTTGCAATCATGAGTTTTGTGCCGTTCCAATTGTTCATCTTGCAAAATCGTCAGTTTGCAGGTAGGCAATACTGTTCCTCAGCCATAGATATTCAATTAATTGAGCTGTAATAGTACTCATCTACTCACCTTAGACCGAAATTAATTTTAGTTGTACATAATTTTTTCTGAAATGCATGGAATAAGCATAATTGAACGCTAACTTTTTTTCACAGTAATGCTAAGTTTAAGTTTTTTTACCTCTATTTATAGATTTGCAGCTAACACCAGAAATGTATAACCAATTGCGTGGCTTCCAAAAAAAAGTCAAGGACCTGAAGTCAGAAGTTCGGAATCTACGGAGAGTGTCGCAGGCTCAAGCTCACTCAACTCGGGAAACGATTAAAGATGCAAATATTAAAATTAGGTAAGGAAACTCTTCATAACTGACGGGAACCCTAAATATAAACTAATGATGTCTCTGATACCGGGTCATCCCTCTAGTATGAGAGTGTCATCAATTTTCTTCCCTACTTCTCAGGATTGTGAAAGTGAGATTTTATGCATTTTTTTTCTTTTTTACCTCTCTACTACTTAACCTAGCAGGCTCATTTCTTGGTGAAAAATTTGGAACCATTATGGAGGGAAAGAAAGTTCAGATTCAAATCATGTTCATTTTTCCCATGAAATCTTTTTTGATGAAGTTGCTTCAGCAACAGTTAGCTGAAGTTGGTATTTAATTCTGCTCAATCCTCAGGTGCCAAAAGGTTTAGAATGAACGGCCAACATTAGTCTTCCTACATTGTTTTCAATTTCAAAACATTTTGAGAATAAACTTTTTAACCAACCTAGGCTTTTTAGGCCTTTGGTTTCCTAGCTCAGGTGGACCAGCGATCAGGAAACCATAGTTCAGTATGGGCTGATCACACGCGTTTCATGTAAGCGGTTTTTTAGCCTTGGTTTAATTTTTTATTTTGTGCTTTAGCGGTTGATAAAGGCTCGGGTGACCAGCCGAAAAGTCCTGCATATTGTTTATTGATTTTAGCCTTGTTTCCTACTGATTTTTTGTGTTTTTGTTGTTTTATATATATGTACAAATGAGACAAACTAAATGAGATTACACAACCGTTTCCTTTATTTCTAAATCACATTTTAAATTTAAGAAATTTTGAACGATTTAAATACAAATTGAAATGGCCAACGTTCCGAGAGCTGATCGCTCCCATCATCAGGGCTCAAATGAACTGTATCTATTTCTAATCTACGACTGGAAATCGTGGATCCTGCCGGCGAACTTGCACTGGTCAAGGTTGGAAGAGGTGATAAAAACTGCACACAAACAACATTCCAGGAGCTACTGTTTCAATGACATGCACGCGTACAGCCAATTTCTTACAAATTTCTTCCAAAATCTCATCTAGCTTGTCTCATCTTTTCATATACAACAGCCATGAACAATGTATAACTACATATATATATATATATAACCTTTCTTATGACCTACATTTTTCATCTCAGGGCTTCAGGATCGATGCTCTTTGAGCGAAAATTACAAGGTCGTACCGTCTGCAACAGGTAGATATTTCTTCGAAATCTACCTAAAAGTGTAGTTGTACCTGGATTCCGACGATGTGAAAATTGACCGGGATGTCGCGTTTAGCGGCCTTTTTCTACTTGAAAGTAGCTCTTTTGAATGTTTTGCGACCTGAGACACTCTCCATGGGTATATACTATATGTATTTTTCTACGTAATTTTTATTTCTGGCCATAAAGATGGCTCCCAATGAATTTTAAAAGTCCTAACGGTCCATTGCCGCCAATTTTTACCAATTTTAGGGTTTTTTTAAAGTTCACATAAGTAAAACTTAATGTCATCTAAAAACCGCGTACATTTTCAGACGGAACGTAAAAAAGTACACACGTAAAGTCCCTAAGTACGTACGTAACTTTTCCCTGCGTTGCCGAATATTTGAGAGAAATCGTTCCCAAGTGCCAAAAGTTGGATTAATCATCACATTGAAGATTCTAGGAATTGAATTTCAAGTTTTCTTTCACTACAAATAACGTATCAAAAATGGAAAATTGTAATGTGTCTCACCGGACATGTAATGGCTCCGATGAACGTGACGCAACGGACCCTCAAGGTGCTTCCACCTTGTCCTTCTCTGCATTACACCACTTTATTCCTGTAACCTGGAGATACTCCTTGGTTCTCAAGATGCCTGCTACAGGCCAAATACTAAACCACAGAACCTGCGTAGGGAAAGTGTCCCACAATCCACATGAAAGTCATAATTCACTTCCTAGAACCTTCAACGTGATGATTTTTGGCACTTTGGGACGATTTCTCTCGAAAATTTGGCAACGCAGGGAAAAGCCATGTAGGATATTACGTATGTATTTTTTTACGTGTTGTCCGAAAATGTACACGGTTTTTAGATGAAATCAAGTTTTACAAATGTGAACTTAAAAAAACCCTAATATTGGTAAAAATTGGCGGCAATGGACCGTTAGGCCCTTTAAAATTCATAGGAAGTCATTTTTAGGGACAGAAATGAAAATTATGTCGAAAAATACATGTAGATCACGCCCATGGAGAGTGACTCAGGTTCATTCAAAGGAGTTACCTTCAAGTAAAAAAAGGCTGCTAAACACGACATCCTGGTCACTTTTCACATCGTGGGAATCCAGGTACAACTGTACTTTTTTGATATATTGTTTATATGGTTAAGAGCTGTCACATACGTCAATATAAAAGTTGTACTCCACTTTCTTGAACCTTAGGCGTGGCAATTTATCAAATTTTGGCCATTTTTGGCTCTTTGGAACGATTTTTCTAAAAAATTTGGCAACATAGGAAAAAGTTTCACAACATTTTTCATCCTTTTTTTGCATTCTTTTCAAAAATGTATACGGTTCTTAGTTTAAATTGAGTTTTGTGTGTGTAAAATTGAAAGAACCCCTAAAAATGGGACAAAAATGACAACAAGGGACCGTGAGGCCCCTCAAAATTTTTTGGAGGCCTTTTCAAAGGCCAGATATGGAAAGTACGCAAAAAATACATAGGAATCATCTGCTGGAAGAGTGATAACAGTCAAAAAAGTCAACGAAAATAACTATTTTTTGATGCCAGGATTCTGGGTTTGAGGCGTTGCTGCGCCTTTGTATGGACTCCGTTCGATAAAATATGCGGCAAAGAGTCTACCTATGAGTAGTACTTTGAAAATATGAAACATTCAGCAAAATCCAGGTGGGGCCGACCAGGTAGGCCCTTAAGGAGATATTCCGTAGGTTTTGACATATACTTTTTCTTTCCAAAATCCGGCTTACTAAAGGGAGAGTTTAAGTTTTGATTCTAGTTCATATTGTAACCTGTCTAAAATTATCTTTTCGAAAAGTTTTCTGACTACTAAGAACAACTTAGGGTCTTGGTCTCTTTTCAATGATGGATAAATTTTTATATTTTTCCACGGGTCAGGGATTTTTTTCGACTGAAGGATATTATTAAAGATGGAGAGAAGAATAACTTGAGCTTCAGAAGAGAGTTGGGTTAGACAGCCTCCTTGAATCTTGTCAAGGTCTGGTCTCTTCTTTTTTAATTTTTGGAGGACTAATTGTAATTCTTCAATATAGAATTTTTTCATATTGTTGTTAAAATATGATTGGTCTGTCCATTGTTTTTCAAATGTGGCATCGGGGGTCAATTGAGTGAGTAAATCATCAACCCAATCCTCATTGATATTAGAAAAGGGTATCAGAGCCTTGTTGAGGATCTTAACTTTTTCAAAGATGATTCTAGCATATTATAATTTAAGGAGTCCATGAATATTCTCCTAAGTTTCATCTTATTTTTCCCAACCATCAATTGAAATTCGGCACAAGTATTTTATACTCAATATAGGTATTTAGGTCGTTAACAAGTCTATAGGATTTAGCTAAGTTGTCTTCAATACCTTTTAATTTTTGATAATCATCATTCCACCAGGGGATCTTTTAGTAGGGTGAAAATGGGGATTTGACCGCAGTAAAATATCCAACAGCGTTGCACGATGGTGCAGAAAAATATGAATTAAATTACAGCGTTGTATAGGGATTATTGTTTAATATGTCAACGCTGTAAAAAGAAAGTATTGCATGTTGCCCCTTCAATATGCGGGTTATGCAATCGTGTAATAATGCCCCTTCATTTTTCGGGTTATGCAATGGTGTATTTTTCCAGATGGCGCAGCAGCGTTGCCGCGTGGTGCATGTAAATAAATGATTTATTTATTGGTGAAATTTTGCAACATTGCATTTTACAGTGTTGCCAGATGGGGCGAGAAATTAGTTGATTTTTCCGTACACTGTTGCCAGATTGTGCAAAAAAATTCGGATTTTCGGACTTGTAAAATTTTTCGGTTTCGAGAGACCGTATCTTACCATATGTGTCGGTATCTGATACTGTAGATTAGGGTCTGATTCGGGAAAATTGAAAATTTTTCGGAAAATCACCCTCGTCCGATCCGGCGCGGACAGGTGCGATTCTTTTACGCTATTGAAGATCGGAAAACTGTACTAACCGAATTTCGATACGAGTTTTGGTTTTCGAGATTTCGGACTTGTAAAATTTTCGGATTCGGAAGACCGTATCTTACAGTATGGGCCTGCTATCTGATACTGGAGAATAGGGTCTGATTCGGGAATTTCAATTTTTCAGTAGCGTGCGCTTGGAGATGCGTATCGGGAACCTTGTGTTTTGGGATGAGCGACTGGGGAATGGATATTGCAATGTTCAGTTTGATGAATTAAAAAATTTTTATTATTTTTTATTGGATATTTACAGTTACAGTTTAAAAACAGTTCGCGTTTAGAAAACGCACTAAAAACGTGAGGGTTGTCAACCACAAACATCGATTCCTTCTCCGAACTCTACACTTATGTCATCGACTTTCCGATTGTTATTTTTCCGGGCCATCCTGATGAAACGGAACTTGCAGTCGATGAAAGGTACTTGGAGTACAGGTACGGTGCGGAGCAAATGAGCGCCAGTAAACTCAAGATGAATAGAAGAACATCCGTCAAGGTAGAGGGTGCGCATTTGATTTCCGGACAGACAGGGCACATTGTGATGTTTGCTTCGGATGAGTTTTCCACCAGTGAGGATTTCACTCCAACAACAGCAATGATGATGGTGATGAGAATTATTTTATCAATCATGATTTCTTCCTTGCGATACTGAGAAGAGAATGCATACTATTTATACGAAATCCAACTGCTAGACCCGCTCTCCTCTCTCTCTTGTGTATAATACTACGCGAATTGCACTTAAAAGTCTACCTATCTTCCAGTCCTCTTCGTCTACTTTCTTGTACCCCTGCTTTAGGAAGTAAATTATTTCGTGCTCGTCTGCGACACGTTCTAGGAGAAGGCAAAATCTTTCCGTTATCTCAACTAAGCCGTAACACCCGACGGGATCGGAAGTGTCTATTGAGCTGAGTTTAAGATGGTGGAATAACTTGTCAGGAAAAAGGAGTCGGGCAAACTTGTTCAAAAGCTCTGCTCGTATTCCTGTAAATTTGAAAGTGAGAGCCTCATATACCATATCCAAGGTGTTCATCGCTCTGATCGATTGTGATTTGAGGGTTGGAGCGTTCATACTTGACGAGTTCTTGTTTTGAAATGATCGATCACACTTCCTCGACACTATTTATACGTTCCCCCGACTCGCATTGATAATTTTCCCACTTGTATGAAAGCGTAGTTTTATATTGCGACTACAAATTATGACTACACAGTTAGGACTCAAGTACACTTGAGAAAATTTAGCACTCAGACAGACTCGAGTGGGCGTTATCGAGGTAGAGGCACTTAAGTGGTGGATAACAATGATGCAACTTTCTCGCCTCTTGCATCAGCTACTCGAACCACTCTGGCTGATGCAACTTTCTCGCCTCTTGCATCAGCTACTCGAACCACTCTGGCTGATGCAACTTTCTCGCCTCTTGCATCAGCTACTCGAACCACTCTAGTCAAGCGCAGTAGGTAGGGGAATCATTATGTCTTCGCCTTCGTGGATAATAGTTTCGCCGCCAGCGTCCCCAGTGTCCAGTGCTAACGTAATCGACCTAATCGAGTCGGACAAATTATGACGACATAGTTTGTCCGAGTGAAACCGAGTTTGGTGATTATCAAATACTACTATATTTACTCCGTGGTAAATTATAACTCTACATAAAAGTGTAATTTATGTTACGACTTATGACGACATAGTTTGTCCGAGTGAAACCGAGTTTGGTGATTAACAAATACTACTATATTTACTTCGAGGTAAATCATGAGTCTACAGTTTCTTTCCGCTCGGTGAGGAAACTATATATATATTTACCTCCGCGTAGAAAACTCGTCAGTCTCACTTTTGATGATATTGGAAACCCTCGAGCTTATAATAGTATTCACATGTTCACTCTGAAATCTTTTCAGAGAACAGAATCTTACAAACGAGAAAATAGTGTTGATTTTCTGTTCTGACGAAATCAGAAAATCTCGAGCTTATAATAGTATAAAACTTTGAGCTTAAAATAGTATTCACTTGTTCCCTCTGAAATCTTTTCAGTGAACAGAATCTAGCAAACGTAAAGAAAGTGTAAGTTTTCTTTTCTGACCGACTCGGAAGACTTTGAGCTTAAAATAGTATCTTTATCATGGCTGCTCAAGAACAGAATGTTGAAACTTTCATCCAATGTGATATTTGTGATGAATTTTATAGACAAAGTGAAAAGCACGAACATGGTGCCGAACAAATTAAGAAGGAGGAGGGTATCAACGATGAAACGCACATTAAACAGGAGCACAACGCGCTCATCCATTGTGATCTTTGTGATGAGTTTTATGCGGAGGGAGAGAATCATGAGCAATCTCCCGAACATATTGAAAAGATGTCCACCTCATCACCTACCGATGACAACAACGATCAAGAATATTGTGACACGTGTAAAATATCATACCATAAAAGAGAAAAACATGAAGAATCTGCAAGTCACATAAGAAATTTGTTCGAGATGAAAGTACCGATTGTTCCAGTCGAGACTGCTTGTCAAAGCAGGTTGAAAACATTTTTCATCACAAACCTCCACCCAGAGAATCTCATCATCGATGAGTACCTCCTATCGGCTAAAGACCTCATGCTTAAAAAAATAAAAGAAGAACTCACCGGCGAGGCATTGAAGGTTAATATACTAGTTTACGCCGAGTACGAGAAAGCTGATGATAAGGACAAGGAAGGAATGCAGTTGAAAAAGTTTAAGACTAAAAACGAAGCTATTTTCGCGTCAACGGATCTGGACGAGTATTATGAAAAGTTCAGGGCCAAGATCAATAAAGAGTCATTCGATTTTCACATGAACGGATGCGGGTGGGTGCTGAAAAAGATACAGGGTATGGAGCTACGTGTCAACCGCTATTACGCGTTACATCGAGGAGGGACGTACGTTAAGCTTCCGTTTCGAACGAACAATGTTGTCAATGTAAATAACGGTGAATTAAACGATTGTTTCTTGTACGCAATGTTGGGAAAGTTCCTCCCGAAGGATGAGAACGATAAATATCGTCCGGAAAAATATTTAAATCTGTTCGATCGTTACGATTTCTCGGACGTTCGATTACCCACGAGCATAGATGACATTATCAAATTCGAGAAAAGGAACGATGTATCGGTTTCGGTATTTGGGCTCCGTGAGAGTTTGGTGTGCAACAAGAAAAAGTATACAGTTTACCCAATTAAAATTGCCGACCTGGAAAGAGAGGACCACACCGACCTACTATGTCTCTCAACCCCCGTACCTTTAAGTTACCATTATTGCTGGATCGGTAACTTTGAACAACTTGTACGTAATCAGTTGACAAAACATAAAACTCGTATCTACATCTGCAAGAAATGCTTTACACACAAGAGCTCGATGGAGGAATTGAATCAACATAAAGTTCTCTGCTCTTTGGTAAGCAAAGACGCATTTCTAGCTTCATTTCCAGACGAGCGATACCTCAAATTCGAAAATCACCACAAGGAAATAAAACATAATTATGTAATTTATGCAGACTTTGAAGCCTACTTAGAGCAAATTCATGGTGACTCGGAGCATCCAGCGTCTGCGTATAGGCGGCACATCTCAAATTCTTACGCTTACCTCCTCGTCACGGAGGATCCCGAATTTGAAATGACGGAACCGAAACTGTACCGTGGCGAAGAGGCACATATCAAATTTCTGGACGATATAATCACTCTGGTAGAAAGAATCAGTGAGAGTTACAATGACAAAGAGGGAAAAATAATCATGACACATGAAGACCGGGCCTCATTTGAAGCGGAAAATAGGTGTGGACATTGTGAGGTGGATATCTCACAACCAGGTATCGTAAAGGTAAGGGATCATGACCATCAAAAGAGAGCGGGAGGGAAAACAAGGTCCAATTATCGAAAAGCCTTATGTTCAAATTGCAATCTTATTTTCCGACATGAGAAATGTGTTAGAGTCGTCCTGCACAATGGTAGCAGGTATGATTTCCACGAGGTAGTGCTGGCTCTGAACAAATATCCTCATCGCGTCGAAATAATACCACACACGGTGGAAAATTACATCAGCATGACGGTCGATCTGGGAAACAGGTTTTCGATCAAGTTCATCGACTCGTTCCGATTCCTCCCCGCATCGCTGGATAAACTGGTTCAGACGATCCCGCGCGAATCTTTCGTTCGCACGAGGAAACTCACTCGCACAGACAATGAGTTCGACATGGTTTGTCGGAAAGCTCCGTTCCCGTACGATTACGTTGACAATCCGGCCAAGCTTAACGAGACGCGTCCACCACCGCGAGAGGCTTTCTTCAACACCCTGACTCAAACGGACATCTCTGAAGAAGAATACGAACGGTTTCTCCAAGTTTGGCAAACTTTCAATTTCCGTAATCTCGGCGAGTATTCAGATTTCTACTTGCGACTCGACGTGTGCCTCCTCAGCGATGTGTTCGAGGAGTTCCGACTCTTTGGGATGAAAAATTATGGTTTGGACTGTGCCAACTACTTAACGCTACCCGGTTTCGCTTTCGACGCCTTCTTAAAAATAACTAATGTGAAAATTCAACTCTTCAATGATATGGATATGGTATTCATGATTATGAGCTCGATCCGAGGTGGGATAACACAGGTGGTGAAACGGCACGCTCTCGCAAACAATCCTTTGATACCGGATCAGTTTGATCCTAAAAAACCAGTGAACTATATACAATACTTGGATGTGACGGCACTCTATGCCCATACCATGAGAAAACATCTCCCCTACGATAACTACACTTGGGTCCGAGAAGGAGAAGAGTTGCTAACTCTGGCGAAAACTATAATCAACCATCCCGACGACGCTACTTTCGGGTACATACTCGATGTAGATATTGAATATCCAGAACACCTCCACGACCTGCACAAGGACCTTCCGTTCTTGTGCAAGAACGAAATACCACCATCGGGAGCGGGGAAATATACGAAACTATTGACGACTCTAGCTAATAAAAACAACTATGTTATCCACTATGTAATGTTGAAAGCAGCGCTTGGTCAAGGATTGAAACTCCTGCGCGTCAACCGGGCCATCAAATTCCGTCAGGCTCCTTTCTTGGCACCCTTCATCGAGCTGAACGCACGGTTGAGACGGGACGCTACGAATCCGTTCCACCAAACGCTCCTGAAACTGTGCAGCAACGCTTGCTACGGAAAATTTATCGAGAACCCGTTGAAGCGGAAGAATATTAAATTAGGCACAAACAGTAGACAGATATTGAAAGCCATCTCACGGGTCGATTTCATAGATTGCACGATTTTCGCAGAAGAATTGGTAGCAGACCATTTACGGAGAACAGAGGTCGTCATAGACAGACCAATGATTGTTGGTTTTTCAATCTTAGATCTGAGTAAAGTACACATGTATCAATTCCACTATAATCACATGCTTAAGAAGTACAATCCCGACCAAGTTCAACTTCTCTATATGGATACGGACTCGTTCATTTACGAGTTGACTACACCGAACGTCTACGATGATATGATGTCAGATCTACACTTGTACGACACCTCCAACTTCCCAGAAGGTCATCAATGTCGCAGCGCGACAAACCGTAAAGTAATGGGTAGTTTTAAGGATGAAACGGGTGGAATACCCATTGCTGAGTTTGTCGCGCTGCGACCCAAGATGTATGCGTATCGTTTTAGCGACGGGTAAACAGAGAAAAGGGCAAAAAGGATATCAACACCAGTGGTAAGATCGCTAAACTTTGCCAATTTTCTCACAGTATTGAAGGATCCTGAATCGAGAATGAGCGCCTCGATGCGTAGGATCGGGGCGCGGAAACATCAACTATACTCATTTGAAAGTACAAAAAGAACCCTCTCCGGCTTAGACGATAAACGTTGTATTTTAGAAGACGGTGTTAGCACTGGTCCTTGGGGTCATCGTGACATCGACGACGATCCTTGCATGGTGGATGAAAGTTGCGGAGCCGAGACCGAGTTGAGAAAAATCCTCGCTGTTAAACAACCTCGTATAAATAGTATAAATAAATCTGGAGAACCGTCAGTTAAGAAACCTCGAATTGGAAAATAGGAACATCCTCGCTGTTAAACAACCTCGTATAAATAGTATAAATAATTCTGCTGGAGAACCGTCAGTTAAGAAACCTCGAATTTGAAAATAGTAAAAGTGCAACTAACGGAACGAACAAATGATGGCTTGTCTCGATGTACAAGGTTTTTGGAGCCAAGGAAATTTCATCGTCAAAGAGTTTGGTCTTGTGGACATGAAGTGTACTGAAACTGAACTCTATTTATTCAAACCTCCGTTCCCGAGCAGCATGTTGAGCGCTAAAGACGTTGTGACAAACAACTGGTTAACACGCAATTATCATCACTTGGAATGGGAAAGCGGGTTTCTCGAGTACGATGAATTCACTTCAAAAATGAATAGCATCGGGAACCGCTACGATGTACTTTATGTTAAAGGTGAACAAAAACGAAATTTCATTAAGGGTTTCGTGCCGAATAAATGTATCGTTGTAAATTTGGACACTAAAGATTGTCCGTCCTTGCGACTATTGGCTCGTTGGTCGACAGCATATACGTGTCCTTTAGTACATCCATTCTGCGCTATGTCGAACGCATTCCGATTGTGTATGTGGATGTCGGAATCTTTCTATCGTGATTATTTCAAAGATGAAATCATGCAAGAGCAGGAGAAGATTATAGTGGCAGACGAACAAAGGAATCACCCCGATAATAATAAAGGAGTAGTAGATGAAAAGTCAGATTGAACGAACCGAAATATTGCGGACGAAAAGTGAAATCATCCGTGCTTAATATAGCAGACAAATCGTCGAATCAACCCGACTTAATATATATAAATGGCACACGAAAAGTGGAATCATTCGCAGACGAATTATCGAAGCGAAATATAGCAGTCGAAAATTGAAATCATCCGTGCTTAATATAGCAAACAACTTGTTTCACTCGAAATATTTAGCGCACGAAAATTGGAATCGTCCGTACCTTGAAAGAACTGACGACATGGAAGTTTTCAACAATTCAATCTTGATCGTCAACGCTAAAGAGCTGACTGTAAACGCCCGCTACAAGATGAACAAACTCATCAAAATACCAACCAAGTACGGGATCACCGTTGCCGCCGATATCATCTTCGAGAATCATCATCGTCGCCTCTTCCTACCTTCGCACATTACGAACCGTTTGACGGACGATGCAATTCAGGATATCAACGCTGGATCCTTCAATCTCATCTACGAAGGCCCGATCGGAAGAACATATAAATTCGCACTCGTTCCAAAAGTTGCAGCTTGATTTATATTGTATGTCATGTTTGTATTCTTTGTAAATGATGTAATGGTTGAAAAAAAAAATAAATAAATAAATAAATAAATAAAATAAAAAAAAAATGAAAAAAATAAACATGTTATTTTTTTTTTTAATTTTTGCTCAAGATCAATCCAATTGCCTCACGGTTCCGTGCAGTAGTTCGTACGAATACTTTACAGGTGTGATCAGAATCACCTGGGCTGTGGTGTTGGCCGGGAAATTCTCTTTTACCACAACGGTCAACGTGATATCTACCGGAGCTGTTTTTAGATCTTCACCTTGAACGCATTTGATGACAAAAATCGCGCGATCTTTGAAATGTTCATACAACAAAGCTTGCTCGCAGAGTTTCTCACCTTTCCAGTAGTCTCTCATAAAATCTGTGTAGTTCAGATAGGCGTGATGATAATCCATACTCGAGAAATCGTAGATCGTATTAGCTTGAGGAAACCGACGCTCACCGATTTGAACGCTGACCGAGCGCACATTTACATGGTCGAAACGAGAGGAATCCTTCAGGTGATTGTCCCGTCGATCCGTTTGAAATACCAACACCACGAATTTGGGCTTGTGCCTGCTGGTTGTTCTTACGCTCCATTTGAACGTCTTGGTCGGAAAAATCCCAGGGATGTCGTGCGATTCCCAATTCATGTATCCGAAACTCATCTTATCGTTCTTCTTCATCTTGAGCAAGATTTGTTTTTCCAGTTCCAACGTGAATTTGACGACGGGAATCTCCCAATAGATTTCGATTATTTTAAATTTGATGGTGTAACCGTCCGCGGTCGCCGCGTCGGTGATATAATATGCGTTCTTATCCTTACCACTGCGCACTAGGATCAACTCTTGCGAGCATCTGACTAGAACGTCTTTGAAATGTACTGCGAATCCGCTGAGTGTAGACAACGGTACGATTGCGGAGAAAGTTTGATTCGCCGTTGTGTAATCCCATTCGGTCCATGAATGAGTGATGTCACAAAACCCGGCAGTTGCGAGTCCCGCGGTTTCCGCTCTAGTGTATGTGAGATAAGTTTTCACGGTCGATGTCACTCCGACACACTGCATGCTATCGACTTCCGTCCCGTTCACTTTATACTGCATACGGTCGAACATGTACTGGATATAATTGTTAGCCAACTTGAATGGAGGTTTTGTAGCATCTGCGGCGGCTCCAGGATTTTTCTCGAGTTTCACTTCTACACACATGAAGATCCTCGAATCTTGAGGCACGGTGATCAGACCGTGGGTATCGGGGGTGAACCGGATCGAATCGTTGTTTCCACGCCGTTCGTCGACCGGACCGAAACGGATGTATTCGTATTCGATGATCTCTTGTCGCCAAGCTTCCATTTTGTTCTTATTTCGGATTTTTCACCACGAATCCGAGTTGTGTGAGAGCTCTCTTGGAATATTCGCTCAAAGTTTTCCTCTGCTGCTGCTGCTGCTGTTGTTGTTGTTGACAACTAGTTCGTGGATTATCAATACTATTATATGCGAGAGAAATTAGGAACGTATCGTCGTTCTGGATCCTTCGTTTACCCATAAGTTACCGGTCTCACATGCAGTCGAACTGTCACTTCTTCACCACCGAAATTGATCGCTCTTCCTTGTTGGTCTACTATATTAACGAGCAAACGTTGGATCTTTCCACCCAAGACGGGTAGTAATGAATCGTCGACGGTTGCTCTACCATTTTGAATCCTGGTTCGATATCGGGAGCAAACGCATAAATGTGATGTCCGCGCACCCCGTTCACGTATCCACCGTCAGCGATGCTGCATTCGATGCATATCATGTTTACGGGCGAGATGTTGACACGATAGTCAGCTTCGTGCCATTCGTCCGGTGCCAAGAGACGCTTTCCGAATCCGAGCACCTTACGTAAAGTGCCGGGTCTGCGGAAATCGATCCAGTACTTGGATTTGATGCTTACTTTAAGCGTAGCGTTGTTCGCTTTGAGTTTGATAGCTTCCGCTCCGCCAAGATCTCCCTGCAAGTATTCTTGTATACCCTCGATCTCGTAGGCTCCGATCGGGAACGAAATTGCCGAGTAATTCTCTTCAGGGCTCTCGGAGTAGAAAAGCAGTCTGTTCGTTATGTCGATGTTCGGGATTGAATAATATGTTACAAAACCCGTCAGACCGATCTCGCAAGGTCCGAACAACTCGAGAGGTCTAGGCAGTGCAAACTCGAGAACGTTGCTCCTCCCCGTCAACATGAACGTGTGACATCTTTTCTGAGTTTCCATATTCGGGTTTCGAAAATACTATATATTCCTGGTTTGTAAGAGCCATTCTAAACATCGTTTCCCGCAGACGCTCGAGTTGAAATTTTCTTCGCTATCATAATTGTATCCTATTGTTGTCGTCGTCGTTGAGCTACCGCGTGAGCGTAAAATGTATCGCGTAATTTCAACGGGTGGTGGTAGATCACCGAAGCTGTCGTAGTACAATGCATTGCCGCTCTTTGAAATCCGGTATGCTGTCCAATGTGTACCGGCTCCATCGCTTCGGTCCAGATTGATGATACCACACTCTGGACGTTTGGGTTTCTTGGTCGCCAATTCATCGATCATGAACACACCGCGGAAATGCGGGATTCGTAATTGTTCTGTCGCAGCGATCCTCAACTCAACATCCGTCATCGCTCGGCGCGGTAGCTCACGGATCAGTTTAAATTCTTTCGGTAAGGTCTCAAGTAAAGTTTGTAACCTTTACGGTACGGTCACAAGTACAATCCTTCACCGAGGTGTACGTTTTTCTTCAAAGATCCGTCGATGACAGTCTTGATCATTTTCGCTACCGGTGTGATTGTTCGCGCGGCTAGACCGATACTCGTCAGAAGATTCTTGACTCCGGCACCCGTCTTCGGAATAGCCAAGATTCGCTCCGCCGGTTTCTTCTTCTTCTTCGACGCTCCGGCACCCATCTTTGGGAGAGCCAAGATTCGTTCGATCGTCCGCTCCACCGGTTTCGTCTTCTTCGACGCTCTCTTCTTCTGCTTCTTCTTCTTGGGTTTCGGTTTTTTCGCTGCCACCGTCTTGTTTAGTCCCATTCCGAGTTTGGCTTTGAGTTTCATAGCGTTCGTTACGGCGTATGCTGCCGCTCTTTCACCCAACGATGAGTCGGACGCTTTCACACGTTCCCAAGCTCTGTCCGCAAGTATGAGATCGGCTTTGTTCCTCTCGGTGGTGTCTTTGGTCTTACTGTAAGCGATGTCGTGGAACTTGCAAGCTTCGTCGAGCGGATTTATACCCGGATCTCCGCGTTTCAATCGTTCTGCGAGGCGAGTGCCCGGTCCGCAGTACCTGTAGTCGCCCGGTAAGTGTAGTTCGAACGGTAGTGAATTTATCAACGAGTTTAACAGTCCACGTCCTCGATTGGTTTTGCTGCAAGTTGATGTTCTCCTCGGTGACATACTCTGACGAAAATCTCCATACTATTTATACGGAGAAGTAAAAAAACTATCCGATAAAATAGGGAACGAATACGATGCGACTCGTCAAGCAAAGAAAGTCACTGCGAGTCCGGAACCTCGACAAACGGAAGAAGCAAAATGAAAACCGACGACAACGACGACGACACAGTGAACTGTTACCGAACAGTATCCGTTGCATTGTCGTTGGACCGTCCAACTGCGGTAAAACAAACGTGATGGTTTGCTTGCTACAACATCCGAACGGATTGAAGTTCCGCAACGTGTACTTGTACTCCAAGACACCGTTCCAACCCAAGTACGAAGAACTGCGTCAGACATTCGACGGAATCGACGGTCTCGGATACAACGTCTATTCGGACACGGCCGAGATTGTTCCACCAAACGATGCCGCATCAGACTCGGTCTTCATTTTCGATGATGTCGCTTGTGACAAACAAAATGCGATGCGGGAATATTTCAGTATGGGAAGACACAGCTCGGTCGACAGTTTCTACTTGTGTCAAACTTATTCTCGCATACCGAAACAATTGATTCGCGATAACGCTAACCTGCTCGTAGTTTTCAAACAGGACAATACAAACTTGCGACACATCTACGACGATCACGTCAACACAGATTTCACGTTCGAAGATTTCAGACACATCTGCTCGGTGTGCTGGCAGGACAAGTACGGGTTTTTAGTCATCGATAAAGATAGTAATAAGAACGAGGGAAGGTACCGGAAAGGTTTCGATACTTTTATTGAACAAGATGGATAACTTATCGTGGTCGACGATCGCTCAGAAATACGGTAGTATCGATAAAATCCGTCAAGATATCAAACGGAAGTTAAATACCATTCGCACCGGAGAGGCGGACGCTCAGGTGACGTTGAAGAAAGTTTTCAAACCGTTGACAGATCCGCTCGCAGCGTTGCAGAAAACTGTGTCGTCGTCGTCAACTCCCGCACTTGTCGCTGCTCCTCAGGAAAAGAAAACCAAGATCGAAGCTTCAAAATCGGAAACGAAAGATGGAACAACGTTTGTTGATAGTTTATTTGCTTCGTTCGGATCACCGAAAAATATAAACAACGATGATGATGATGATGACGATTCAAAGGAGGATGATGATGATGACGATGATGATGATGAATCGTTCCAAGATGCAACGGGTAAAGAACAAACAACGAGTCGCACCGAAGACGACGACGTCGATTCTCGAGTCATGAACACTGCCCCGCACGTACAGTTCTACTTGGACGATCCGGAGAAACAACCGAAACAATCCGATACCACGTATGGTGTGCGGAAAGCGATCAACGGAAACTATCTTATCGGAAACCGAACCATAAGTTTCGATTCGGACGGACGACTAATCTTGGACGGTGGCGATGAGGTGTTCGAACCGACACCTGGGTTCTTGGAGCTCATTTTTAAGAAACATCCGCGTAATTACACAGCAGATGATCGTGCTAATTTCCAACGAGTAGTTACGCTCACCAATGCGCATTGGAGGAATCATCATCCACACGGTAGACCCAACTCGAACCGCAGTCAAAAATACCGCGATCTCATCAAACCTTTGTTCGCTACATCTACTCCGAGATCAACGAGGAAGTCATCGCGTAAAAAACTGAAGAAAGGCTCCGGTATGAAAATTCACCGTGCGAAACGGGAACTCGTCTATTGGGACGATCCGAACGAATTGGTCCAACGTCTCGTTTTACTTGTAGCTTCGAAACAAGCTGGTCACACCGATCACGATCGTGAAATTCTGAGTATCGTCGAAGAGCTTCGCGAAGCGGATTACATCCACTAAATATAGGATCCGCACAAAAATGAGTCACACCAACCGGTTTGGAAGATCGAAAGGGACTTACGTTCGCAACACGAAGCAAGGTCTCAAAGGAGACAGTTTCTTACTGGATCCCGACGGAAATTATCTTGTATCCAACAAACGGATCCGACAACTGCAAGATCCAGAAGAGGATACCGACGCCGTGAACAAACAATGGACAGACTCGAGGTGGACGGAAGCTATGAATTTAGCACAGCTTTGTTTGGAGAAAATGGAAGAATACAAAAATATCATGCAACGACTCGAGACGAAATTATCACGACTGGAAAATAGAATCAGTCAACTAGAGGTTGTGAATCGAATGAAAAGAAAATAGTGTTGAGATGAGTCACACGGACGGTTTTGGCCGATCGAAATTCCGCCGCGGGCCAAAAGGTGACGGATTCTCACTGGATTCCGACGGAAATTATATCGTATCGAACAAACGGATTCGTCAAGTGCAAGATCCCGAAAGCGATCAGGATGCGGTGAACAAACAATGGTCCGAACGGAAGTGGAAGGAAGCCATGAAATTAGCTCAACACTGTCTGGAGCGTATCCACCAACTTCAGCAATCTTACAATCGTCTGGTTTAAATAGTAGCAACGAAACAGCATTTGAATCGAGAGAGCGGACGACGTCGACGTTAATTATCATGTCGGCAGAAAAACGTGGGATCGTTGAGGAGCTACATAAACCTGCACGACGAAACTATCCGCGTCGTAAAGTACGGATTCTCGGATTGTTCGATTTATGGCAAGCCGATCTCGTCGAGATGCAACCGTACGCCTCGGTCAACAAAGGATACAGATATCTCCTCACCGTCATCGACGCGTGCTCGAAAAAGGCGTGGGCCGAACCGCTCAAATCGAAGACGGCCGCGGATGTTACTTTTGCTCTGCAACGCGTTCTCAAAGCAGCCGGAAAGTCACCGAAACATTTACAAGTCGATATGGGCTCGGAATTCTATAACTCCAAATGTCAGGCATTGATGAAGCGCCACAAGATCAATATGTACAGCTCGTACTCGACAACCAAAGCCTCTATTGTGGAGCGATTCAATCGAACGCTCAAAACGAAGATGTGGAAAGAGCTCAGCGCGCAAGGATCTTACAAGTGGGTAGATCTATTACCGAAACTCATCCGTGAATATAACGGGAGCGTTCATCGCACAATCGGGATGAAACCAATCGATGTCACCGAAAAGGATGTACCGATGATCCTGCAAAAGCTTCGTGGACCGCCGCTGAGTAAAATTGAAAAGAGACGTCTGGCCAGACGAAAACTGAATGTCGGTGATCACGTCCGGATCTCGAGACTCAAAGCCATGTTCGAGAAAGGATACACACCGAATTGGAGTACGGAAATTTTCAAGATTGTCAGCGTCAATCCCACCGTTCCGATCACATACGATCTGAAAGACGCACACGATACGATCATCAAAGGAAAATTCTACCGCGAAGAACTCCAACCCACCAACTTTAAAGATACGTTCCTGGTGGAAAAAATTCTGCGTCGCAAGAAAAACCAGGTCTTTGTCAAATGGTTGGGTCTGGACGCGAGTCACAATAGTTGGATCGATAGTAAGGATTTCGTATAAATAATAATATGCAACGTGTTTGCGTTTTCGAAACGTGCTTGCGTTTTCGAAGCGTGTTTGCGTTTTCGAAACGTGTTTGCGTTTTCGAAACGTGTTTGCGTTTTCGAAACGTGTTTGCGTTTTCGAAACGTGTTTGCGTTTTCTAAACGCGAACTGTTTAAAACTGTAACTGTAACTGTAAATATCCAATAAAAATTTTTGATTCGTCAAACTGTTCGTCAAACTGTCATCCCAAAACAGAAGGTTCCCGATACGCATCTCCAAGCGCACACTAGTACAAAATTTGAAATTACGGAATCAGACCCTATTCTCCAGTATCAGATACCAGGCCCATACTGTAAGATACGGTCTTCCGAATCCGAAAATTTTACAAGTCCGAAATCTCGAAAACCAAAACTCGTATCGAAATTCGGTCAGTACAGTTTTCCGATCTTCAATAGCGTAAAAGAATCGCACCGGTCCGCGCCGGATCGGACGAGGGTGATTTTCCGAAAAATTTTCAATTTTCCCGAATCAGACCCTAATCTACAGTATCAGATACCGACACATATGGTAAGATACGGTCTCTCGAAACCGATTTTCCCGAATCAGACCCTAATCTACAGTATCAGATACCGACACATATGGTAAGATACGGTCTCTCGAAACCGAAAAATTTTACAAGTCCGAAAATCCGAATTTTTTGCACAAGCTGGCAACAGTGTACGGAAAAATCAACTAATTTCTCGCCCCATCTGGCAACACTGTAAAATGCAATGTTGCAAAATTTCACCAATAAATAAATCATTTATTTACATGCACCACGCGGCAACGCTGCTGCGCCATCTTGAAAAATACACCATTGCATAACCCGAAAAATGAAGGGGCATTATTACACGATTGCATAACCCGCATATTGAAGGGGCAACATGCAATACTTTCTTTTTACAGCGTTGACATATTAAACAATAATCCCTATACAACGCTGTAATTTAATTCATATTTTTCTGCACCATCGTGCAACGCTGTTGGATATTTTACTGCGGTCAAATCCCCATTTTCACCCTACTTCTTTTTTCAATTTTTTCCCCCTTTCTCTCTTTCTAATCTCCGGGAGTAGTGGAATTCGTCTTTTGGCGGGGGATGACATTATTAGTATTATCTGTTTTAACTGCTAGAGAATATGCTTCATTTATTTTATCCACGAATGATTTCACTATGAATAGTTGAGTTGGTCCAATAATTTATCAAGAATCGATCCATATGTAGCCCAGTTTATCAGTGATTGAAGTTTAGGTAGGTTAATTTGCTTGACTGGGTTTATTGGTACCTCGGTACTCTTTTTGAAGATATAAAGACAGGGGAAATGATCACCACCTCCTGTATTTAATGCTACCTAATCAAAGGCCAAAGCTGTTTCAAAAGTGCAAAATGCTAAGTCTGTGTAACTTTTGATTTCCCTTGGAGCTGTTTTTCTTGATGGTCGGGGGCTGAGGAAATTTACATTGAAAAGATTCTGCTGTTCAGAGAAATCCACCAAAGCTTCACTCCTCCTGTCACCGGAAGGGTATCCTCACATTGGATGTTTGGCATTGAAATCGACAGCCCAGAATAGTAATTTCTTATTTGTTAGTTCATTTAAATGAAGAAATCTATGTAATTCTTCTAAATAGATGTTCCGGAGCGGGTGAATATAAAAATTAATAGAGAAATATTTATAGCCATCTATCATTATCTTAGAAGGTTGAGCTTCTATTCTTTCGTCTGCAAAAATATATTGGCTCCTAGGGATCGAGTAAGATTCATATTTTGTTTTGATTAATGTTATGAGACCTCCATAACCTTCCGGTTTATCTTCGCGAAAACAATTATACCTTTGGAATCTTTTTCTATAATGAGGTTTCATCCATGTTTCTGTAAGCATTATTATATTAGGATCATGTTGATTGATTAGAAACGTGAGGTCTGTATCATTCGGGAGAAGAGAATGAATATTCCAATTAATTGTAAGAATTTTTAAATTGCTTATTAAGGTTTGTTGTTGTCATAGAGTTATACATAGGAATCTATCTATTAATATGAAATAGTGATAATAGTTTCTTTGTTTGGAATATATGAAATTTTTTACTAAGATAATTGGTGGGAGGATTAATAAATTATGTCTGTATTGGGAGGAGGTTGATTTGGTTTCAGATTATTGCTGGGTTCGATTGTAAATTTGATTTGGGGCAAGTTACAATAGGTTTGCTATTCTGATTTGCTTTGAATTTAAATTTGTTGGGTGAGAGTTTGTTAAAGTTTTTGTTTGTTTGTTTGTATGTTTGTTTTGATAGTAGAGGTAGAACCTTGTGCAGAATTACTCTGGGGATGAGGCTGATTTGTTCTCAACTGAGGATGAGAAAGATTTCCCTGCGTTCTACTTGATTTCTCATCGGACTTTTTATTATTAGAATTTTGTGGGAGAGAATCTGTTACACTTGCACACTACTTTCCGAGCCATTCTTTTGATGGGAGATCTTCTTCGAGTAGGTTAGCCTTTGACTTTTTACGAGTTGGAGATGGTGAAGCCAGAATTGCGGAATAGGGTCTGATTAAGTCCTTCATGGTATATTGTTAATTTTCAGTTTCCATTACTTCTTGGGTAATAGGGTTAGTGAATTTATTTTTCAATTCAGGGAAATCGGTTCTTTAAACTCCTTATGAACATTGTAACTCTGAGGTGTACAAAATAGTGTGGGGGAAAAAATGGCCCGTGCCACAGCTTTAATATCATAGGCTGTATGCATCAAATAAATTCTATTCTGTTCTATTCTATCGGTCAAATGAATGTTATCCGTTTGAGCTGCATCTCCTTTTCTAGTTTTCTTTTGAATTTCTTCGATTCTAGATACTAAGTTTAATTCCGATACCTTTTCATGAGCATCAACTAGTTTTTGAAGTTAATATGATAGGTTGCCATGAATTTCTTTATTAGTTTTTGTTCACATATTTCGGGGCACATAGGGGAGAAGGTTTGGGGTTATCTTTGCAGTGAAAGCATTTTAAAGTATTCTGGCAGATATCTTGGCCCGCATGTATTTTACTCCATTTATTGCAACGCGACTGGCTTTTACAGATTACAGGATTTACAGGGAGTCTTTACAATTAGCTCCTTGTCTATAATTGAGGCAATTTTTATATTTTATAATGCTTAAAATACATGGTGAGGTTGAGAATCTGGAGTAAATGATGTACAAGTAATCTGGTCTAGTGGTGCCTTCCAACTAGACATCTAATTTTCCAGTCGGAATGAGGGGTCCATCCTCATTTTTCTTGAAAATTCTTCTTACACTAATTATTCTTTAATATTTATCTTTAAAGTATTTGCCTTTGCTGTCTTTTCCCAGATCTGAGTGAACGCTATTAAGTATTAATCTTCTAGTGGTGTATTTTAGGGGAAGGAAGCATTTAAGGTTTTCGTATGAAAAGCTGTTATTTCCACCATTAAGGAAGTTATTAGCTGGGTCTTTGGTGACCAATTCAATATGGATGAGGTCTTTATTGATTCTTGCCATCGTTTCCAGGCCCGATATTTTTGCTTTGTAAAGGAACTGTCCTATAAGGGTTCGATGTGCATTGCCAATTCCTGGTTTGCTAATTGCTACAGTAAAAAGACCAGTAGCGTCTTCTCCATAACGTATATATCATTTAAATTTTTGATGATGAACGCATTACGATTACCTTGGGTTTGAGGGTGAGGGTTGAACTGTTTATAGCCGAAGGGATTTTAGAAGATTGATTTTTATTATTGATACTGGTCGCTGGTGCTTGAGGACCGGGAATTCCCCCAGGGTCATGGGTTTTTTTTTTCTTTTTTTGGTCGGGCATTTTATGAGTAAGCAAAGGATGGACTCACATTGTAGGTTGGACGATAAGGATCTTCTTTCAGGTTATGTCACAGACGTGAGGGATGTGGACGTGAAGGAAATAATAATTAAATCGTGTAAATAATAAGAAAAAAATAAAAGAGAGTACTTCTACGACAATCACCCTAGGTGAACTATATTAGAACTAAATGAAACCTTTCGTACGAACCAAATTATTTTAAGAGATTTAGAAGAAGAAATCAGTATCGAACGTACATCAAATGAACGAGATGAACCTCACTCTCGGGACTTGCTTCAATTCATTGAATATAATAAATTGTGGATGATGTTATACTTTATAAAGTTATTTTAAATGAAGATGATTTGGCGGATTTGCAAGAAAACCTTGACAGTATTTCAGAGTGGTGCACTGAAAATGAAATGGATATAAATGTCAATAAATGCAAATACATCATCTTCACAAGAAAAGCTAATTTTCCAGTATCCTATATATTAAAATGCAAAGTTCCGAATCTTGGGGCATTAACTTTGAGAGAACCACCGGACCGATTTGCGTGATCTTTTTTTGAAATGAAAGCCCCTGAGCTGTAGATTTGCAGGCTGTGATCGTTTTTTCGATTTTCTCAAATTTTCTCTCATAATTTTCTCAAATTTTCTTCGATGCATTAAAACGGAGGTCCGAATCTTTGGACGTTAACTTTGAGAGAACCACCGGACCGATTTGCATGATTTTTGTTTTAAATGAAAGTCTGTGATCTGTAGATTTGCAGGCTGTAATCGTTTTTTCGATTTTCTCAAATTGTCTTACTTTTATCGACGAGTGAAGATTAGCTGGGCTCAAATTTTCTCCCATTTATTCAGGCTAAAGTCCGCATTTTGGGACATTAACTTTGAGAGAACCACCGGACCGATTTTCATAGGGTTTTTTTTAAATGAAAGCTTCTGATCTGCAGATTTGCAGGCTGTAATTGTTTTTTCGATTTTCTCAAATTTTCTTACTTTTATCGACGAGTAAAGTTCAGCTGTTTCGAGAGGTCATCCGGCCGCTTCCTGCTTGCCCGTCCCTAGATACCCCCCCTCTAGGGTCTCACCCGCCCGGCAAGGGAGCAATGTGTACGTTGCCGCAACGTTGCAAGGCAACATTTTTGATGATATTGCTTTGTAAAGGTAAAGCAGCAACGTTTAAGCAATGTTTCAGCAATGTTGCCTGACATTATATTTTAGACAATATTTTCAAAACGTTTTTAGAAATGTTTCTGGAACATTATTAAAAAACGTTTCAATAAATATTTCTTAGATACATTGTGACAACGTTGTTAAACATTATTAGTCAGGGAGAAACACGATTTGACCCGGAACAAATTGCTGAAAAAACTTTTCCTATGTAAACGTCATCAGTAGGTCCTCCTGAACAACATACCAAAAGTTTACCACGGTCCGACCCCGGAACACCCCCCAAAATGCCTAAATTTCAAAATGGCGGCCATAATAAGGCCTCTGGGATTTCGGTTTTTTAAAATGCGCATAAAGTGTCATGTGAGGTATCAATCCCTGTGTAATTTTGGTCTTAGAACTCAGATGTGAGGTCACGCAGATGCTGTGCTGCAAATCGGAGGGGACACTTTTCCACTGTTTCAGGTGTTCTCCTTTCTGTTGTTTCTCAACAGATGATTTTCTCCAATCAATATAAGGGAATGCGCCCTCATACAATGTCGCAAAAATATGTATATGTATCTACAAAAATAAACAAAAATTAATTGATAGATAATTCAAAAAATAAAAAAATTAACAATAAAAATATACAAATGAAGATAAAATTAAAAAAAAAATAAAAAAATTATTTAAAAATAAAACAAAAAAAATAAATATAAATAATTAGAAAATAATTTAATACAAAATAAAAATACCAAATAATTATAATAATAAAAAATAATTATAATATAATTAAATAAATAATTAAAATAATAATAATTTTATTTATATAAAATGAATATATTTATTCAATTCTTTTTTAATTTTTTTTTCATACTCCTTTTTTTTAAAAACTTGATCTTCCTAATATTATGTTCAGTATCCTTCGTTGTAGAATTATGCACAGAAATGCAAGAATATCATTGCTTTCTATCATTGAACCAGATCTAGGGATGTTTATTAATGCTAAATAACCAAACTCTATCCATGCGAGCGTCCGTAGCTGAGTGGCAGCGACACACGGGCGATCACTGAAGTTCAGCAACGTCGGGCGTAGTTAGTACTTCGATGGGAGCCCGCTTGGGAACCCGGGCGGAGCGCGGCTACTATCGGACTTAGAGTGAATTTCGGGTGCCTAAGAAACGCTTCTCTGCGGTCCACATTGAATTCTAGGAGTAAAAATGCAGAGTACTCCTAAAATAAATCACCGAAATTTTTTCACCGTATTTTTGCAACATTCCCATTATGTTGCTAAAACGTATTTTTGCAACATTCCCATTATGTTGCTAAAACACATTGCAGACACATTGCCAATTACGTTCATGCAAGCTGACAAAATTACACGTTGTGGCAACGTTACCACAACGTTGCCCGAATACGTAAATGGCGAAATTGCAACGTTTTGGCAACGTTGCCACAACGTAATTTTGCCGGGCGGGCAGCCACCCCTCCCACCACGTTCTTTCGGCTATCTCCGTTTTCTTTCGTCTAGCTTTCCTACCACCAACCTCAAAGAAGGAGGTTTGGGTCGCATTGTCGTTCATCACTCGCCACCCACATTCCTTCGCAATCCCTAGGCTGCTCCGCTTCACAGCTTCTTGATATCCTGGCATCTTATTCTCTGCGGCTTGACTGACCCTGACTTATTAACTGTAGTATTGCGGATTGCTAACAACACGTATTGTTACAGACATTTTATTCATCATTATGAAATAGATTCAACGAATTGCTCCGATTCCAATTAAGCTACTGCACCACCATTGCTAGCTGTGGAGGGCGCCCGTAGGGTGCCCGGAGCAGCTAGTTCAATTATAATATCAATGGGACCGCTTTGGAGAGAGTATACGTGATAAGAGACTTAGGTGTATTTTTAGATTGTGAACTGTCCTTTAAATATCATATTGAAAACCTTGTAAAAGCTGGAAACAGGTTGCTGGATTTGTGATAAGGGACACTAAGCGTTTCACGGACATAGCAACTTCATTATTACTTTTCAATTCGTTAGAGTGCAGCAAGTTAGAATATGCCCCAGTTACATGGAATTTCTCTTGTGCTTCTTACCAACACAGTATAGAAATGGTACAAAACAAATTCCTTCGTTACTTGTATTTTAAACAGTACCATGTCAAGTTCCCCTTCAGTGGGCATGTGGGTGAATTGAGGTCCTTGTTCTCGGTCATTAATTCTAAACAAGAAGGAAAATAGCAGATCTTGTTCTCCTGTTCAAGTCACTTAATGGTTTAATTGACAGCCCTGAACGTATTGAGAAAATTAAATTGGTGGTACCAAGATCGAGACTAAGACCTACACAAAAGTTATTTCATGTGCCGATATCTAGGACCTCACATCGCCAGCATACTTAAATAATTCGAGCATCCTCTAAGGCAAATGAAACCTTAGCCAATGGAAGCTGTCTGAACTTTTTCGGCAATTCGTTGGGGGTTTTTGCTCGAGACTGTCTTGAGTGGCTCACAAGGGAAGGTGACAAACCTTAGTCGCTTTAGTTAAATATGTTGTTCAAGCAAAGTGTTGTGTGTGAGGGAATTTGGGCGGCTGGGGTTCGGCCCAGACGTGGTTGAGTCGCCTGGGGCAGTCTCAAGTGCAAGTGGGGGCTTCCATCCTCAATATTTTTCTGTTTTTCTATGTACCCTGTTTTCTTTATTTACGGGTTCTTCTTTATGGTACTTCTTGCAAAATTTCAATTTTTAACTCTATCTAGTCATGATTTTTACAGATACTTGTAAATATTTTATTCTTAAAGTCATTCATACTTACTTTATGAGCAATTGTTTGGTGTTCTTGTTTTTTGTTCTCTTTAAATTGTAATTGGATCCAGATCCATATTTTAGTCAAGTTAAAATTGTGTCACTAAGGTATGTTTTGGGGCCTTTGTGGCCCCGTACATCTTTGTACAAGAGAATTAAACAATTAAATAAATAAGTAAATAATTCATCCGATGCGATATTAAGGATGCATCCAGCAGAAACGTACATTTGAGGATATAAAGAACTCAAAATCGCGAGAAAATCATACAAAAACGGTCTGAAACTACCAAGAGTCAGCGTTTGAAAATTGACTTTTTGTCCTTTATGAGAAATTCGGTGTAAATCGAACCGACCAAATCCCGGTTAGGGCTCCAGGCCTAAAATCGCGATATATCTGGAAATGTGACGCAACACTAAAACGGTCCATCAGTAGGATTGCTCCCTTCGTCCTGTGTTTTCCTTTTGTCGATTCCAATAATTAGCCTGCAAGGCGGAACATAGGACTCTTTGGTTCAAGAATGCTGTCTCTGGTGTATTCTCTCTAAATCCGAATTTTTCCAGGGACGGGGAAGACGGGGGACGTAATGAACGCTTTTAGAAGAGGAGAGCCGATGGGGCCCCCTTCAGTAAAACTTGAAGTTTCAACCCGTCTTTATAGTCTGATCTCTAATGTACAAAAATCCAGTCCCGTATGCAACTTTCTGAAAAAAGTTGGTGAGTGGTATCAATCTCTTCGTCATGTTGTCTGGAATCAGAATTTGAATGGTGATAACCTTGAAAATCGTGCAGGTAGCGCCCAAAGCCCAGAAACAAAATGGCGGCCGCTCGGTAGCCCTTATTTTTGAAAATTCCGTATTATGGCATGTGAGGTATCGATTCCTATGTTTTTTGGGTCGTAAAATCCGAATATGATGTTTAAAATACCCTCCGATCAAAAGAAATGTCGCAAATCCAACATGGCGGCTGAAAATAACGACCCGGCGGGAAAATCGCTGAGTTCTCATTTGGCCGTCTAGTAAGGCGGCCAATGATTGTACTATGTGGTCCCAGGTTTCAAAACAGAGTTACAACTCACTGTACGGCTCATAAAGAAACCCCAAAATCCAATATGTTGAACCCAATATGATCGAAACCTGTTTTTTTGGTATCGGCGTATGGCGTCGAGTGGGGTACCGTTTCTGATGTATTTTTGGTCGCTCATTACGAATATGAAGTCAAGAATTACTCTTGGCCAATATTGAAGCTCGTAAATTCAACATCGCGGCTAAAATGGCAGGCATGGATAGGATAAAATCAATTATATACAGCGGTAGTCCTGATTTAATAAATTTGTGGGGCCTCTTATACAAAATTTAAAGTTAAGATCTATCTGATCACATGTAGGTATACGCTTTTGCCATCCATTTTGACAGTATAAATGGCTGCTACAATAGCCGATCTTAAATGATAAAATAAGTACGTAAAATGTGGATATCGAGATTAGTAGTCAAACCATGCATCCTCGGGACGGCTATCAAATTTTAGGGTGTACTTACCTTTGAGAAGTGTTTTATCGGAGTATCCGGGAGAATTTGTCTTCAAAGTCTGAAAATAGGCCGCGAATAAACATAAAAATAAAAGTTCCAGTGACTCGCAAAACTGGACCTGACCAGCGAGTAAGACTGAACACTGTTAGAAGATTTAACGTGTGTTTGGGCAAAGAAATAATAAGCAAAATAGATTTAAGTATTATGTTTTTCAATGTATTTTCTTCGATGATTACGAATTTTTTTTTTCAATTCACAATTTGAGTTACATAGATTTTTTTTCATATTACCCAAAGACATCAAAAAAAATTTCGTAATCATTGAAGGAAATACATTGAAAAACATGATAAATCTATTTTGCTTATTATTTCTTTGCCCAAACACACATAAATCTTCTAGCAGTGTTCAGTCTTACTCGCTGGTCAGGTCCAGTTTTGCGAGTTACTTGAACTTTTATTTTATTTAGTGTATTTTCCGAAGAAAATACACTATTGCATTCTTCCATGATGTCGAATCCATCCAGACCTGAGACATTGTGAAGAGCACCGATCATGGGTCGTAGATCACGAAAATATATGCCATTCAAATTCATGTGTGTATATATATATGTATGTATACAAATCAAATGATTTACGTATGAGTTACGTATTTACGATTTTACGTTTTTTTTATGTATACATTATATGTATGTATGGGTGTATGTATGTATGTATGTATGTATTTCCGCCTTTTTAAGATTTTTCGATTTTTGAGTAGTTATATCTTTCTTACGTTGAAAGATATTTTGACCAATTTTTTTGCATTTAGTAGAGAATTATTAGAACTACTATTCTGCGAAAAAAAATTGAAATTTAAGGCAATAGATTTTGAGGGGTGGGGCTCGAAAGTGGGGGGAGGTCAAATCTTGTCCACTCGATAACTCGAGCGAAAATGAATATTTTGAACTGAAATTTTTATGGGTGGTATTTCTCCCCTAGGACTGGTTTGGTACTGAATTTGAGCTAGATCGGCTAAGCCGTTTAAAAATGGCAAGCTTTGAATGTTTTAGGCGGGGTGTGCGCGGCATGAGGGGAGCCAGCCGGAGCAGGGTCGCACATTGGGTCGGGGGAGAAAGTTTTTGGACATGCTGATCGTCGCACAGTGGGTGAGGGGGAAGAAGTTTTTGAACAACATTTTCGTCGCACAATGGGTTAGGAGGAGGAAGTTTTTGGACAAAACTTTCGTCGCACAGTGGGTCAGGGGGAGGAAGTTTTTAGACAAAATTTTCGTCGCACTGTGGGTCAGGGGAAGAAGTTTTTGAACAAGCTTTCCGTCGCTCAGTGGTTCAGGGGCAGGAAGATTTTGGACAAACTGCGCGTCGCACAGTGGGTCAGGTGAAGAAAGTTTTTGGACGAACTGTTCGTCGCACAGCGGCCCAAGGAAAGGAAATATCTGAAAAAAAACTATCCCTTACACAATGACGTACAATTTTATTGCTACAAAAATCCCACTTCGGGAATTACACTTTCTTCCCGCGGTGGATGCGCGGGACACTTAAAAAAAAGAAAAACTAGATGTGCAGACGCCCCTGAAAAGACGCGCGCGAAGCGAAGCGGAGCGCCGGTTTTTTTTTTATTTTTATTCGCGGCCTTTTTTCAGACTTTGAAGACAAATTCTCCCGGATACTCCGATAAAACACTTCACAAAGGTAAGTACACCCTAAAATTTGATAGCCGTCCCGAGGATGCATGGTTTGACTACTAATCTCGATATCCACATTTTACGTACTTATTTTATCATTTAAGATCGGCTATTGTAGCAGCCATTTATACTGTCAAAATGGATGGCAAAAGCGTATACCTACATGTGATCAGATTGATCTTAACTTTAAATTTTGTATAAGAGGCCCCACAAATTTATTAAATCAGGACTACCGCTGTATATAATTGATTTTATCCTATCCATGCCTGCCATTTTAGCCGCGATGTTGAATTTACGAGCTTCAATATTGGCCAAGAGTAATTCTTGACTTCATATTCGTAATGAGCGACCAAAAATACATCAGAAACGGTACCCCACTCGACGCCATACGCCGATACCAAAAAAACAGGTTTCGATCATATTGGGTTCAACATATTGGATTTTGGGGTTTCTTTATGAGCCGTACAGTGAGTTGTAACTCTGTTTTGAAACCTGGGACCACATAGTACAATCATTGGCCGCCTTACTAGACGGCCAAATGAGAACTCAGCGATTTTCGCGCCGGGTCGTTATTTTCAGCCGCCATGTTGGATTTGCGACATTTCTTTTGATCGGAGGGTATTTTAAACATCATATTCGGATTTTACGACCCAAAAAACATAGGAATCGATACCTCACATGCCATAATACGGAATTTTCAAAAATAAGGGCTACCGAGCGGCCGCCATTTTGTTTCTGGGCTTTGGGCGCTACCTGCACGATTTTCAAGGTTATCACCATTCAAATTCTGATTCTAGACAACATGACGAAGAGATTGATACCACTCACCAACTTTTTTCAGAAAGTTGCACACGGATATACATTAGAGATCAGACTATTATGGCAATTTGAGAAATTCTTGGCAGGTACTATGAGGGGAATAATGTGAAGAGAGCTCCCAATAGATTTTACCATGAACTCTGGGAGAAAGTGCCATGTCCGAAAAGAAATTAAAAAGTTTATGATTAAAGGGGAAGGGGGACAAAAAAATTTGTGGCATGGGCTCCTAGGCGCTCGCCTAGTCCGTCTACACGGTGAATCCGGCCCTGACCCAAATAATTCAGTGAGTTTTATCCCAAAGGACCCCGCACACTTCTAATGGGAAGCTGCACCATGACCAATTGCCTTCTGACTTATGTTTTTCGATTCTCCTTAGGATGCTGATCAGAAGTTATAATTGCGCCAACTTTCTACGATGCACCGTTTTCGCAAAAACGCAAAGAGAAGATTCAATTATTCGATGATAAAAAGCCAGAAAGATTCCTCATTTCAGTGCTCGATTGACAAGCGCCTGTGTTTCAACAAGGAAATCATGGGGACTCCCGCACTGAGCGGCAGTCTTATCTCGGATTCCGCACGCCGGCCGGCCGTTTTGCTCGACCGACCATCCAAATCAGATTCTTGAGGAGCATAAGAATAGGAAAGTCTGAACGTCTACCGGGCCAGTGCGGGAGGGAGATAGCCCCTGAGTCGGCAGGCACAGATAAGAAGACGGATACACGCCACGTTTTTTCCTTATTTACATCGGGCCTGTTCTCAAATGCTTTGTTCTTTTTCATTCATAGTCGCCGAATAATTGAATCTTCTCTTTGTGTTTTTGCGAAAACGGTGAATCGTAGAAAGTTGGCGCAATGGGCCTGTTGCATGCAAGAGATACAGCCGCGCGAATAGACTTTTTAGAGGTTAAATGACACGAAAATTACGATGGTCACATTAAAAAAGTCTGAAATACACTCCTTACTGCGCAATTTGTGTTGTTAAGAACGCGCTTTTTCAAATTTCCCGCGTCTGGGGGCAGTTTTCTAACGGAAACAATTAACGGCAACTCGCAGCTATTTCCGGTCAACTAAAACTGTCAACATAACCTAAAAATCGGAGCTCGTGACATCGTGAGATGAAATGTAGAAGGATTGCGTTGGATATTTAAAAGTTGATCGATTTGGTTACCGCATAAAGCGTATATGGACCACTGTAGGAGATCACGTTGGGTTTGTAAACAAACTGAAGGAATAAATAACAACAACAACAACAACGACTCGGCATCTTCCGGAAATCACCGAGCCCGCCGTTTCCTCGTTTCCGGTGATTAGAAAACTGCCCCCAGGCGCGGGAAATTTGAAAAAGCGCGTTCCTAACAACACAAATTGCGCAGTGAGGAGTGTATTTCAGACTTTCTTAATGTGACCATCGTAATTTTCGTGTCATTTAACCTCTGAAAAGTCTATTCGCGCGGCTGTATCTCTTGCATGCAACAGGCCCATTATAACTTTTGATCAGCATCTTGAGGAGAATCGAAATACATAAGTCAGAAGGCAATTCCTCATGGTGCAGCTTCCCATAAGAGGTGTGCGGGGTCCTTTCCGATACTCTAAGCTTTTCAAGAATCCTTTACCTTAAATAGTACTTACCATTCAACTAGTATCCATTGACTTGAGAATTTTTAGTTAATTTTATTCATAATAAGTTTGTACTAGAAAAGAATTGCTCGAATATTTCCTCCTTTTTTTTCTTCTTTTTCAATTCTTCAGCTCAGTTAATAATATCCATAAAATCTCATGTTTATGTGCATTGTCCTGCAAGTAATAACTGACTCAATTCAAGCCGTCATCAAAGCCTTCTTTGATTTCAGAGCAATGCTGGTTAGCGATTCGGTATGGACAGTAGGAAGTGATACGGAGAGGTTACAAGTAACTCGTGAAGAAGATCTTTATAAGCAAGAAATGACTCACCTCGAAACTGACTTAACGTATGTTAAAAATATTCTTTTGTGTGCGTTTATCTTTTCAAAGGTATTTACCTACCTTTCAAAAAGTTAGGTAGCTATGCAAAATTTTCCTATGCAGGTCAGATAGAAGTAGTATAAATAAACCAGCATAGAAAGCACAAAGTTATCAGCAGGGAATAGGCAATGGCTGAAAAATGGCAATGAACTCATAGGGAGAGTCTGAATTTGCCCTGGACCTGCTCCCAATCTCTGTAATAATTTCTTGTCTTCCTGAGAATCCCTTTTCAGAAAGTACATAGGGTGTCCCAAAAGTACTGCCCCTTTTTTCCCAGAGGGCGAAAGAAAGCAGATATCAAAATGCGGTTTATGTGAGGTTATAGTCCTAGTAATTACCTATAAAACAATACCAAGTTGAGCTCTGAAGCTTAAAATTTGACCGAGATACAGCATTTTGAAAATGACGTGTCAAGGTGGCGCCTACAGGATTTTCAACATTTTTTACGGACGAACCCCAGGACGAACAGACACGACGCATCTGTAGGTGATCCTTTAAGATCCGGTGCAATGAACTTTTTGAGATGTCAAGCAACACCTGAAGCTTACGCAAGGATAAATGACGGTCTCCTCGAACAACAGCAGCAACGGTGCCGATTAATTCGTCTGTGGTGGAGGTAGACGGTCGGCCCGGTTTCGCGAGACTTTCCGCCGATTCGCGGCCGCCAGAAAAAGATTTAAACCAACGACCAATGCTACTTCTGTCCAAACAGTCGTCTTTATACACGCCTTTCATTTCATTAAAAGTGTATTTTACTGACATTCCTCGACGAAAACAATAACGAATAACGTGGTGTTGTTCTTTTCTTAATTCGGTACTCATCGCGAAAGAAACTTCCAAAACGACAGAGGGATGAACTCTGACTGACGTGACGGGAAAGCTTGACCAACTTGGATGGTACTAGCGGACACGTTTAATCCAGTCGTTGGTCTGCATAGGGGCGCTTACACGTTGCCAAATGCCGCCTAAAACACAGTGTTGCCATATGTTTCTGGCCGCTTCTTTTTCTTTTTAAAACCGTTTCATTCTTAAACTTGGTTTTTTCTTTCGTAAAAAATGTTGAAAATCCTGTAGGCGCCACCTTGACGCGTCATTTTCAAAATGCTGTATCTTGGTCAAATTTTAAGCTACAGAGCTCAACTTGGTCTTGTTTTATAGGTAATTACTAGGACTAAAACCTCACACAAACCGCATTTTGATATCTGCATTCTTTCGCCCTCCTGCGGAAAAAAGGGCAGTACTTTTGGGACACCCTATGTATATTGTGGCAAACAAAATTTGATACACGTAAGGTTGTCCAAACCTACAATAGATTTAAACCGGTTTGAAACAGACGGGTAGTTTGATTATGGTTTTCTTTAAAATTTCAGTTCAGAGATCGAAATAGTTAGGCAAATCCTCATGCATGATATTTTATAAAGTCAAATATCTTTATCAATACTTATGCCTCAAGCGTTTATTCTCTTCCAGGGAGCTGGAAACCACAGTAGAAGAATTAAGAGGTAATGTGATAAATCGGAAAACACGAGTCAACATGTCAGATGTTGAAAACATGGCCCTCATTCTCAGTAAATCAAGGTACAGCTCTTTCCTTTTATTTATAGAATCTGCAAATTTCATCTCATGTATTCCCTGAATCTGCAATTTATAGATTGTACGGTTTTTCTGATATATCGGGTGTTCCGGAGCACCCGTCCACTATCTTTTTCTCAGAAACTGCCGGAAATTGAGGTTCAGGACGAAAACCTCCTCAGGTTATTCTACCCCAGAGAATTCAATGAAAATATTTTCAGCCTCCCAAAACCCCATTTTGAGCGGGTTTTAAGGGGTATGCCCCCCGTTTCTCGCAAAGGGTATCCCTGGGTAAGGGCACCTGAATGCCCCTCTTCACGGATTTTGAATTTAATGGTCTAAATTCTTTCAGGAGGTCCATAAAAACATGGTTTTGAGCAATTTTTACCTCCTGACACCAACCACCACCCCCCCCCCCCCTCCAGCCCGGAAAAACCCGTTTTTTGGGGAATTTTGGTGAATATTCACTTTTCATTTCATATCTCCCGCGTTTTTCTATGAAAATGCACCAAAATTTCACCAAATGTACATCAAAACAACTAGATTCTTGGGTAAAAAATCAAATTTATTTTATCATATTTAGATCCCTAAAAAAATTCGTAAAAATCTTAAATTTCCAATTTTTTCAGATTTTAGCGGTTTAAAAAAAAATAAGGACACATACATTTTTTTTTGGCCTTAAAATGTACGTAATATACTCAGTTGTTACCAAATTAAATTTCAAGCCTTCACGCGTTGTGCGTCCCACCGAAAAAATGGTTTTTTTGGGGCCAAAACGGTAAAAATGGCTCTTTTGGCAACGGCTTACTCGCGTGCTACCAAGATAATAGCACTAAAATCACTAATTTTTGGTTCCAATGTTTCAAGAAGCATACCCTAGTATTGCCAGTGAAGGTTTTAAGTAGAGTCCCTTTATACCCAGAGTTAAGACAACTCACTTTTGGTTGGGCTGAAAGTGGCCTAAAAAAATCCAATTCTGATTGGTTCTCGCTCATGGAGGCCGAAACGAGTGCACCAAGACGGAGGTACCTTGAATGTGAACAAGAATAATGAAAATATTACCTAATTGTGGTTTATCAAGAGTAAATTGTTATTTCCATTGGTCCAAAATGAAAAAAGATTAAGAAATTATTCACAAACCAATCTCATTTTCTTTTTAATTGATCAATTTGTTGATGTTGTTGTTTATGTGTGACAGACATCGCAGGATTCCTGATCCTTATCCCTCAATATCGTTAGTTTGGGTGCACTCGTTTCGGCCTCCATGGCCAGCCAAGGCCGGCTGCCAGTCAGCTGATAATCGAGTTGTCTTAACTCTGGGTATAAAGGGACTCTAGTTTTAAGTTGATTGAGTCCTTGTGCCCCACGTAATGTACCGGTTTTTGTCGCCAAAATGGTCAACATTGCTATTTCGGAAGAGGTTACTCGCGTAGGATAGCCCTTATTTTTGAGTTTACGGAAATTTAAAGTGCGGAGCCCTGCAAATGGTTTCATTTGATGAGAAAATAACAGAGAAAAATTAAAAATTGAGAGAAAAATATTTTAAAACGCGCCTCAAAGAGCCTAAAGTTCCGAGCTTGGCGTGCGAAGACGCGTTTTCCGTCGTTTCGTGAATTTTTTTCCTCCCTTTGAAATGTTCCTACGGCTTTGAAATTTTTGAAGGTATCACACTTTTTAGAGTACTTTACGAGAATAATAATGAAATTTACCTCGCCTCGTTTGAAATGCACTTTTTTCCCCTCAAAGAGGCCACGTCGTGCGATTTTGCCGATTTTCCCTTTATATCGTTAATAATGAATTGCATGTTAGCCCCGAAATACCTTTAAATCGACTTCCTTTCCAGCAGCTGAACAGAATTGTTTTCTTTTTGGTTTAAATGATGCGGTAGACACTCTACTTCTAGAATTGGAAGAATTTTTGCTTTTGACTCCTCAAAAAATTTAAACTATAGATAGAACATCTTGTGTTAGAGTAGGTGAGGCCCTGTCGGATGAAAAACCTATTCTAGCAGGAGTTCCTCAAGGATCAGTTTTGGGTCCATTACTTTCCCTTTTACTCACTTATGACATTCCAGCCCCTATTAGAAACTCTCTCATAGGAAAATATGCAGATGATACCACATACCTATCAAGTAACAAAAGTCAAGAACTAGCTACCCAAGAACTTGACGAAAATCTTCAAAATGTTTATAATTGAACAGTTGAAAAAGATTTCACGCTTAATTGTGGAAAAACTATCTATTAAATATTTTCTAATCGTATCATTAAAGATACGAATATTATATCTAATAAAATACTTTTAAAACCTTCTATTGTGGCCAAGTATCTAGGCATACAGCTAGACACTAAACTGAAGTGGAAATAACACATCAAAATTAAAAAAGACGAATGTATTTATAGATTTAAATAATTACAATGGTTACTAGGTAGGAAATCTAAGATAAGTATAGACAAGAAATTATTGCTTTATAAGCAAATCTTACGACCCACCTAGGCATATGGAGCTCAGATCTGGGGGTGTGCTGTGCTGCACGGTCAAACTTAGAAATATTAGAAAGAATCGTCCCCTTAGACAGATAGTCGGGGCACGATACGAAGGTATGAAAGAAATTCTGACGTACATAGAGATCTTGGCATGGAGGCAGTCTCACACTTTATAACCAAATTTGCTACGAGCTACGAGAAACGTCTCCATCACCACCCAAATATTGAGGCAATTCAATCATTAGGCAGCTCCAACGAATACAAATGCCTCAAAAGGGTAAAGCCGTGGGAACTGGCCAGTCCCTGGGCCTGAACCATTAATTTTAATTCATTATATATAATATGTAAATAAGTTACAAAGTGCTCTGCTGTTTGTATTTTCTTTTTATTTAAGTTAGAAACAAAGTGTATATTTTCATTATGAAAGCTCACTTGTAACTAATTAAAAAAAAAAAAAAAAAAAAAAAAAAAAAAAAAATTAATAAATAAATTGAACTCGTTTGCCAAACTGTGCCCGGAGAATGTTATGAACAATCATAGAAGAAATCGAATGATGTGGCCACTTTGAAGGGGGAAAGGGGGAATTTTAAAAGTAGCGAGGGAAGTTTTGTAATTGTTTAATTTTTAAATTACTATAAAATATGTGATACTTCAGAAAATTCCAAAACCGTAGCAACAATTGAAAGGTCGAAAAAAGACACGCCATGTGGGGAGATCGCAAGGGAAAATCGGCAAAATCGCACAACGTGGCCTCTTTAAGGGGAAAAAAGTGCATTTCAAACGAGGCGAGGTAAATTTCATTATTTTTCTCGTAAAGTACTCTAAAAAGTGTGTTACCTTCAAAAATTTCAAAGCCGTAGGAACATTTCAAAGGGAGGAAAAAAATTCACGAAATGACGAAAAACGCGTCTTCGCACGCCACGCTCGGAACTTTAGGCTCTTTGAGGCGCGTTTTAAAATATTTTTCTCTCAATTTTTATTTTTTCTCTGTTATTTTCTCATCAAATGAAACCATTTGCAGGGCTCCGCATTTTAAATTTCCGTAAACTCAAAAATAAGGGCTATCCTACGCGAGTAACCTCTTCCGTAATAGCAATGTTGACCATTTTGGCGCCAAAAACTGGTAATTTACGTGGGGCGCAAGGACTCAATCAACTTAAAACCTTTACTGGCAATACTAGGGTATGCTTCTTGAAACATTGGAACCGAAAATTAGTGATTTTAGTGCTATTATCTTGGTAGCGTGCGAGTAAGCCGTTGCCAAAAGAGCCATTTTTACCGTTTTGGCCCCAAAAAACCATTTTTTCGGTGGGACGCACCACGCGTGAAGGCTTGAAATTTAATTTGGTAACAACTCAGTATATTACGTACTATCGCCGAATTTAGTTTCACGCATAGGCCGTTCCAAATCAAATGTAAACTGTGCGACGAGGCGCAGCGCGGCGTGGCGCGTTTCGGAGATATCGGTTGCTGACTGAACCTATCTCATCTTATGCCAACGAGGAAAACGGAGCCACATGAACAATTGACAAATCTGCTACTTTTTCAAGAAAAGATCCCTCAGACAAGCATCTATAGGTGCAAACTATAATAGACAGCGCAACACCGCGGTCACTAGAAAATAGAGCTAAAATTTCATGAGGTGCAACTGATTTTTTCTTCTAGTCGCCGCGCCGGCCACCGCGCCGGCAGGTTACGTGGAGTTCTTTGGGACAAAGGCGTATGCGCGCATCCGCCCTTTTTCGGGAGAACGCGTTTTCTGAAACTTGATTAATTCTAATTTCAGGAAATATACAGCATGTGCGAAAAATTCCCGCCCCCCCCCTTTTTGACCCTCCCTCAAGGGGAGGCAACTTTCTTCTTCTAAGCTGAAACCCCTAACTTGTGATACGTTTTTGGAGAGAACATCAAGGACAAAGAATTTTTCAATATCTCAATCTTTGACCGAGTTATGATAAATCAAAGGCCAAAGGTTTTTTTTCCACAATTCATATCTTTGGTTCAATTTACCGTAGAAGAAAAATAAAACAAGAAAATTTACCGAATTGTTAGCTTTTCAAGTGGAAATTACAGAAATAATTTCAAACTAATTTTAAGGAGGATTTCGGACCCCAAAATACGTCAGTTCAAAAGTCATACGATTCTCCCGCGAAATTAGCCAATTCTCCGTAACTTTGTCCCAACATTATCTCGGTAAGTTCCAAATTAGTTGGACATTACGTTCTCAAGTACCCAAATTTTGGGAAAAGTTCAAAAAATCGAAAATTTAATCGTCAACTTGAATCACCTTAAATTTTGTTTCTTGAACTTTGCCAAAAATGTTGACTCAAACTCATGACTTTCCGGAGTGACCTTTTAGGGTAATATACTTCTCTTTTACTTTAAATTGTTCTATATGGCTTCTTTTCCCACTTACCTCTGTTTTTCATAATATTTTTTCCAGAAAGGTAAAATTATTAACCAGTAAGCTTAGCCTTTAGAACAAGGGCGTATACAACGATCCACATTATCCTGCAGAAATCATAGGGGAATGTAGTCACAATGTTCCGTTTTTGCAAATAAACTGTCAAAGACTTGTTCTTCCAAACTAATTAAATTTCGTGCGAAGATATTGGTGAGAACCAGCGCTATACACTTTTGAACTGTCAAATGCGATTTCCTCGGAACTACTTTGTCGGGCATGCGACCTTGTTCCAAAGAACTCCTCAATTCAGGTTACACTTTTTCGCGTAGGAAGTTTGAAAATGACGCAAGAGGCAAGACTGGTCCACTGTAGAATATGAAAGGTTACACAAGTATTCACCGAAAAAATAGTTAGTGCTTTAATAGCGAATTCTGGTGTTATATTCAGCCCCTGGGTCAAAGTATGACTTTGGTTTTTCCCCTGTCTCCGCCGATTTCCCGGCATATTGGGATGATTTAAAAAAGAATTTTTCTAGGAAAATTTAATTTCCTGGATATTAATGCATGATTGAGATTATTAAGGTATTTTACCGCACACGTATCGCACACCGCATGTCTAAAAATTTGCCTTCCTTTTTCTGATAACAAGGTTTTCCAGTCGAAACGGCATATTCTACTTACAAATCCTTATATAAAACTGATCCGTTTGTTTTGAGTCTGGAAGGACCGAAAATTATATTATTAAGATAGCTAATTGGGCTACATCATCTTATTGCTTGCTGCTGACTTCTAATCGATCATTTTTTTCTCAATCACCTACTAATTTTCCGGCAGGTTGAGATGGCCCAAAAAAATCTCCTATCCCGGTGCAGATAATACGCATTTCTATAAAAGTCGGTTTTTTAAAAAAATTGGCACCGTAATTGGATCGCATTTGGCAAAAAAGAACCAGCGCAATTACAGTGTTTTCAAAATCGTGCAATTACTTCTTTTCTTTCAAAAATACTTATAATCTATGCATAGTATTAACATTTGCACAATTGTTTTCCTTTGAAATTAACAACTTTTTGGTGGGAAGCAAAAACTATTTGCTACTCAAAGAGATTTAGAAAAAAAATTACAAACGAGAAAAGGCGACAAAATCTTTTGTTTCCTGAGAGTGTAGTAATTTTTAATTTTGTCGTCTTTCGGTGATACAAGAGACAGCACCTTTAATTAGTCGAGTTAACAGAGAAACTAAACACGCAATTTGGCCTGGAACGGCGCGGCGCAGAGAGCAATGATGACGAGGACTTGAGATGAAAAGGATTAGCCCTCGGCGCGGCGGTCGGCATGCAATACATATTGCCGCCTACAAGACTGCATGAATACTTCACTAATCACGCATTACATCAAACACAGTGCGGTCAGCAGCGGTCGGCGTGAAACGCATAGCGCCTACAAGACTGCATGAATACTCCACGCATTGCGTCGAACACAGTTCGGTCGGCGCGGCGGCGGAAGTTAAAATTATTAGACCACAATTACGTTTGTTCTTTCATAATTTTTTCTTTTAATACGGAAGGCGTTGTCCACATAGAAATAAGTTTACGAACCTTCACTTTCGCGCGAAGTTCTGTGAGCTTTTGCTGGTAGTGTTGACAGGGCTTTCGCAAACAATTTGTAAAACACTAGTAGCCGCGCCTTATGCATCTCTACCCCTCCGGCACGTTCACTTGATGGTTTTTATTGATGTATCAAAAAAAATGAGAAGGGGGGGGGGGCAGTAAAATACAGGCGGCTCATGGGCGGCAAGTAGGTCAATCCGGCCCTGATGAGACACTTAAATCGAACCCAAGATGACGAGGACTTGAGATGAAAAGGAGAAGCCATCGGCGCGGCGATCGGCATGTAACACATATCAGCGCCTACAAGACTACACGAAAACTTCACGCATTGCATGAAACACGGTGCGGTCATTGCGGTCAGCGTGAAACGGATAGCGCCTACAAGAATGCATGAACACTTCACGCATTGCGCCAAACACAGTGCGGTCAGCGTGAAACGCATGGCGCTTGCAAGACTGCGTGAATACTTCACGCATTGCGCCAAACACGGTGCGGTCTGCGCGGCGCGGCGGCGGAAGTTAAAATCATTAAACCACATTCATGTTTGTTCTTTCGTAATTTTTTCGTTCATTTCTTTTGAATGGAAGGCCTTGTCCACACAGAGATAGGTTTACAAAACTTAACTTTTGCTAAGTAGTAGTGTTGACAGGGCATCCCCAAAAAATGTGTTCAACACGAGTAAACGCGTCTTTTGTACCCCTCCCTCGCTGGCACGTTTACTTGATGTTGTTTATTGATGTTTCAATACGAATGAGAAGGGGGCGGCAAAATACAGGCGGCCCATATGCGGCAAGTAGGTAAATCCGGCCCTGACATGAACTCAATCGATGTGAAGCATTTGTTTCCTTCTTACCAAAGAAGAAGTAAAATACCGATGCTTAAAACCCATTAAAATGACAAAGAGTGTTACGAGAAAGAGCTCAGCACAGATCTTTCTCTCTCTTTTTCCCCTACTTGAGTGATTCAGACTGACCAAGAACCACAATGCATCAAATATGGTCCTCTTGACCAATAAAAATGCAAAACCTCGCGATTAGTGGTCAGTTTGGGGGCGTGGGTGGTGTTGGGATACCAAACATCCCAGCGGGTCGATTGTTGAATCGTTATCGAATGCTTCTGATCGATAAATCCCTATCTTAACAATGCTATATATCGATCAAGGTCATTCGATAACGATTCAACAATCAAGGAGCAGGTCTCAGTGTACCGCTTCAACTTTGGAAAATCTTAACTCCCCCTGGACTTGTTTCCCCAGGTGCTTGTTAAAACGTAAACGGTCTACTTTCATTAGAAAATAGTTATGTTATTTTATGTGCACCTCTCAACGCAACGCCACAGCTATAAATGTGAAAAACTGAACTTTTGAACTACGGCAACGTGGCAACAATAGATGAAATTGCCAAAATGGACTAATTTTGTAATTATCATTTGAAAGCTGGTGGTTTTCTCTAAATTTTGAGACCAATATCATCTCTCTACGACTAAGTGTTAGCGAGATATGCGAGTTAATTTTTTTGGCTTTGACTCCCCTCCCTCCCTCCCTCCGTGATCGTCCGATTTCAAAAAGCATCAGTGTTTTTCTATCAACTTTGAAAATATTTCGAAGATCAGGCCAAGGTTGAAAATGGCAGATTTGGAATGAGGTCCTTTCTTCCTTGCTCTAGTCACAAGAACAAGAGGCAAGCGAGAATTGGAATCGATGCGCTATACGTCATTACGAATCTTTGTTTACATTCCAAAGAGCCAAAAACGTGAATTCTCACGGTGAATGAGCGAAAATGTCTGTGTGTGTTTCATGTGCGTCTATGTTAGTGACTACGCACTCCAGAGACAAGAGACCCTCCACTAGTAACTTGGCCATGGTGGAAGCTTTTACTTTCGGGACTTCAGCATTCTACTGTTGACTTACCTACATGGTTGATGTTCAACAACGTGTTGGCAGTTTCGTTTCGCAAACAAGCCGAAAATGGCCGACGTTTGGGAAAGTTGTTTGGCTTATGACGTCATCCGAAGCTCATCATCGACCATGTAGGTAAGTCAACAGCCGAAAATAGGGTGATGACTGTTGCTCGCTCATAATTGTCCATAAGGAATTGTTGAAACCCCGAAAGTAAAAGCTTCCACCTGTCGCTAGGAGGCCAGTGGAGGGTCTCTTGTCTCTGACGCACTCACAGAGGAACAAGTGCGTCTTCATGAGAGCGTTATCAGGCAACGCGCCGCGCCGCGCCGTCGCTCATAGTCGCCTGAGACTCTGCGTGAAACTAAATTCGGCGATAGTACATTACTAGGGGGCTACGCCCCCTGGCCGCTACGCGGCCCAACCCCCTGAAGGCGCTCCGCGCCATCAATGGGCCGCTACGCGGCCCTATTTTTACCCTTCTCTCAGTGTTAGTTTTATTTTTCCCCTAAAAAATTACGATATGAGGTATACTTTGATTTTAAACTTTACTTAAAATTACTTTAAAATTAAAAGGACGCGTTTTGGAATGACTGCTTGATGAATTATTGCAGTAAAACAATGAATAATGATGGTCAGGAAATAATCAATTTTTTCTAGAGTCGGGGATCGAACCCACTCCGAAATCAAAGTCGACACATTCGACATCTTAGACGACTCGGCCACCGCTCAACGAGAAATATTCTAAGTGCGAATCTTGTGTAGATAAGTGTTGAGCTGATGCGCAAGCTACACAGCTACTGCGCAACCTCCTCGACCACTGCGCATCCTCCCGCGCATAGCGGTAGCAGTACCGGAGCATTCTGTAAACTCACTCACTTTTATAACGTGATTTTAAAAAAACCTGGGTCCTTTTTCCAAAATCTGATTACAGCGGGCTCATCTAGGGCCTATTACCTGTCGATTCACGCAAAAATAATGGAAATCGGCCCGGTAGAACGCTCAAACGAACTATGACAAAAAGTATAAATTTACATTGTTTAAATGGGAGAATTCGCAACTCTACCACGTAATATAAAAAAACCTGGGCCATATTTTGAAAATCTGAAAAGAGTTGGCTTATCTAGAGACAATTGCCCGTCGATAGCCGCAAAAATCATGAAAATCGGCCCGGTAGAACGCTGGAACTAAGCGTTACCAGTTTCGCAAAATTAGGAGGTCTCGGAGCTTATAGTATAGAAGATAAGGCCAAAAAAATGTATGTGTCCTCATTTTTTATTAAACCGCTAAAATCTAAACAAAAATTGGAAATTTAGGATTTTAACGATTTTTTTTAGGGATATAATATGGTAAGATATATTTGATTTTTTTACCCAAGAATCTAATTGTTTTGATGCACAGGGTGTTTCAGACCACCCGTACCAGGCCTTTTTCTCGGTTGTTTTAGGTCGCACGAAGTCGGGGACCGCGGGGTTGAATAGGGAATTGACCCCAAGGAATCCGAATTTCGTAGTCCCGAAACCCCCCCCCACCCCCCCTTAGGGGGTAAAAGGGGGCCACGATGCTAAAAGCCACGGTTCCCGACCGAATTGCGGATAGATCGCATCAGAATTGAAAAGCCCGCAAAATTTCACGTGAAATTGACCCCTAAAAATCCATAATTGGCCCATCCAAGGCCCAAAAATGATCCCCCAAAGAGGGGGACAGTACCCCCCTCCATAATTTCTCTTTGGTCTCAAAATTGACGTAGATTCTCCAGAAAAAGATGGTTTCCCAGGTAAGCGGCCCCGAGAAATCCAAATTTCGTGGTCCCAAAGCTCCTCTGGCACCCCTTGCGGGGTAAACGGGGGGCCCAATTTTAAAAATCGGGGCTCCTTTCCGAATCGCAAATTGATTGCTTCCAAATTGAGGATCAGAACACTTTTACATCTTAAGTGACCCCCAAGAGTTTTAATTGACCCCCCTGAACTGCAGAAAGTAACCCCTGAGGAGGGGGGCTTCGCCCCTTCCCAAAATTTTTCAAGATTCCTCTTTGGTCGCAAAATTGACGTCAATTCTCCAGAAAAAGACGGTCTCTGCCCTAAAGGGCGGGTAGCGGAGCTTAGGGACCATGAAATTCAGAGTCCTCAGGGTCGATAACCTGGAAAACCGTCTTTTTCTGGAGAATCGACGTCAATTTTGCGACGAAAGAGGAATCTTGTAAAATTCTTGAAGGATTTTTAGGGGTCAATTTCACGTGAAATTTTCCGTGCTTTTCAATTCTGATGCGATTAATCCGCAAGTCGGTCGGGAACCGTGACTTTTAGCATCGTGACCCCTCCTTTACCTCCCAAGGGGGGGTGAGGGGGTTTTGAGACTACGAAATTCGGATTCCTTGGGGTCAATTCCCTATTCAACCCCGCGGTCCCCGACTTCGTACGACCTAAAACAACCGAGAAAAAGGCCTGGTACGGGTGGTCTGAAACACCCTGTACATTCGGTGAAATTTTGGTGCATTTTCATCGAAAAACGCGGGAGATATGAAATAAAACGTGAATATACGCCAATATTCCCCGAAAATCGGGTTTTTCGTGGTTGGAGGGGGGGGGGGGGTTGTTGGGGTCAGGAAGTAAAAATTGCCCAAATTCATGTTTTTATGGACCTCCTGAAAGAGTTTAGACCATTAAATTCAAAATCCGTGAGGAGGGGCATTTTGGTGCCCTTACGCAGGGATACCCTTTTAAATAGGAATGGTTTGTTTTGACTTTGGATTTGAATTCTACCAGCCACAGGGCTCCGCAAGTAGAACTCCTCTTACTACCGCTCTGATTACATTCGAGAAAGTTCCAGAAATAAATGCCACTCGTCTTCTTGCAACACTCCTCCAAAATTCCAAGAATATTCGAGAAAGCTCCCGAAAGGACACGGCAATGGCATCAATTTAATTGCACATCGCCTGGAGAAAATTTAAGAGAATTCGAAAAAATTCGAGAAAAGCTATTGTCAGTCATGATACCTTACGAAAGTCTGAGAAAATACTATAAAGTTCCGGAGAGAATTAATGAGGGGCATCGTTTTACTATCGGTCACCTGAAGGATGAAAATTCGATAGAGTTCTAGAAAGTTCCAGACAGTTACTACTTGTTGCCATGTGACGCCCTCCTTGTGTCTAGGAAAATTCTAGAAAGTTTTACAAGGACGATGGAGGAGCCAGGGAGCCTCCCCAGTACCGACTGCAGTGCTTGCAGAAACTGAAGGGAGGGATGGAAAGGAAAGATGAACGTGGCGCGACACGGGGTGCGGGGACTTGCCCTTCAACCGGTGGAGGACGGGCGTCGCGGCGCCGAGAGGAGGAGGGAGGCAACCTCTGCGGTGAGCAGTCGGTGAGCCGCGCGTCGCGCGGGGGGGGGGGGGGAGGAATTCCTGGCACGAATTTCTTGCGAATTTTAGGCGCGCTTAGAGCTGTATTATGATGATGGTGGCCAAAAATAAGAACTTTTTATTCTATGCTTTTTTCCCTTAGACCCCTATTTTCTTGGAGTTAAGGGGCATTTTGGGTCATTTTTTGGGCAAATTTCAATTAGACACTGTAGGCGTTAAAATTATCCGATTTTAAAGATCTTAAAGTCTTCTGAGAGAAGAGGTACCTTTTTATGGATGTGCCACATGACCCCTGTCGATCCAATATTATGGGGGCCATAAACCCCTAAAGATTTTGGGGCTTTGGAGGGCCTTAAGTCAAAAATTTCAAATGGCAAGGGTATGATTTGACTTCAGATTTGGATTCTACGCGAAAAGTTATGTAGCAGAGATGTGGCGCACGGCCTGTTTACTCCAAATTATTTTATAACCCCATTTCCACATATGAAAACGTGTTATCTTGGAGGGATAAACGGGCAAAAAAAAATTTGGAGCAAATAGTAACTTGGAGTGAAAAGGCTGAACGTGGATTTCGGCCTTAATGTGAAGCTGAACCAGTGAAGAAAGCAACTCTAGATATTTCAATTGCTTGGTAAAATTGTGCTGATGCACCAGTATTATTTTGGAGGAACTCTACGTTTGACTGCTTCATCAAATTATGTAAGATACTAGGAGTAGCATCTCAAATCAGAATGTAAGTGAAAAATTCGCATTTAAGGTAAAATAGCGTTCAAAGATTTGGTATTTTTTAAATGATGCCCACTAAGAATCACAGGACTTGAAAATTTTAGATTTTTCACAATAGTAAAATATCCCTATTCACTTCAATTTAAAGTATCCATCTCATAAAACTGCATTTCTGTCTTTTTTTTTAAAAAAAGCAATTGGCAAAAGTAACATTCAACATGAAATGCGGAAAATCAACACTTTTAACAGGAAAATATGTTTTTAAAGGCGGCGTAGTTCAATTAAGCAGAGAGAAAATTTGTTCCTTTCGTTTCAAAACTAGTATTAAGAGAAAATTGAAAAAATATCTGGCCATCCATATTTACTGCATGCATGGAGTGAGAGAAAGCCCTTGCACTTAGAGTTCTCATGGGTTGAGATGAATGTTGCTTTTTTTAGAATTTTGATAGCTTTCATGCGAAGACGCTTCAAGGATAGTGGAGTGAATCGATTTCAAGGGAAAAGTTCATCGCATGAAAGGAAAGTATATGTGTCACGGGCAACGTCCGGGTCTCGGGCACCGTCGTCAATGCCCGGTCACTGACGGCGGTGCCCAACTCGCCTGGGCATCGTCGTCAATGCCCGGACATTGACGACCCGGACATTGACGACGGTGCCCGAGAAGTGCTTTAAACGGTCGGGCAAAGATTGGGATCGAGAGAGTAAGGCAACCATGCCCGGGCACTGACAACGATGCCCAAGGGTTATCGGGCACCGTCAAAATGAAAAAAAAGTGAGATGAAAATAATGATCACCTATTTGTTAGTGCAGGATTGGGAGTTATGACAGCGTGAATTGCACAGCACATTTCGCGCTCGACATGAAATCCGTTTTGTTGTGCATTTTTGGCGGCAGTCACATTTCTTTCTGCATCCCTTGCCCACCGGATACGGATGCAGAAGATACGATTTGACGCAAACTTTTCTCCGTGCTAGGAACAGACTCAAATGGTACGAGGTCAGATGAGCACGGCGTGAACTGGGACCTAGTGTACAAATAGCAGATGACGCCTTCCGTTGTTCCTATCTTACAAAATCCGTCCTTTTCCTCCAATAGCACTGCCGTAACATTTCGGGAGTCGGTGCGGGAACGATCTACAGCGGGAATGAGCACAAGGACTGTTTTCCCTACGGCAACAGGACTGAATTTGGCATCAGATTGCTTTTTCATTTTATTGGCCTGAACCTCAAGGTTTTGTAGAGCAACACGCCTTTTTCTAAGTATGTTGTTGATGGATGGTTCAGAAGTAGGAGCTGTTTCAGAATTAGGAGCTGTTTCAGAAGTAGGAGTTGCTTCAGAAGCTGGTTCAGCATCAAGCAAACGCTCCAGATCCTCCTCTGTTTCGACCCGATGTTACATGTTAGTTTCGATAAGATAATCGGTAACCACGACTCACGAGTCGGTCTCCTCAATCAGTGACAAGTTCGATCACCTACCGTGGCCCGTTGCCCGCGGCAACGTTGCCCAATGGTGCGCGGGCATCGTTGCCGCTGCCCGCCAAGGACGGTCAACGCCCGGGCATTAGTGCCTCATTTACAGTGTGGAAGACGATGCCCAAATCGCGCGGGCACCGTCGTCAATGCCCGGTCAATGACGACGGTGCCCACGCCACTTGGGCATCTTCGTCAATGCCCGGGCAAAGACTGACTTTGCCCGAGACCCGGACGTTGCCCGTAACATGTGCCTCCCTTGAATGTGACCCACGGAATGAATATGCGAATATCGATGCAGCGAGTTGGCTGTAAGCAAATATACTCATGATATTGTAAGCTTTTGTATTCTTTGAAAGGGCTGGCTGGAATAATTATCAATCCTAATGGTTAAATTAATTTTGTTTCAGTAAAACAGTTGCAGATTTGAAGTTACGTTTTCCAGGTTTGCAAGACGCTATGAAGTCTTTTCTCAGTCAAGAAATGGACAAAATAGTTCGTGAGGAAACGTAAGTTTTACTTTTCAGTCATGTGGCGAGCCGTAGAAGCCCTACGTTTGGCTAAGGCCAGAAAAATTTAACCATTTTCGACCAGGTCCACTAAATAAATGTCATTATGAAACAGATTTGTGGCCATCAAAATAATGAGGCAGGTGTTGTAAGCATTAATCCGAAGAAAGAGGTGACTTTTGAATCAATGAACTGTGATTCATGTGTGCATAAAAGGTGCCTTTTGGCTTACTTCGCCGAATAAAATTCACCTACTTTTAGCTTGAGTCATCTTTCTTCTCTTTATCAAGTGCGGCTTGTAAGGTACCTTGTGTGGCGCTGTTATACCACCTACTGGAATGATGATCCAGATCAGTCCTAATTTTCGTCTGGGTTGATCACACGCGTTTTAATGTAGTGGTTTTTTTAGCCTTGATTTTAATTTTTTATTTGTGTTTAGCAGTTGATAAAGGCTCGGGTGACCAGCCGAAACGTCCTGCATATTGTGTTTATTATTTTTAGCCTTGTTTCCCACTGATTTTTGTGTGTCTTTTTGTCATACATACATACATACATACATACATACATACGTACATATATACATATATACATATGTACATACGTACACACATACATACGTACATAAAAAACACTGAAAATTGGCCGAAAAGCGTATGTAACACGGTGGAGAAATGGTGCTTGGTCCACACCATTTTGCAGCACGGTGCTCCTGAAAAGGTTTTAACTCGAAGTTGGCCCTGACATAAAAATTTGAGCTGGAATGTCAAGAGGAGTGCTACCAGATACTAAAAACCACAATTTCAAAATCGGTTGTTGGAGCCTCTGGAGAAATGATCGCGAATTTATGGTTTTTTTAGGCTTTTTTCGGCAAATAGGCTCACGTAGGGCAACTAAATTCCCCCTTGCCTCATTTCTTCTTGGATTGATCTGAATTTTTAGTATGTTATTCTCTGGTATAAAGTACGACTTTCCTGAAATTTTCATGACCGAGAAATTTGTTTTGCTCCCGTTGCAATGTTGCAAAGTTTCAAACTTCAAAATTATGGATTTTGCAAAAAAAATTGTGACACTGGCCCCTTGCTTCTTGGATCGGTCTGAATTTTTAGTATGTTACTCTCCGATATGAGGTTAAAATTTCCTGAAATTTTCATTGCCGGAAAATATTTTGTCCTCTCGTTGCAACGTTGCCAAGTTTTCGACTTGAAAATTTTGGGTTTGGAGGTAACACGATGGCATTGGCCCATGTCTTGATGAATTGATCTGAATTTTTAGCATGTTATTCTTCCGTATAAGCAACGAATTCCCTGAAGTTTTCATGACTAGATCATCTTTTTTACTCCCGTTTCGACGTTGCCAAGTTTCGAACTTCAAAATTGTGGATTTGACCATAAAATGATGGCGTTTGGGCAGGATGCCTTGCAAAACTTTTTTTATTAATGGGTATTTCACGAAGTTTTTCGATAAGGAGGGGTTGCGATTTGGGCCGAAATCGGCCCCTCCACGGAATTTAATAATTTTTGGATATTTGGCAGTTCACGGTGCATATTTGACGGAAATAATCGAGTTTTGCCGATACTCCCGTTTTTTGGCTGCGAAACAGGGGCCTCAACATGGTTCCGGAGCCGAAAATAGCTGAAATTTCGCGTTTTTCGTGGTTCTACCTCAGATTTCGACCTGGGCCTAAAGGCGACGGGTGATGAGCTTCGAATATGGTGTCTGGGACACCTAGACACGTAACATACTTGAATATGATCAACCGTCACCTTTAGGCCCAACTTCAAAATCGATTTTTTCCCACTTTTTTAGCCCAAAATAGCTGAAAATCCGTGTTTTCCGCGGTTCTACCTCAGATTTTGACCTGGGCCAAAAGGCGACGGGTGATGAGGTTGGAATATGGTGTCTGGGACACCTAGACACGTAACATACTAGAATATGATCAACCGTCGCCTCCTGGCCTAACTTCAAAATCGAACTTTTTAAACTTTTTAGCCCGCAATAGCATACCTGAAAATCCGTGTTTTCCGCGGTTCTACCTCAGATTTCGACCTGGGCCCAAAGGCGACGGGTGATGATCTTCGAATATGGTGACTGGGACACCTAGACACGTAACATACTAGAACATGATCAACCGTCGCCTTTGGGCCCAACTTCAAAATCGAACTTTTCCAACATTTTAGCCGTAAATAGTTGAAAATTCCTGTTTGTCCAACGTTCTATTCAGGTTCCCTACTGAACCCAAAACTTGCCTTCGAATATAGAGAACGGATTTATATAGTCTTCCTATATTGACCGTCACCAGTCACTTGAATGACTATTAAAACTGAGTTTCGTATTATTTCACGTATAGGTTAACTTGTCAACTCCAGATTCCTTGATTGCTTGCTTGAGCTCTCCAGTGCTTGGTAATGTTACCATTATGAAAGCTCACTGTAATTAAACAGCATACAGGTTTGTATTTGATAATTATCTCAGATGAGAGATATCTAATGATAGGAACTTCAAGATAGGCTCTTTTTTAGTGGATGCAGTTTTCGCAAAATACACTCTGCAGTGCTTATCATGGCCTCATAAGGTCAGATAAGTATGCTGTCTTGGAAAGTTGGATATGTTCGATTTTGAAGTTGGGCCTAAACGACGGTTGATCATATTCGAGCATGTTACGTGTGTAGGTGTCCCAGACACCATATTCGAAGCTCATCACTCGTCGCCTTTGGGCCAAAGTTGAAATCTGAGGTAGAACCGCAGAAAACATGGATTCTCAGCTGATTCGGGCTAAAAAGTAATAAAACTTCGATTTTGAAGTCAGGCCCAAAGGCGACGGTTGATCATATTCTAGTATGTTACGTGTCGAGGTGTCCCAAACACCATATTCGAAGCTCATCACCAGTCGCCTCTGGGCCCAGGTTGAAATCTGAGGTAGAACCGCGGATAACACGGATTTTCAACTATTTCGGGCTAAAAAGTTGGAAAAGTTCGATTTTGAAGTTGGGCCCAAAGGCGACGGTTGATCATGTTCTAGTATGTTACGCGTCTAGGTGTCCCGGACACCATATTCCAACCTCATCACCCGTCGCCTTTTGGCCCAGGTCGAAATCTGAGGTAGAACCGCGGAAAACACGGATTTTCTGCTATTTTGGGCTAAAAAAGTGGGAAAAGTTCGATTTTGAAGTTGGGCCGAAAGGTGACGGTTGATCATATTCAAGTATGTTACGTGCCTAGGTGTCCCAGACACCATATTCGAAGCTCATCACCCGTCGCCTTTGGGCCAAAGTCGAAATCTGAGGTAGAACCGAAGAAATTGCATGAGAAAATTGCATGTGGAAAAAACACATCCCCAAACTGTGCGTACAAACGAGAAAAAACACTAAAAATATACCCGAAACCGTATGTAAAAAGGTGAAGAAATGTTGCTGGGTCCACACCATTTCGCCGGGAAATCAAAGTTGACAAATTCAAAAATTACAATTACAGTCATACAATTTTAACTCTTATGTAGTCAGGGGGAATACGTAACAAAACTTATGTCCCGTGTGCAGGTTCGTGAAGGCATATTGTGTGATACATCGATCTCTTCGTTTTGATGTGTAGAAAAAGGAAATCGATGATGGCCATCTCAAATTTCATACAAACCCCCCCAAATTCAAGATGGCGGCCAAAATGGCGGTTTTGGGGTAAACAAATTTAAAGTTTGCAAATACGTCGTGTCGGGTGTCGATTCTCATGTATTTTTGATCGCAGAATCCGAATTTCCAGTCAAAAGTTTGCCCAAAGGTCATTTTCAGGCCCAAATCCAAGATGGAGTCCAAAAATACCTCTTACGGGTACGAATTTGCCTATTCGAGTCTACATGCATTGTGAGGTATCAATTATCAGGTTTACAGGGTCGTAGAGTCCGAAAATGAGGTCCATTTGCCGCTGCGGCTCTCAAGAAGCCCTAAAATCAAAGATGGCGCCCAAAATGGCCACCGGTCTCGCGGATGAAACTGCCATTTAGGGCAGCTGTAACAAACAATACCTTCAAAATTAAGTTTCTTGGGTCAAGAAGTTCGAATATAAGATCAGATGTTTACTCCTACAAAAAATTAAGCCTCCGAATCAAAAATGGCTGTCGACATTCTTGCGAGTTCGAGGCGCAGACCGGTAAACGACTGATATTAAGGGATTTGCCAAAGGAGGAGTTTCGATAAGGGCCGTTGTTGGGCCCATACCCTAAAATTCTTCAATTCTACGATTGTTTGCTCATTTAAAGTCTAAAGTTTGCGGAATGTATCATGATTTGGTTATTTCCGGTCTGTTTAGGGGTCTAATACTGGCCGAAACATGAGATTAAAGGCCGATTTTGGCGAAAAATGCGGGTTTTTTGACATTCGACGTGACGCTGTTTCATAACGATCCCATCATCGAAGGAGAATATTGTCCTTCAAGTACGTTCATTGAGGACGTAAGATAGTCCCTTTGGCCAATTTTCGTTGATGGTAAACCTTGCGCTCGGAGTTAAAACGATCTTCTTAGAATTTTCTTGTTTTTCATCATTATTTAAAATGGCATAAAAAGGACAACTCATCTTAAACCAGAAATAGATTCCTTGGCGGAAAATGTACGCAGCTGGTCATAACCTTCCCCCAAAACTTTAATGGATTAAAGCCCCCCCCCCCCCAAAAAAAAAAAAAGAAAAACCTGTGTTGCCATATTTTATTGCCTAACATCACAGAAAACCGCGTAATTATATCAGTATTTGGAGGCTGTCTTCGTAGAGCACATTCAGCAAAGTTCAAAACCCTTGATTTTTCATCCGTTACGATCACATGATTATTGATTATATAAATGCAATTATCCTTCATTATTTTGTTTATTACATGTATGTATCTATAGAGACTCCCATCGTGGCGCGGCATTCCCACATATCATCGGTAAAAATCGAGAAAAATGCAACATTGAAACGAAAATGAGGATTCTACTTTCATCGCTCAGAGAATGTTAGCCGTATCCAAAACTAAAAATTCATTCCAAGAAAAAGTGTAATATTAGTTAAAAGGCAAAACGGCATAGAACATGGTCACATCCGGGTGGTATTACCTGTGCAAAGTGGGCGATAAAGTCGTCGACTGCCGAGCTCATATTGCATCTCTCATTTGGTGCCTCATTCATTACAGACATAAGTCTGAGCCAGAAAAGCTAAGCGTTTGCTAGATTAACATGCATGCGTCATTTCTCCAAAATTATGAAATGGCAGCTCCAAACAAGAGGTCTGATGCAGGAGACAGGGAACCTTATAAAGAAGCAACTGATGAGGAAGCGGTGAGGTGGCTGGGCAGAAGTGAGGGAAACCAGGGTTTCAAATTATTTTAGGAAGCAGAATTCTGATCGATCGCAGGCAATAAGAAAAGTGGGGGACAGGGATTGTCAGGGTGGTGAAAAATCAGCATTCAGAACTCGTGATTCAGACACATGGCTTACTTTTTTTTCGGATCTCAGATCACGGTCAATGATTCAAAGTTGCACCTTCAAGCGTGAATATCGTGTACAAAATTCGTAAGATAATAGGTCACTTACAAGCCCAAAATTTTAAGGCAATTATTACTAACACAAAATATGATCTACCTGCATCTCTGAATACTGTAATTCGAGTCTTACATATTTGTTTCAAAATGCGCATATTCCGAGAAAGTGGCTGAAATCCTTGGCCAACTCGGATTTTTCTCGATTTTTACCGATAATATGTAGGAATGCCGCGCCACGATGAGAGTCTCTATAGATACATACTGTAATAAACAAAATAATGATAGATAATGGAGATGTTGCATGTGTGAGGAATTTCCGATTTGACTGTTGATTCTTACGTAAAAATTCGCGAGAAACACGATGGTGCCACTGGTTTTCTCTGAAATCAACTCCCAAGCTCAAAAAAAACTCTTAAGTTGAGGCCAAAATGGAGAGGATATCCCACGCTATCCTGAGAGTCCACCTCTATATCAAGACAAACTCTCTATTCAAAGATAGGGAGCAAGTACATTGACAGGTCAGCCACTTTATTTGGGGAGTCCACAACTGAAAACACAGCATCCCTTTTGGCCTTCATCGATTTTCTTTTTCTACACATCAAAACGAAGAGATCGATGTATCACACAATATGCCTTCACGAACCTGCACACGGGACATAAGTTTTGTTACGTATTCCCCCTGACTACATAAGAGTTAAAATTGTATGACTGTAATTGTAATTTTTGAATTTGTCAACTTTGATTTCCCGGCAAAATGGTGTGGACCCAGCAACATTTCTTCACCTTTTTACATACGGTTTCGGGTATATTTTTAGTGTTTTTTCTCGTTTGTACGCACAGTATGGGGATGTGTTTTTTCCCGTTCGGGCGTGGGCGGTTGTGTCTAGATGCGGTCGCATCTCCAAGCTGCCTGATAATAATTTTTTTCAGATTTTCCTCGTTTTCTTATGAGAGTTGTTCAGCAGCGACGGTAGATGGCGCGAGGATCACGCTTTTTTGTCTCGCCTCGGGTCATATTAAGTAAGGTATTTTAATGCCGTCTTTGATTTTGTGGGATGCAAAGTTGGGTTCACTGGAGAGTGTGATCTACTGATTAGGTTTAAATACACTCAAAACGTTATAGATCTCTCGGCGTGACCTCAGCTTACTATTCCAATACAAACTGTCTGAGCTGAACACTCTCCCCCTCAATTTTGTAATGGTACTCATTAGAGTTAAAATTGTAATTTTTGGAATTTTTCGACTTTGATTTCGCCGCAAAATGGTGTGGACCTTTCACCATCTCTCCACTGTGTCTAATATGCAGCTATATATTATTTCAGATTTCTGAAGGAGGAACCAGAACGACTTGAAAGTGCTTTAAGACGTTGTAAGAAACTCACGGGTACTCTTGTTACGCTTAAAAGGTTAGTCTATGTCTTGTTTTTTTTGAACAGTCATTTTCAGATTCCTTAATCAGTACATAGTCTCAGGATAGTGCCAAGACTCAGTATAAACTGGCTTTGTGCTTTCAGGATCATTTTTTCTCCAGCCTTACTTTTGATTTTTTCCCTCACAGTCGGCTGATACGGTAGATAATACTGTGCACCTTAAATCATTTTCGAAAATTTAATGGTTCAGGATTTTTCTGAGGAGGGAGGAATAAGGGGTAGATAAGCTAAGTTGCAAATATCAAGCATTTTGAGAATTTCATCACTTTTAAAAGTTGTCAACGCAAAGTTTGCTCTTACATGTAGGTCATTTTTAATGCAATGTGAGAGTTGGCTTCTGCATACCATGGACTTGCACCGTAAATGAGCAAACCCCAGCAACGATTCCCCTTCGCTTTTCGTAATGTTTTGATCAGCCTACAATAATGATCAGCATTAATGGTATCACCACAGCGTGAAAAATTATCAAAATTACACTTCTTGCTTTGAGAAAGCTTTTGAGAAAACCAGAGCTTTGATTTTCCTGACTAAAGAAACTTGTTGTGGTTGAATCCGGTTGATGCCACTTCATTGATTTTCTATTAGTGGCAGGGGAATACTGTAAAAACGAGAAGAGCTGCAAATCATACCATCACACCCACAACTCTTACAATCGATCTGGTAATCAATTTGGTTCTCCTTTTTTACATTTGATCAAAATAATTACCTCTTAATTTTGTAGCCGGGAGGGAGGGGGGAAGGTCAGAATTAAGTAACGATCCATAAGCCAACCTTTTTTCTTTTTTAGATAGAGAGAGTGCCTTTTGCAAACTAAGTTCATAAAATGTGTGGTCTGTTAGATAAGAAACTGGATTTTGGTGATAACTAGCGCATTGTGAGTCCAAATTAGGTTTCCTTGGACTTTTCTGATAGCTGATAACATACTAAAGAACGCTAGATTCACAGATTTTGTTCATTTTGATCAGTGTTCATTCTGTGTCACTTTGAATACGAGTAAGTCAGATGCGTTCTGCGATTTTCATCATGCAATCACTGATAGAGCAAATATTTATCATTAATTTTTGTTTTGAACTCGGTATACCTTGTATCAAAATTTTTGGTATGCTAAGTGAAGTTTACTACGATCATTGTATGAGTTGTTCTCAGTGTTTTGTGTGGTTTAAACGGTTCAAAACTGGTCAGGAGTCCATCGAAGATTAGGAGCACGGGAATTGACCAGCTACGGCACCTGACATTTGCCCTATGTAAAAAGTGGGGACAAAAGTGCTCAAAGATGGTCGCTTCGAGCTTGAAGGCTCTGCACGTACAATTTTGATAGAATATTTACACATGCATCGAATTTTAGCTGAACTTGTCCCGCAACTGTTGTCCGTTGAACAAAAATCCAGCCGAGTGTAAATTTTCCTTGAGCTTCTTGAACGTTCTAACAATGATCTTACATTGGATATGATGATTTCCGATGACAAAAATTGGGTGTACGGCTACGATATGGAGACAAAACACCAACCAGCCGTATGGGTTGAAAAAGGTAGAGCAAGACCGAAAAAAGAGCGACAAGGTTGGTCAAACGTGCAAATCGCAGAATATTCATGAGCCCATGAACCGCATGAACACACAAACGAATTAGGAACTCCGGGAGAATTCGGCACTCCCGGAAATGGCAGGGGCTCCTAGCCTGACACCCTTACGCCCGGGAGGAGGACCCGGTGTAGACACTCGGAAGGATCCCTCTCTAGCAGCTCTCCGAGCCCAAAAAAGCACTATGACAGAAAAACTGAATTGCAGGAAGCCATGGAAATAGTTAAAAGGGGAGTTGAAATTGTAGAACGACTCCGCGAGTCCTTTTCCAGATTAAGAACAAAGGGAGGACCTACGCCTGGAAGGATTTCATGGAGGGGGACAACCCTCTCCTCGATGAGATCATTGAAAATCAACAAAAGCTCGTCTCCATGGTTGTCGGGAAGACGGTCAGAAACAGGGGCTATCCCGATTGCTTCCAAAACAGGGACAGTGGAACCCAAACTAGCCCGCCTCCCGTACCCGTCGTAACCCTAGAGGACGACCTGGATGGGAACGAAGATCTAGCACGTCAGCTAAGCCCATGGGGAGGGCCAGAGGTCCCGCAGCCAGCTCAACATACAGCGGCAGCATCGACCAACTCCACGACTGAAGGCCCTCAACAGGTCCCAACGCCGCCGCCACCTCAATCCCCGCTCAACCCTCCTCCTCAACCGAGCGCCCAACAAGGGACTAATAGACAAGAGAATCACGTGGTCAAATTAGTTCGAGATGCCGGAGGAACGGAGTTCCTCAAGCAGCAATTTGCCCGCATGATACGCGAAGAGGTAACCCGGGCGGTAGACTCACGCCTGGGCCCGCAAACGCAGGAGAGGCCACCTCCCATGCCGCAAAGGCAGAAATCGGCAAGGGCGAACGTCGAGCCCCGAAGCGAAATAAACCAGCCTCAATCAGCGAACCCCCCAACTCCCACAAGGGGAGAGCCATCACGGCAAAACGGAGGCGGCGGTGGGTACTCGGAAACCCCAAGGCAGGAGGCACCTGGCAGGAGGTAGTCAAGAGGAACTACCAGGGCGTCAGGGGCGTCAGGGGTCCGAGGGCGGACACCCTACCGCCCGGGAGCACACAATCAACATCATCGTCTCCATCAACAAATAGATTTACACCGCTGGGCGGAGGTAGCAGTACCAACAACCGACGGGACCCCTTCCCGATGCTGCCCCCACCTCGACAGCCAGCCCCAACCACCCCAGGAGGCAAAAGGAAAAAGAAGGACGGCCAGAAAGGCCAAACGCCCAGGACGCCTGATCCACAGAGACCGTCGGCAAACTCGGTCCCGAAACAGAGGACGGCTATCAAGGACGAAGATACCTTCCCCGGGGCCGACATAGTTGTGCAACCAAAATTCACCAACGCGACGGTCTCTTGTAACGATGTGTGGACCGAGTTGACCAAGTCTGTCAATCCCCGCGAGGTGGGGGTCCAGCCAATCAGATGGGCTAGAGCCTGCGACGCACAAGTGCGGGTAACCTGCGCCACGCAAGGCGAGGCGGAAGCCTTAGCGGCGGCAGTTGACAGGAACAGCGCCGTACTTACGGCGAGCGTGCAGAGGAAAAGCAACCCCAGAATAGCCTTTCACGGCGTTCCGGTTGGCCTCCCGAACGAAGACCTGACCAAAAGCATTCGGGAGCGAACCGGGGCAGATTTCGGCTACGAATATAAGTATAGGCATGGACCAAAAGAATAAATAAGGACCCCCAACTCCAGTTAGGGCCGACATCAGCGCTGCCTGGCAGAGGGTGTAGTGAACTAAACCGACGATTGGGTTTTCCTGTTTATATTTCCATGCACCACCTTTTTAGGCTTATCAATCAGTGCTCATAGAAGTTTCTAGATCCTCGTATCCTCGTGGTCGCCCTGCAGTTTTAAAGAGTTTAGTGTGAAAAGTTTCTCATTTTTATTTCAATCTTCGTCAGTCTTCGGGTACATGAACTGGTAATAATGTGAAGTGTTTTTTCTAACCGTTTTACTCAGCAGCAACTGCTGTTGACAAAGCCAAACGAAGTGTGTGTGTGTGTGTGTGTGTGTGTGTGTGTGTGTGTGTGTGAGGGTGTGTGTGTGTGTGTGTGTGTGTGTGAGAGGGTGTGTGTGTGTGTGTGTGAGTGTGTGTGTGTGTGTGTGTGTGTAGTGTGCAGCAGGAATCAGGATTGTACTTTTAGCCGAAGGCGCAAGTGAAATCTTTTGATTGAGAAATAGTGTTGTACTGATAAAAATCAACTGAGTGTCACAAAATCAAAGATACTTGACTTCAAGCATTACCTTTAATTTGATTATCAGCAAGTCTCTTTGATTCTGCGTCAGAAGTTGACTGAATCATCTTTGCTCGTGTTTTGATAAGATACTTCAAATCAAAGTCTTTCGCATTGACCTCTGCAGAAGGTATGTATCTATACTATTTCATTAGTTTGCGAAAGTAAAGTGTATTAAAGTATCGAAACAAATAAATAAATCATAGATAAACAAAGAACATTGCATGGAATAACATACTATAGAGGTACGATCGTGGACCATTGTGGCGTTAGTTCACCGCACCCTCTGCCAGGTTCGCTGCAAGCGCGCGGTAACGGTTTTTAACACAGGTTCCAATAGGGAGTTGGGAGTCCTTATTTATTCTCTTGGTTCATGGTATAGGTACCTTCGGGTGCAGATCCGCGACAACCAACGACCGGGTCTATGAATGCTCTCCGGAGGTACGCTAAGTAATCGCACTGCTACTTCCTCGGTGGTCGGTTGGCTGGGCTTTTGTCACGGTCCGGGAACACTTACGATTGATGCAATGCCATCGTTGCCAGTTATCGGACCACTTCCAATCGGTGTGTACCGCCAGAGAGCCCACCTGCAAGTGGTGCGCCGGGAGCCACAGTTCAAATCAGTGCCCCGTGAAGAACAACAAGAACCTTTGGGTTTGCGCTGGGTGCAGAAAGCACCGCATGCCCGGACCGCGCCATGCCAGTGGGGACATAAACCTGTGTGCCTACATATAAGCTCAGGCGCAATGACCTCGAGCGCAGCATAAACTATGGCCAAAGATCCCAAGTGCCACAACCTAAGTCAGGGAGCGGAATGGCCACGACCGGGCCACGGTCTCCGCAGCCCACCAGGCAACTAAACTGGGGCTCCGCGCCACCATACGCCTCAGCATCGTCTTCAAACACATCCTCTTCTGCACACAGGTCCCCACCGACACCCGACCGACCCCCCCAGCCCAACACATCGGATAACAACAACGGCAGCGGCTTTCCCGTCGACGGTGGGAATCCAACTCAAACTCAGAACAGCGTCGAATCCCCGATGGAGACAGATTCCACCTCGCAAGGTGGGGGGGGGGGGGCTGCCAGTAGTCACCTATGGCAGCCCGACCCACTCCTGGCACTGGCCTGCGTCTCAAGATCGGGCAAATCAATCTCGATCATCGGAAGAATCCGAACTGTGAGATGCAGGTCGATTGTGAGAAACTAGGACTCCAAGTGGTTCTGGTGCAAGAACCGCTCATTAAGACGCTTCCAAACGGCCAAAATAAATTGGTTTGCTTCCGTAACAACATCCGGAAAGTCTTTACCGTCGAAGCTAACCAGGCCAGAGCGGCCATCATCGTCCTTGATCCCACCGTCGGCGTGCTCGCACTAAACTCCCTAGGCCCCAAAGACGTCGCGGTCGCGGAGATCGGCTTTGGGGAGTGCAGAGCGATCGTCGCCTTAGTCTACATCCCGCCAAACGAAGCATACGAGCCGGTTCTACAGCAATAAGAACGGGTCGCACATCGGACGGAGGGCCGCCCCCTACTGATTGCCGGAGATTTCAATGCGAAGTCACCGATATGAGGCGGAGACCCTATGAGGCTCCATAGAGGAATTGCGGTAGTAACCTTCATTGGCGCCCTCGACCTGTCGGTATGCAACGACCCGACCTCGCCACTCACCTTTGAAAACAGTCAGGGAAAGTCCTGGATGGATATCACCCTCTCTCGCGGAGACATCAATATCGAGGACTGGACGGCCTGTGGCACGGAGGCGGGTCGTTTCGTCACCAGCCACCGACTTCTTCAATACGAGGCAGAAATCAACCGGGCACCTCCTAGACAAGGGTTTCCAAACCCCAGAACCGCGCTATCACAGCTAAACAAGGCCAATTGGGGCAACTTCCAAAACTTGTTGAGGCCACATCAAGACAGGAGGTGCCCGGAGGGCGCTGACGAGGCGACGATCGATCGCGAGGTAGACGACTTCACCGACATTATACGCAAGTCCACAAAACAAGTCACACCTCTCGTGGAACCCACCCACAACTCATGGTGGGACGAGGAGTGTGAAACAAGGAAAACGGAGGTCTTCAGGGCGTTTTCTACAGTCAGGAAGGCTAAGCCCTGGGAGAAGGACCTCCTGTGGACCAGAAAAAGGGACCTTGAGAAGGAATATAGGGACGTCTTGAAGGCCAAGAGGCAATCCCACTTCTCAAATCTCCGCTAGGAGTCCCTAGACAAGTACGGTCCTTGGGGAGTCGTCTACAAAGCCGCTGCCAACAAATTTCAACATAAACATCCACGGGTAGAGATTCCGGCCCAGGACGCCGACCCCGACGGAGAGGCCCAGTCGATGCAAGACGTCCTCACGGCAACACTTCACCGTACGATGCCAGATGACGACACGCCCGAGGATGATCGACATGCGGCGGTACGGGACTTCGTCGCAGTCGGCCGAGGCGGACCCTCCTGCCCCCCGCCCACTCTGAGCAACATTACGGAAGCCGCCGCCCAGATCAAGCCAGGGAAGGCCTCGGGCAAAGACGGGATCCACGGAAGGGCACTCCGTGAGAGCATCCCTGTCCTCGGCCTCTGGCTCCTCTCCATCTTCTCATCATGCTTTAAATCCGGATATTTTCTCCGCGCTTGGAAGCCGGGAAAACTCGTCACAATCCCCAAAGGTAGAGAGGAGAGAGACGTACAAGACATTTCCAACTGGCGCCCCCTCACATGCTCTCGGAAGTAGGGAAGCTTCTCGAGAGGGTGATGGGGATCGTTACACAAGCTGCTCTGGGCGGCGACGGCCACGTAGACCAACAATTCGGCTTTCGCAAAGGTCGCAACGCAATCGACGCGGTCCGCAGAGTGAACGAGCTAACAAGGCAGAAGAACGCGCTGGGGCAAAAAGTCATGCTCGTTAGCCTCGATGTAAAAGCCGCGTTCGACAACGTATGGTGGCCCTCCGCTCTAAAAGCGATGATAGAGAAGGGCTACCCGGAGAACATCGTCCAGCTGTGGAGAAGTTACCTGCGAGACCGCTTCGTCAGCATCACCGACAGTGGGATCACGGTACTAAAGTCTTTTACCAAGGGGGCCCCGCAAGGATTAATGCGGGGTCCAGAGATTTGGAACTTGGCTCCAGACACGATCCTCCTGTCCTGGGCCGTACTAAACTGCGAAATCGTCGCTTATGCAGGTGACCTCCTCCTCGTCGTCTGGGGAGACACGTGGAGATTTGTCGGTGGCACGGCCCAAACAGCTTTAAACTAACTCTCAGAGTGGGCAGGACTACACAAACTAACGTTCGGCACGTCGAAGTCCTGGAGAATGGCCTTCGGGACATTTCAACCAGCCCGAGTCCCGAGGGCTACCATTCTAGGCGAAGTTGTACCCCTGGAGGAGACGAAGGGTCGTTACTTAGGTATCTACCTAGATCCGAAGCAGAGATTTGGCGAACACATGAAGGAGGCAGTGGGAAGGCAATCAGGCTCTTCTTCGCCCTCCGCGGCCTCTTTCTGAAGTGTGAAATCAACACTAAGACCCTTCTGCAGGTGTACCGCGGAGCCGCAGTGCCCGCCGTACTTTACGGCGCAGAAATATGGGGTCGTCGCAGCGCCTACCAAGTTTACCAACGAATCCTGGACCGCGGCCAAAGGGTCTGTATGAAAACTTGCCTCGGTGCATACAGGACCCTCTTAACAGAAGCGGCCGCGGTCCTAGCGGGAGAGCTCCCCCTGAGCATAAGAGCTATGGCAGCGGCGGCCTTGGATGAGTGCCTTCGCACTGGAAGATTAATGTACGGCGGGCACGAATTCTTCAAGGGAGATAATACAAAAGCCTCACTTAAACAAGCGCTAAACGACAAGTCCCTAGAAACGTGGCAAGAGCGCTGGGACGTCTGCGAAAAGGGGGCCGTAACGAAAGCCTTTACACCTAACATCCAGGCCTGCCTTCAGGCAGACGTCCGTTTCTCTCCCTACTGGGCATAATTCTTAAGCGGACACGGCGGGTTCGGCTGTCATCTCGTCCGAATCTGGAAGTCCGCCCAGGGATTTTGTCCAGATTGCAGAGTCCTTGATGACCCCGTCCATAGGCTCACAACGTGCCCCTCCTTCACGGAACCGAGGGAGGGGTTACGGAGCCTCGACATCGACCCCACCCCAGAGGACCTCCTGGTCAGAGCAGCACGAGCTCCATCGTGGATATGGAAAGCTCTGGCCAGGAACCGGACGGAGGAAATCAAGGCTCTGGAGGATTTCGACGTGGCTGACTCCATCATCGACGATCCGGACGACCCGGACGACCCGGACGATCCGGATGATCCCGGGCGTCCGGCAACACCCCCGAGGCCGCGTCCGAGGCGGGACGCGCGCGACGTCCGTAGACGTATGGTCGAGGGGGAGCACGGGCTCTTGTGAGCTCCGCCCCCTCCACAAACCTCGCCGAGAGGATCCAACCTTCGAAATAGCGGGAGGAATTTGCCTGCTGCGTCAGGAGCCTCCCGCTTCGGGTAGGCACGAGCCCAAACCCGCCCTCGGCATAGCTGGGGGCAAGTTTTATAAGTGTTGAATGTCCTCGTGGCGAAAAGTCAAAGTTAGCCCACGAGCAATGTAAAGCCAATTAAAAGAAAGTAGAAAAGAACATAGGAAGACTAATAAAATAGGCACATCGAGATGCATAGGAGAGAGCGAACACAAGAGAAAGCACAACGAGATTGAGGAGGAGCAAGTAAGCAACAGAAAAGTAATGTAGTGTAACACATAAACACAAAGAAAAAAAAAAGAAACTGAAAGATGCCAAAAGATTGAAGATGCCGGTATCAAATTTTGCCCAAGATGTAATATCGGGGGTTCCTCCAGCCAGGCTCCTCGTTGAACTAAAACTAAGAATAGCAAGAGAGAGAGAATAAACTAACTGTAGAATTCGAAATTAGAGACAAATGGCGAGAAATCTGGGAAAAAGAAACTGGAAACAAATGGATAAAAACAGTACTAAATGATTTAGATGCCTGGCTGGATAGAACTGCCTGATTTCTATCTGACTCAGTTTATGTCCGGACATGGTGCATACGAAAGCTATTTGGATAAAAGACATCTCACGGATTCTCCTCTGTGCTCCTGCGGAGAATTAGATACTCCTGAACACACATTTTTTGCTTGTAAATTAAACGAAAAAGATAGGGAGAAATTAGAAAAGGAAATCAATAATCAAATATGTGCAAATAACTTATTACAACTTGTGTTAGAGAATAGGAAATACCGGAACTCAGGATACAATTGCATTAAGAATACTTTAGAAGATTAGAATAAAATGTACAATGATAAGATAAACAATATTGTATCAAAGCCACCCCCTTACCCACACCCCGACGTACTCCCAACAGGCGGTTCCGGGGTCTCGATATTATAGATATAGACTAAGACTAGACAATTAGGATAAAATATAAAATTAAGACTCTTCAACTGTATGAATGTATCTTTAAACTATAATAAAGAACTTCTAAAAAAAGGCTCCTCCCAGGTCGTCATCCTGCGACGATCCTGATTCAAACAAAGGCAACTTGACAAACAATTTAAGGGACACGGAACGCATAGACCACACCCCGGCAACGGGATGAGTCACCGGCAGCACCTCCAAGGCCGCGTCCGAGGATACACGCTAGCGACGTCCGAAGACGTGTGGTCGAGGGGGAACACGGGCTCGTGTGAGCACCGCCCTCGTCACAAACGCAAGGCTCGCTGAGAGGACAAATAAGTATTCGGGAGGAATGTGCTTGCTACGACAGGAGCCTCCCGAACTGGGGGGCAAGAGCCCCAATCCGCCCTTGCCATAGCCGGGGGCACTTATCACAATTGTTAATGTCCTCGTGAGCCAACACACACGAGTAATGTACCAACTAAAAGAAAGAAAAGAAAAGAACAAGGCAAGTAAAAGAAGGCACACAGAGACTGAGGAGGAAAACTAGTAAGGCACACAGAGACTGAGGAGGAGAAAAGAAAAGATTAAAGCAAGTAGAATCAAAACAAGATTAAAAGAATAAAAGAAAAAGAAAACCAAAGATTCCAAAAGAGTTGGCAGTAGAAAGCCCTTGGCATTAGGGTAAGGCCCCCCAAAAAAAGAAAGGACACCCATCAGGTTGCCTTACTTCAAACCACGTACCAACAAAGCTAATTAAGATTTTCCAAAATTGTGAATGTAGCGTTCAGCTATCAAGAAAGTCCAGTGAAACTTAGTTTGGATGCATGATGGGCTAGTTTTCACCTAAATCTGGTTTCTTATCTAACAGACCTCGTACGTAACGTTTTATGGTGGGGTGGGAGTCTGAGCCTGCCTTACAGGTGTGTTACTAGGACTAGGGGGGTGGATTACTGCGGGTACATGACTGCGTCACTTAATTGTTGACTCTGTTTTTTCTTACTGTTTCATCAAACGCATTTTTATTTCTCTCTCCTGTTTTCTTTGAATAAATTCATAACTACTAAATTGTGCTACTTTCATAAATAGTCTTCTGTGGCGTGTTCTTGCAAGTTAACCAATTGTAAAGTTTTCATTGCCGCTTTTAACAAAGAAAATCCAGCATCGTTACATGAATGCACACATACTCACACACACACACACACACACACACACACACACACACACCCCCACACACCCTCACACACACACACACACAATAAAAACAAAAAATAAAATATGCGGAACAGATTCTTTGCTAAAAAAAACATGAAAGGTGAATGATGCCAATCTTGTGTGAAGCAGGGGTACTCTTGCTAGTTCAACCATGAAATGGTCGTCGATTAATGTCTGTAAAAATAGCTGAAAACAGACTTTTTCCCTCTGGTATACTAGTCGTGTTTTGCTCGGAACACCAAGTTGTTTTTGTTTGTTTTTTTCTTGTTTCTTTTACGCGATTCTGAGCAACCAATGAGAGAGCAAATTTGAATTTTACGTTAGATAACAGTGTTGTCTCGGGCAACAACATAAAAACGACTTGCTCTGAGCACGTTGCAATTGTTGTGCAACAGTCTTGCTTCAGTGGCTCCCAAGTTTTGCTGGCGAAAATTAGCCCTGCCCCCACAACTCAAAACAACTTCGAACCAAATGCAATTGTTGCTTGTTTTCACAACATGTTGCAAGTGTTGCCTCCGAACAATATCCGACTACTGTGGCTATGGTAGCTTTGAGGTTTATGCCAGTTGATGCTGTGGATCACTACAACAGTGTCAGCTCAGTAAAAAACACTAGTGTTTTCCTAACTGCATCACTGACTGATCCGAAATGGAAGAAACTCTTGATCTCATTACCACAGTAAATTATTCCTAAATGCTTCTTTTTAAAGGCAAAATCTTGGTTAATGTTAAACATAAAACATTGCTAATTTGGTAGATCTTATAACTTTTTGGTAATCTAAAAGAATTAAGCATCATAACACAATTCTGTCACCAGAGCAACTGACCAATTATCTGCAATGAAATGTCTAGAAATTAGGGTTTGTTAAACTCTTTTCTAATCACTACGCATTTCTTATCCTTTCTGCATTTTTTTTTCTTTTTTCTTTTCTTTTTACAGACTAGCTTCAGTACAAGAACAGAGACTGCCTGATACAAAACTATCTCCAACTGCTGATGAAACATTGCCAACCACTCCTAGCTCTAACAAAGTAAGTTAGCTCTGCATATTTTTTCTCTTTTTCTTTCCTACCCCCTTTTTTTGGCTTCAACTTACAATTAGTAATCTCCTGTAAGGTTTGTTTTTATTGTGAGTGTGTTAGTGTGCACGCACAAGGATGCATCGATTTTAGTGTGTGTACGTGTTTTTTGTAATGACTTAGCAATTCAGTCATTTTCCTAGTGTGGCGCACTCTAGTGTTAAGTTTTCCTCTTTATTATTTAAGGAGGAAAATTTGTTATCTAAATAGAGGGAGTCATTTTATCGGTTTCCTTCAATTTTCCATGTATATCAAACTTTTTAAAGACCAAGGGTTGTGTGTGGATCTGTTGAAGCAAAAAATAAAACTTTTCTTATCTCTCCCTTTTTGCCTTACACCTGATGTAGTTACTATTATGGATGAAATAGCAACAACTTTCTATGCATTCCTCACCCAAATGTAGACCGTCTATGGAAAAAGAGACCTTGGTGTAAAGAGACTAACTTTACCGAAGGTATATTTTTGTCTGTTCTGGATATTGAAATTTGACTTTTCGACAAAAAGCCCCCCCCCCTCCCCCCCTTAGAATCCAGAAAATTAAGTTGTGAACAGTATAATTTATGTATAATTGCCGTAGAAGTCATAAAATTGTACATATTATGATCTGCCAATTTTAAGCCCAAAATAGCAGATAAACACTTTACAAACATAGTTTTTTCTCAAAACTAGTTTGCGTGAATGAATCATGAACTTTTAACCGACCCAATGTTCGTCTGGTTTGACTTTATTGAGAGTTTTATCGTCAAAATGATTTTTTAACGTTCATCTAAGTATTTTAAGGGCGAAAAGAAAAGTAATACACACTTATACAATTTTTAGGAATGTTAAAGGATTTTTTACCAGTACTTTAAAGGAATGGGAGTAAAAATTATTTGCAACTCCCTATAAAATGATTCATGACTATTTCATTCACTCATCGCTTAATTCTGTGCAGTGCTCTACAAGATTCAAAGAAAATGGTTGTTAGTGTCAGCAAAATATTATCAAATCCTATTCTTCAGATCTTTTCCTTGATCTCATCATCCAAAGAGAAAATATCGTTTGTAATATGTTTATTTGAGTTTTGAAAGAAATGTCACACTGAGCATGATCGAGATCACGGTTGTATGGCAGACGTGAAAGTGTCTCTTGGTCTCAAACATTTAGAATTGTGAGGGATTCTGTACGATGTCTTGAGTTAAACCAGCAGGATTTGAAGTGTCAATTTTATAGGTTTAAATGAGACTTCTTTTTCCACTGAACATACCTTCTAAACTTAGCAAAATTACAGCCTTTCAAAGTTTAAGAGAAAAACTTTTGTCAAATTTTGAGGACCGTCTTGGGTTAATTGTCATATTTGTGCTATTAGTAATTATTTTGCCTATTCTATGAATTTTCCACGGGTTGGGGGGGAGGTGGTGGTGGTTGTCAGGAAGTTCTCGATTTGAAACTGGCCACTCTTGGGTTTCTGGTCTAAAAATTACAGTTTTTTCCATGGATTTAGGAAGAAAATCAACAAGTCCTGTTGCACAGTTCAGCTGTCTTTTCCAAAGAAAGCAACCTTTTCCGAAATATTTTGCATGAAAGTTTAGTTTTGCACCTTCATAAAGAGGTCACCCTATCTCTAGCTGCTCTTTTGTTTCTGAATCCAGAGATTTAATCTCTGGCTTGGAGATTTAATCTCAAGGGTGAAATGAGGCTCAATTTTCGAAAAGAAGAGAGGGAGAGGGAGGGAGAGGGAGAGAGGGAGAGAGAGGGGGGAGGGAGAGGGGGAGAGAGAGAAGGGAGAGAGAGAGAGAGAGTTGGAAAAAATACCTCCTTAATGGAACCTGAATAGGTAAAGAGATTGCTTAATATATGTAAGGAAGGGGGGGGGGTAGGATTCTCAGATGAGACGGTTTTTGTTATTTGGCTTCCAACTCATCCAATAATGAAAAGTGAGCCGAAAAGCACTGTTCAGGTTTCTCAACATTTGCTCACCCTTGCCTTCTTTCTTCTTTATACTTCCACTCCTACCTTCGGCTGGAATATTGTTTTGATTGAAGAGTAGGTGAAGGTGTAGAAAGATAGGGGAAACAAAGATAGGAGCACGGTTGAGTTATGATCTATGGTATCGAGACGATTGTACTAAGGAACTTCAAGGGGAACTAACAGTCAACACTTTTCCTTTCCATCCTTTTGCCCATATCAAGCAGGGTCGTGCCCCTTCTTCAAGGAATATGACCGAACTTTCATGCAAATGGTGTCATCAAACGGATTTTCCTAGGGGTGTTTTCAGATAAGTTGACATTTGTTTATTTTCAATTTGCAGGCGTTTTCGCGTCCTAACTATCCACATGAAAACATCCGACTCTCGCAGAAGCGAAAACATAAACTTGGATAGGGTTTTTAATACTTTCAAACCTTGTAACACTTTAATTTTTAGCCACAAGAAATCACAACCACATGAAAGTTGCGGACCATAACTGAAAAGTAGTTTTCTTATGATACGATAATGAGACGAATGTTTTCAAGGTGGATAGTAGCGAACAACACTTTGTGCAGAGACGTAAATTCGTTGCCGGCGCCTGCAAATTGAAAGTAAACAAATGGCAACTTATATGACGACACCTCTATCTATCAAGACAACAACCACCCAGTAGTATTTCGTCCTGGTCTTTTTCAATCCAATGTCAAGACCAAAATCATTTTATCAAGATACAGATGTCAGTCAATTCCAAGCTAAGTTCCTCCTCTCTTAAAAAGGGGGGGCAGGATATCGTTTTTGACCTCCAATGATTTAGCACTAAGATTCTGTGCCGTGCTTTGACTTATAACATAATCTAGACCGCGCACAAGGTCCGACTTTAGGCAGGGGAGGTAAGACTTAGGCGGGGCTTTAGGCGGGGTAAATCTGGGTAAAGACGCGCCTTCAGCTTAGTTGATACAGCCGGATATACGAAGCGTGCCAGGCAACGGCACAGGCAAGACTCGCATTTCCATTGTCTCGGCACATATTGCAATTCGGGTTTCTTATCGTCTCGCCGAAATTTCCTATTGCGTGGTCTAGATTGTATTATACGTCCATGGTGCCGTGATATGACCTAGTATGTGGAGGGAGCAGTAGTCAGGGTCCGGTTTTCAGATGGTTTTATCGTCTTGTTCCTTTAGAAAGTACCTTCTCCCCCCATCTGCTAACAGCACAATTATTTTATGAAAGTTCTCAAAGACGAAGGAGTTATATAATATGATTGTTGTAATCGGAGTCCCCAACCGAAATTCAAATTAAATTTCCTCCAAATTCAAAAGCACATACGTTTCGACCCAACTGGACACTTGAAAGCCCAAAACCAAACCACGCCATGCCAAACACCAATCCCTCCAAGAGAGGGGTGAAGCCTCCATCTGGGGAAACGATTTTGTTTCAAACTTGACGTAGAGTCTCTGGGCACTGGTGTTGCCATACTTAATCGACTTCAAGGATCTTTTTGGTCTCAAAGCTCCTCCAACCTCCCTTGGAGGTTTAGGGGGATACCGCACCTGAAATTTGAGACCCTCATTAAATTTTTTAAAAAGTTTCATTCAAATAAAAAACAGGAAAAAAGTCCGGACCCGATACCAAAAAGTCAAAAATCGCCCAATGCCCATTCAAAATTACGGCTCCTTGGCCTCTTACTTTACGAGGTTATCGTTTTACATAGGCTTTGACACCACTTTTCAAACTAACCCTTTTGTGTTTGAAATCCAAAAATTTCTCTTTCTCAAACTTCCTATCAGAGAAGTATTTTTATAATCGTGAAGTTGATTATTTTGTTATATTTCCCACTAAGATCGATGACAAGCTCTTGTGCTTTGGGGGTCCTCAGTGCTGAAAAGCTATTACGTCGAAACTAACACAGAAACTGGTTTATTGGTGAAATAAGTCCAACCTTTTCTGATTTTGCCATCGTGCAAATTTTCGCAGAACGATATACATACTTAACATCAAATATATAGGAACTACAGAGGTGATATTCGTGTTCCCTTATCATAACAAAACCACAAATTCAAGAAATGCCAGTTCCAAAATGCTGTACCTTGACAACCTCAAAAATAAGTTTTTAATCAAAGGAGGTTGTGAGACTACCAATATTCAAAAGTAGTCACAATTAAAGCTGTAATTATCAATAGTTGTGATACCATTAAAATTTAAGGCTCCCTCTGAATCTTGACGAGTGCCTAAATTTCGGTAATCTAAAACTGAATGGCTGATCTTTATTTGAAAATATTTTACGAAACAAAATTGATTAAGATATTTTGAAACCGTTTAAGAGGGTAAGTTGTCTGGGATAGATTCACTGTTTCGCCGCCAATGTGCGATATGCTATTCGCCAACCGTGTTAGGACAGGTGCCCCCTCCTGTGCATGCAAACACTCACTAGCTCCTTCCCCCCCCCCCTGGGATTTTCAATTTTGACCCCCCGCCACTTCCCCCCAAAATTTTTTGGGGACTTGAAACTTTGGGAAAACATGGGGCATTGTTAGATGAATGAATAGGGCAAGTTTCAATGGTATCCGACACGAGCGTGAAACGGCCCGTTTTGCACGTACCCCTTTGCAAAGAGAAGAATTAATAAATCTGAGAGTAAAGAAAACTTAAATTCAAAACTAAAGGGTAAAGGAAAAAGCTTCGAACCTAAAATAACTTTGATGGTAATTTAAACTCACCCTAGAATAATGTAATTAATTCATAATCCACAATTAACACAGCTCTATTGAGTTACTTATGCATATCTCATCATAAAACATAAATTAAAAAATAAATTGTGAACATTTTATCTGAATAACATAATCAATTCATCGAATTAATTTTTTTAAGTTGAAGTGGATTACATTAATGAGCAAATCGTAGTTTTCAACTAAAGAAAAAGAAGAGAAAAAAAAACATTTATGATTTTACAGGGTTATTCAAAAGTTACGCACCACTGCCATGAGGGGGTGGCCATTTGAAATGTTTGAGTTGCCCCCCGCCCCACTCCCCCCGAGGGAATCAAAAACTGAAACGTACCTAAAGAAGTAACCCCCTCGATATGGGGAAAAACGTCTTAAACCGCAAGTCGATATCATTATTAGAACTAAAGTTATGGCCAGTGGTGCGTGACTTTTGAATAACCCTGTATCAAATTTTACAACTGAAGTGAATAACAGGTGTACAAAAATAGGGGTCTCAACGGAATCCTTTAATACTTTCCGCTTTTTTTTCAGGAAGATTAGAGAAGCTCCTGAATGACGAAGTTTTCGATTGAGCCCTTGAGGAGGGGAGGAGAGGGGGTCTCAGAGAAAAACACTGTTAACTGCCTCTAAATCTAACTGCATAGGGCCCAGATTATTGGTCCCACTTAGAGGGCTTTTTACTCTTATGGAAAATTCGATGGGAACGTAAAAAAGTCTGACTTAGATGACTTATTGGTTAAAATTTGACTTACAGGATTCCACCGTAAAAGCGTTTGACTTGGAGGAAGTTAACTGTATAGTTTTTGAATGGTTGCTGATATTGCAGTCAACTTGTTTTTAAACGGAGGAGCATAAAGATGCCTATTTACATAGTGTTAGAAATTTTTAATATTTTAATTTTTGACAGCATTGTCGCTTGTGTTCAGGCTTTGAGATTTGTGCTGTAACTTTTGAACAAATTTATGCGCCCCACTCAAAAGTGAACCTCATATTTTTGAAAGCTGACTCCCTTTCTAGTACATGTTACCTACCTAATCATTAATAGCTCAAATCACCTGCTCACGGCCGGAAACGGGAGAGGTCGTACGTTGAGCCACCTCTCTGTGGCCATGTCATTCTTCTGTTTTTAAAGATAGAGCCATCATACAGTCTAGTTAATTAAAGCTGAGAGAACATTCTGCGGCTTTTGATAAAATATTTTTTGCGAATTAAATCTTTGTAAAGAAGTAATTAACGTTTAAATCAACTGGAAACAGCCGAAAATTTTGAAGTACCCACCTCTTTTAATTTTACATTAATGCCACACACTGTCGTCTTTTAAACCAAAGCATTTCCAAAAAGTAGATGCCCATGCTAAAATTTAAAAGTAAAAAAAAATGGATCATCATTTTATCTCTGTAATGATTCTTTTAAAAACCGTCCAACTTTTTACTTTATCGAACCTTTTTGCGGACTTTAATGGGAGGGGGGGGGGGGGTTCTCAAGAATTTTGACTAATAAGACCTTTTCATATGTAGAAATGGTAGGGCCAAAGTCCAGATGCACACTAGTTGATGAAAGAATGAGACTCATCTCTAGTTGGAGATCGTAAGGATCCACTTTCATCTGGGTTAGGATTTCAAGGATGAAAATCTGTGTTGTGTCACATCTCACTCACCGATGACGCCCATATCTGTTGTAAGTCCAAGAAGGACTGCTGGGGATGGAATCTATCTTCCTTTAGGATAAGCGCTTATCTGGCGAGACGCAGAAATAATTTCATTGAGGATGACATTTGTCTTTCTTGGATTATGGTACTCATGCTGAAGAGAACGATTCTCTAAGTGAGCAAGGTGGTGACCATTTCAATCTTGGGGATCATCCTAATAATGTAGAAAGGTACAACTAGTAGGAGACAGGAACAGGGTAAACAGTGTGCTGGGAAGCATGAAGGCTGTGCACCGGCATATAGAGATCTTCACACTAAAATTCATAAAATAGATGAAAATGCTAGGAGTTGATGTTATGATGTATGTTCATTCCATTCAAGGGAGTTGGATGTTGTAATTTCTAGACCCGTTCAAAGATTCACATACTCAAACTAAACTTAATGAATAAATGATGCATGCTCGGAACAAAGTAGGTATGCTAGACTAACACGTAAGGTATCAGAACAAAACTGCCAAAGCAAAGAAAGCAACTGTAGCAACTTTTTCCCCTCATCACAAAAAAAAAAAAAAAAAAAAAAGCAAAGAAATATTCCAAATTTTTACCCTGCTTCCTGTCATTCTTTTTTGAATCACTTAGAGGGGAAGCTTTGGCAGCAAAGAGTTGCGCGAATCCTGGAGATCTTGTCGCTGATGCATTTGGTCATCTGGTGGGGAGAGAGACATATTCCTGCCAGGACGCAATTCTAAACTGTAGGGGGTGTTGGAAATCTCCAAATTTGAAGAATGAGTAATCATGTTGGAGAGTTGCCACTCTGTCACAATAACTTTGACTCCAAGATTTATCATAATGTATGTTTATTTTTTGTTATCGAAATGCTTCATTTTCCCGCAAAAGTGTTAAATATGTGTATAGAAAGTTCAGCTCATGAAACTTCTGGTAGTGTAAAATTAGAGTCAATTGAATATTAAAATAGTCTGCCTCTCAGACAGATGAAAGAGTTGAACATGTTATTTTTATTTTCTTCATTCCCTTTCTTTACTTCAATCTTTAAGTATTTATTTTTTTTTTTTTATTTCATTTTATTTTACAGTTATCTACTGGCATAGACCGTTTACAGACAGAGAAAATCATATAGTAAAACTTAACTATAAAGTGCAGTGCAACTAGTTGACACGAACCGTTGTCCTGAATAAATCGATTCTAAGAAAGGTAAACAGAACTGTATGAAATTAACAATAAATAATGAAAACAATGCATTGTTTTACTAAAATCATTTAATCAAATTCAGATATTTAATAAGGTGGAAATCGATTTTAACAACATCCAAGGGGTTGGATGATTTAAGTCATCACAGCCGATTATCATCTTAACGGATAGTTAATTAAAAATGCACTTACTATGATTCCAGCAGCCAAGAATAATTAGTTCTACCGCTGATTTGCATCATAAAGATTTGCATGCTTCATTCTGATGAAAAGGCTTTTTTACCGTAACTGCACTAGGCGATAATTTTTACGCACCGTAATTCTTTTATTTTAGATTGAATTTGTTTTAAATCTGTTTTATTTCGATAAATTCTAAATAGATTATTCTGATAAATTTTTATTTCGACAAAAATTATACGAATAGATCATCTAAATTTTAGCTAATTGTTTTTTGGGAAAAAATGAATAGATGAAATCATACCAATAGTCCAGATACACTATTCACTGATCTGTAAGTATACAATTACCTGCTATCATAAGCAAGTAAAGACCAAAGATGTCCAGCGTTTGCTGATAGGGTTCTAAAAGGGTACAAAAGGGTGCAGTTACCTTTTTTACTTTTTTGTTATCGCAAGAACCTTCTATGATGGTATAAAAGACATATAAACATTGTTACAAAGTCACTCAGTGCAATGTTCCAGATAGGGCAGGCTGGGCAGGCTGTTGAAGCTTATATGTTTCGTAACTATGTTGTAGTCCGGCCGAAAATTTTGCAAAAAAACCATGTCACTATGACGGATGTCCCATGAGGGGATGTAATTATTTTTCATAGATATACGAAGGCTTATATGTAACAATAGCGGATGTCGAGCTTTCACATTGTGAGATAATCGCGTTCGAAGTTTTTCGAAGCTTTGCACTTTGCTGCTCGTAGAACTGAGAGCATTCTTATAAACATTTTCATGAAGAGCAACTCTTCCTGTAAAAAACACGCATTTTACGATCAATGTAAGTAAGAAATTGAAGAAGTAACAGCGATTTGAAAAAAATGTGACTTCCACCATTTTTACTGAGAACATTTTTTCATACATGAAAGAAAGTCTTCAGGAAAGGTAAGGCTGGCAAAACGATTAAAATGAACCAAAAGTAAGTCAGTGCTGAGTCATATAATAAAATTGAATAAAAAACTAAACCGTTTTTAACTTCTACAAAAAAAATAAGGAACAAATAATAAAATCAGAAAAAAAAATCAACAATTCTGGCGAGACGATCCCGATACGTTTCATTTGAGTGTCAGCTGCAGCCTATGGCCGGTGCGCGGGCAGTTATCGCAAGAGCGTTCGAATCTCCATGGTGTCCCGCTGCGCCGGCCGGGAAAACAGTGGATTCTCATATCTGCTGTTATTACAAATAACATGGTTTTCCGTTCATATCTCGCCGAAAAATTGCGCTGGAAGTCTGAAACTTTGCACAGGCATTCTTAAGGGCTCCAGAATTCGAAAAAAGCGTTTTCCTTAAAACTGGCGAATGTCAGCGACCGCTGTTGCTACATATAAGTCCTCATACGCTCATCTTATGGGAATTTTGAAGGTACCTTAGGACACTTGTTGTTCCAACTCACGTGTAATTATAACCAATTTTCACTTTATATTCATCATTAGAGAAGACTTAAGAGCTTCAGGGATGAACTGGTTTATCTCCAATCCAAGATATCTGAGGATATATCCAGTATATACAGGGTGTTCCAAAAGTCCAGCCCCCCCCTTCTAACTTTTGAACGGTTCAAGATAGAAAAATGAAACTTCGGGAATGCTCCTATCTCAAAGGGGACCATCTTTTGGGGGGGGGAGGTTAAAATTTTGGTTCCCCCTCGGGGGGGGGTGGCCCAACTATTTATTCAAATGGCAACCTGTATCTTGTGATACTGTTGCGGGGAGGTCAGGAAAATGACACGGACCACATATAACTCTCGTATAAAATATAATAATCACAATAAAATCTTACATCAACAAAACACTCTGAAAACTGACAATTCTAAAACTTGACTGGCCTCTCACGGGGGGACTGACCGGACCATCCGGGAATCTATTCCTCGCGACTGATCTCGCCCATGCGATCACCGAATCTTTTTATGTCAAAACGTGTGCACTTCCGCGACACTGAAGCTTCACGTTTAGACATAAACAAGCGCCAACTTCCGACGGACCTATCTCTATCGCTGGCCCTGGAATTCCGTGATTTCTCACGAAAAGCCATGACGCGAAGTACGCCTCATCTATGGAGCCGAATGTGGGGAACTTAAGCCTGTAAAGACTTAAGTGTTCCCACCACATCCCCTCTCGCTACCAAAAAAACGAAAAAAAATGACCCAACTCCACTCTCTCAACTTAACTCAGGTCTAGATGAGACGCCCTTTAGCGACAGAAACAAATACATCAGGGATAAGCTTTCCGAGGACCACCTGGTCGAAATCAGTCCTTCCTGAAAGATCTCTTTCTCTCTCTACTTTTCTCTCATTTTTTCTTTTCTTACAATTTTCAAATTTACAAAAAAAACTTCCTAAAAAAACTTTTGAAGTGCTGCCATGACCGATTCCTGTTCCTCGAGATTGACCATCCAGCTGCCCCATCCTCGTGTAGCCGCCTGCTTGCATCGTCCGAGAGTCCTGCCGGAGGCTGTGGCGATCCCCGCCATCATGTGAACGCAGTGACTGAAGCGAGTGGCTCGCCCGAGCTACGTCCCCTGCCCCGATGTTTCCAAGAGTGAGCTACCCAGAGGTAGATGCGTTCCATACCGGAAGATGGTGCCAAGGGTAGGTTACCATAGGTAGGCACGCTGCATACCGGGAGATGGTGCCAAGCGTATGCTAGCGGTACCAAGGTGCCAAGATGTCCCACCAACCCTCGCAAATCACCGGTTGCATGCCGATGGTGATGCGCTGCTCCGCAATTCGTCAATCAGGAATGAGACATCCAGGAATGAGACATGGACATCCGTCATGAGACACTGGTCGGCCGGCAATGCGACGGCGGAAGGATCAAGCACGTCCTCCTCTGGACTCCCCCGAATGCTGCTACCTCAACGCTGCGTCTCAGGGATGGTCAAGCCGTCAGAACAAAACCCGCCAGGCAACATGGACAAACAAACAAAAAATATGGTAATATTAGTTTAAACAATTATGGTAATTTTCATCCAATTACTGATTTTCTTTTTTTTTAAAAAAAAATATAAATTCACCTATTATTATAAACATAAAATTGATCAAGATTATAAGTGTACTTCGAGTTTTCTAAAAACCTGATTTGCATCTTAGGGCTCACATATTAATATCATTATTAACTATTTAGATTTAAATAAGAATATTTAAATTAATGGAAATTTTAATTGTCAGAATAATAGGAATCTTAAAACTTTTGCTCAGAGCATGTTATTTACAATAATTTACAATTTTCTTACGTACACTTTTTTTTAAAAGGAAAAACTCTAAAAATCTCATATGAATACCTACAGCAAAACACAATAAAATACTTAAAAAAACTTTAAATCACCCATTAAACGGATGAGGGGGATCGAGTAGACTCGACGCCATCCACCACCACCATTTTGTATCAGACAAAACAGGCGGCAAAAACTGTCCGATTTTTTAAGACGGTAAAAAGTCGAATAAAAACCGATAGCAAAACAAAATTATGAACGCCGCTCTCATTAGACCTTAGACGTTAGTTCGCGAGAAATTTCGTAACAGACGAAACTCACAAAGACTGTCCGATTTTTAAGACTGTAAAAAATCGAAAAAAAACCGATAGAAGTCGAACGCAAAATATTCCTGTTTCGTCCTTTACCTATTTCCATTTTTTTTTCTTTTTTCTTTAAAAAGTTTTTTTTTTTAAAAAAAATTAAATTTTTCCATTTTTGGAATTCCATTTTCCAATTACAAAAAAAAATTGTAGAGGGAACTTGAAGTTCTGAAGAAAAGTTCTGCGTCCAGAATAATTTTATTTGTAAAGTATGCGAGCACGCCCATAAAATAATTTTAAAATGATGCGATTTTCGAAACTGACTGGTTCTCTCGACCCGACTTTTTCTTGACTTTCCAGTTCCGTATGTTTTGACAAGAAAATGAACCCGTCCTCTGCTAGAAAAACCAAATTCGCCATCTGAAATGTCCACGAAGTTTTCCGTTTGATAAAATGATAAAATTTATACATTTGGCGTTGCTGTGCCCCAATTTTTGCTTACTGCGCGCATTTTCCATATGAGTTTTCTGACGGACCCAGTTCCACTCGAATTTTTTGTAAACAATAACAACGCAACCTGCACCAGTCTCACTACTACCTTCCTCGAAAGATTCCCGGTCAAGTTCGTCGTACACCGCACTTACCTTGTTATTGAGAACCGTAGATTCCTGATCGACATTGTCCTTAACAAACTCACTTTGAGTGCTAAAATAAGACTCCAACTCTACGTCTAAATCATAAAAATTAGTAAAATTATTATCAACCACTGGAGCAACACTTACTGTTACTGCATGAACAATGTCCTGACAGAACTCCTGTGGGTCGCAAAAAGTAGATCCCAACTTAACATCTGAATCATAAAGATCAGTATAATCACTCTCAACAGTATCTGGACAACATATCTCATGTGAACTGCCAAAAATAGATTTCAATTCTGCATCTAAGTCATAATAATCGGTACAATTACTCTCAACAGGCACTGCTGGCGTAACATTTTTTAGCGCCCTCTGACAATCACTGATATTTTTATTTAAAATTTCTATTTCATGCTGATTATCATCTCCACTAAAAATTTCCATGACCACGGCACTCTCATTCTGAATCTTCGGCTCAGCACTGATTTTTTCGTCCACAGATACAGATCCTACAACAACCCTTTCATGTTTAGAAGAACTGTGTACAGTACCCATGTGTCCAATATTGTTATCCAGCTGATTTGCGAACTCAAAAGAATTTTCTATGGCCCAATTGGATACATCCTGCAAAATTTCACGATAATATTGCCAAAAGAGGTCTTCAAAATCCTTGTATGGTATATATTGAGCCAAATAAGTCCAAACTTCTGGTATAATACCAGCTATGATTGCCTCAGGTAAACCGCCCTTAAATGTTTTTATTTTTTCCAACTGAAACGCCCACTCTTCATCTTCTTTGCCCTTTTCCAGCCAAATAAATAGCTCAATCTTATCTCTTATATATGTAAGGACACTCTCGTCAGGCTTCATTTTTCGGTGGTAGAAAATTTGGTATCTTATATGTAATTTATCCATATAAAACGATTTATATATCTTATCCATGTCATCGAACCATTTAGCGACTTCTGTATTCGCCGTTAAACGAAGACCAGCTCTCACACCACTATCTGAAAAACCTTTTTCTCTCATGCATGATTCTAATCGTTGGAAATAAATATCAAGGTCTTTCCATTCAGTAGGCATTTTAAAATCTAATATATTGTTGGCTCTATGATACTATGCCATTTTTTTCCTTTCTTTATTTTTTAATATTTAATACTTTTTAATACTTCATTTTTTTTCAAAAAAACTAAAAATAACAAAACACAAGGTAAAAAATCGTTCACCCACCTTCAAGATACACTTACTATACGAAACGATACAAAAGCTGCTGAAAATTATGTATATTATAAAAAAAAATCTTTCTCAATAACTCAAAACACTACCGAACGCACAAAAACACTTAATTAACTCGAAAGAAGAAATTTTACCGGGGATCCAGGTACCTCTTGCGTAAAAGAAAACTGCGTAAAAATATAAAAGTACAAAAACTGCGTGACGAAACTTTAACTGCGTGACACAACTTTGAAAATAATTAAAAAAACAAAATACGTAGGGGCACCGGAATCGCTACTGAATCTTTTTCAAAGAAGACACGGCGCCTACAACATGTAGGCGACCACTACAACTATGTTGGCGATACAACGCGATTTTTTACAAATTTCAAAGGGGTACCGGGATCGCTACTGATTAACTTTTTTCAAAGAAAGCGCGGCGCCTCCACTATGTTGCGATCACCGAATCTTTTATGTCAAAACGTGTGCACTTCCGCGACACTGAAGCTTCACGTGTAGACATGAACAAGCGCCAACTTCCGACGGACCTATCTCTATCGCTGGCCCTGGAAATCAGTGATTTGTCACGAAAAGCCATGACGCGAAGTACGCCTCATCTATGGAGCCGAATGTGGGAAACTTAAGCCTGTAAAGACTTAAGCGTTCCCACCACAACACCTCATTCGAAAGAGCGTAAAAAAACTAAGAATTTTGACGCAAATCACAGATCAATATCTTAATTTTTGACCGAGTTATGATAGGTCAAAAGTCAAATTTGACCTATTTTAAAAAAATCATAACTCCGGATCAAATTAGTGTATAGAAAAAAATAATACGGGAAAAGAGCCTCGCCCTAAAGTGGTGTTTTTTAGCCCCTTTTTGTATACCCGAGTTGATCAACCGGACAGTGCTATAATGAAAGCCTATGGTAAGGCAAACTTCCATGCAAAGTTTCAACTTGAAGTGACCCCTCGTTTAGACTGTACAGCGTTGCCAATTGTCCATGTTCATGTGCTAAAATCAAGGAATTCTGGACTATTAGTCCGGTGCATAAGTAGACTAGGACACCCGTGTTGGTCAACTGGACACGGCGAAAATGAAAGCTTATGGTAAGGCAAACTACCAGGAAAAGTTTCAACTTGAAGTAAATAAACCTCGTATAGGCTGTACAACGTCGCCAATTTTCCATTTTTATGCAATATACTCAAGGAATACTGGATCATCATGGTTCAACAGACTGGTACACCCGAGTTGGTCATCGAGATAAGGCTCAAATGAAAGCTTATAGTAAGGCAAACTTCCATGCAAAGTTTCAACTTGAAGCGAATCTTCGTTTAGGCTGTACAGCGTTGCCAATTTTCCATTTTTATGTGCAAAAATTGAGGAATTCGGGACTAATAATCCAGTGCATCATAATTAAACAGACTAGCGCATCGGCCTACGAGCTGAAAACTACCCTGAGATCGAATAGAAGCGTAACTAAAGGCCATCGTGAACTTTTTGAAGCAGTGCTGCCAATTTATTGTTAATTTTTTTAACATAAAAACATTTAACATTTTTAACGTATTTTTTTTAAAATTAGGGTATTTTCGAGGTTTTTGGCGGAAAACGTACCTTCATGGGCTATAACTTTGATGAGTTTGGGCTAAACATTACGACTCGATAGTAAATGCACTAATCTGTTTAATTATGATGCACTGGACTATTAGTCCCGAATTCCTCGATTTTAGCACATAAAAATTGGAAAATTGGCAACGCTGTACAGCCTAAACGAGGTTTCACTTCAAGTTGAAACTTTTCCTGGAAGTTTGCCTTACCATAAGCTTTCGTTTGAGCCTTGTCTCGATGACCAATTCGGGTGTACTAGTCTGTTGAACCATGATGATCCAGAATTCCTCGATATTACCTCATGAAAATGGAAAATTGGCGACGCTGTACAGCCTAAACGAGGTTTCACTTCAAGTTGAAACTTTTCCTGGTAGTTTGCCTTACCATAAGCTTTCGTTTGAGCCTTGTCCCGTTGACCAACTCGGGTGTACTAGTCTGTTGAACCATGATGATCCAGTATTCCTCAATTTTTGCACATGAAAATGGAAAATTGGTAACGCTGTACAGCCTAAACGAGGGGTCACTTCAAGTTGATACTTTGCATGGAAGTTTGCCTTACCATAAGCTTTTATTTGAGTCTTGTCCCGTTGACCAACTCGGGTATACAAAAAAAAGGGCTAAACTTGGCGAGGCTCTTTACCAAATTGTGTTCGCTTTTAAGTAAAACTTGCAGAAATCACTTCCACCTAATTTTAAGGGGGGTTTCGGACTCCCAAATACGTCAATTCAAAGGTCATTCAATTTTCCCGTGAAATAAGCCACTTTCCCCCAGATTTGCCTCCACATTATCTCAGTAGGGTCAAAATCAGTTCAACATTACGTTGGAAGTCCCCAAATTTCGGGAAAAGTTAAAAAAAAACTAAATTGAAAGGATCTTTAATCACCTTAAATTTCGTTTTTTTTTAACTTTTCCCGAAATTCGGGGACTTGCCAACGTAATGTTGAACTGATTTTGACCCTACTGAGATAATGTAGAGGCAAATCTAGGGGAAATTGGCTTATTTCGCGGGAAAATTGAATGACCCTTGAATTGACGTATTTGGGGGTCGGAACTCCCCCCCCCCTTAAAATTAGGTCGAAAAGATTTCTGCAATTTTTACTTAAAAGCGAACATAATTTGGTAAATTTTCCCGTCTTATTTTTTTCTTTACGCTAATTTGACCCGGAGTTATGATTTTTTTAAACATAACTCGGTCAAAAATGAAGATATTGATCTACGGTTTGCGCCAAAATTCTCAGTTTTTTATGCTCTTTCGAATGAGGTATCACAAGATACAGGTTGCAATTTGACTAAAAAAAAGTAGGGGGCCCCCCGCCACCCCTGAGGGAGACCAAAATTTTGACCCCCCCCCCCAAAAAAAAAAAGATGGTCTCCTTTGAGATAGGAACATTCCCAAAGTTTCATTTTTCTATCTTGAACCGTTCAAAAGTTAGAGGGGGGGGGGGGGGCTGGTCTTTTGGAACACCCTGTATAACCTGAATAAACACATTTAGGGCTAGCTAATACCCAAGATTTATGCTGATGACTGGTGGTCACTATCTACTATCAAATTTTGACGGGCCGCACTTTTTTGTGCAAAGTAAGATCAGAACGGAGTGTCACCATTCATCATTCCCTGCCACAGAAATCATTTCTGCCAAGTTTTCATTTTACAATGAAGCAAATTAATGAGTTTAAGACTGATGACTCCCGACACTTTGATGCTATTTTGATCAGAATTGGTTCGGGAATTTGATCGTCTATCCAGGGCTTACCACTGTCGTTGATAAAATTTTTCAGAATCGGGAATTTTTATTTTGATTATGAAAGTGAACGGACGCATCAGACATTTCAACATAAACACTGATGGCATCATCAGTGGATTAAGAAACTATCAGCAAACAGGCAAAAAACCACTATGGTAAGAAAAGCGGAGGCATTTTAACAGAGGACTACTTTATTACATTAGAAAGAGAACAAAACGCAATTATTAAACTAATTATTAAACTAATAAGTAAATAAATAAACTTTGGAACAGGTAAAGAGAACGGCTGAGAGTACGAGCAACTTGTAACTTGTGAAAAAAATTCTAACTTCAACTGAGGCACCAACTCTTGAAAAACAGAACATGCGGCACCCTTAATGGTCGAACAGGAGAACAACTAATATGGAACTTTTTTTATTTGGATAGCTCCTTGGAACAATTTGACCTGAGTGCTTTTCTCTTTCTGGCCAGACTTTTGAGGTCTTTAAAAGTAAACCTGTGCCCCAACTCATAACAACGTTTAATATGCACTGTCTGTTCCTTCTTGTCGTACATTTTTGATTTGATTTGCTCTATTCGATATCTATGTGCAGAACTGTACTGCACTTCTTGTCATAAAGATGTGATTTGATTTACTCTTTTTAAAGGTCCATGTACAGTACTGTACTGGTACTGTACACAAATGTACAGTGTACATTAAATGTAATGATGGATCAAAAAAGGTACCCTTTTTATCACAAAAGCTGACAAAACAAAGGACTACGGTCATCGTCAACTACCTACGTGTACAGGTTGACTTAATCTAAAAGTCCAAATGGACCACTAGACCAGGTACGAATTTCAGCATTCTGATTCAGGTTTCTTAACCGAAATTTCACGTAGAATACGATGCGCGCAACAAAAATTACCGAAATCAACTCCTTATGAAGAAATTAAATGATTCTTGATGCGTGAATTCAAACCACCCGCTCATGAAAACTCAATGCTATACGTGATTCACATCGCGCGCTAAACATTATCATGACAGTCTCTGCGATATAAAAATCTGGCAACCTCAATGTTGACGCTTTGGCTCAGTTATACCAAATTGCTTATAGTTTGAACAACACAAGGTGGGAAATGAACGTTTGCTCGATTGAGAGGCTGGCTGAAACCGTTGTGGTGCGCGATTTGACTCACGTAGAGCTTTGAGTTTCTTGTGAGCGGGCCTTTTTAAATACCTCGTAACCAATGTGAAATAAAAACGTTAAAATCTTCCTTAGGAGTTGATTTTAGTAATTTTCGTTGCGCAAATCGTGTTCCACGTGAAATTTTGGTTAGGTAACATATATTAGAATGCTTAAATTCGTACCTTGTCTAGTGGTCCATTATGAAAAACAACTCCAAATCCCTACAATTTTATGAAAGCTATGGTAATAAGCTGCACAGTTGGGAATACAGACATAAAAACAGCAGGTTAAATGAGTGAGTTATAAAGAAAAACAAAAGCGACTCACATTTCATCCCAACCATTTAATCAAGGCTTGGTCCTAGTTGTCCCGCAGAAATTTTTTTTTGAGAGGAACATACATCCTTGCACTTGGTGAGTTAGAGTTCTTTGCGGTTGAATTTCCCTTTGAAACTCGTATTGCGCAACTCTTCCATGTCGTAGGTGATCGGAATGGTCCGGCTAACGGCAACAATCTTGAACACTTCTGTGCGCAAGTTGGACGTGCATACTTTCTCGAACATTGCTTTTAGTCGCAAGAAGCATACATTATTACCGATGCGTGATTTTTGTCTGAACAGACATATTAATTTGACTTTACGCAAGGGTAGTCCGCGGAGCCGCTTTAGGATCATCGGTAATGTCAATGAGCTTCATTATGACAGTGCGGAGCATGATTTTGTAGCACTCGCGCATCAGGTACAGCAGAGGTACAAAATATATAGGCTAACGCCAACAGAACGTTCAGTGGCGGCAGGTTGCGCACTTGATTTTTCTTGGTCCGCTGATGCGAATAAGAAAAATAAAGTAAGTAACCTACCACCATGCAACCCAATAAAGTATCCAAACATTTCAAATTAGAAAGTTCACTCTTGGCAATTCTCTGTCGAAGCAGAGGAACCCAGCTAGAAAGCATTGTTTACATTTTAGCTTTTGTTCGGAGCCTGTTCGTGTAGCCTATATATTCTGTGGCAGAGGAGCCAACCACTTGAACGACCCTTCCGCGTTGAACTCTTACCACATCTTTGTTTCAAGCACATTGTTGAACTGCTTGATGATGTACACTTTAGTCATCGGGTAGTAGCTGTACATGTTGATCTTGTGTGGCTTCATCAATCCTTAACACTTAGAGTTTTAGAAAGTTTTAAATCGCCTCAAGTCTGTCCCTGTGTAATTTAGAGTTTGTTGACAAATTGCGTGATAGCTTTCCCATCATTCTTCAGCATTCTTAATTCATCGGGATATTGTCCTCAGTTACTCAGATACTCAGTTTCCATTTGGATTCATGCTAATGAAAGGAGGGCGATGAATTAGACGCACTGTGATTTACCTTGATATTAATAGCTGAAAAAACAGTGGAATCAGTACGCTCAAACTTTTAGGTTATGTCAACGAGGAAAAAGCAGGAAGACCTACCTAAACCTCCCAAGGAAAAGAGAATTAGAGGGGGAGGAGCTAGGGTGCCAAAGAGATATGTGATGGAGAGGAAGTTTCATGGTTTCATGTCACCTGTTATACGTTATTATTATGATTTTGTGTGATAGAGTACGATATTTTGTGTGTTCTTTCAACTGCTTAAAAATTAATTCGCTTTTATGATGAGAAGATTTTCTCCCCTGGGAAGTTTTTAGTCAAGCGTGGAAGAAGAACATTGCTTCCTTTCTCTTTTACTAGCATACTTTCATTCGAGGAAAATCTGTCCCTTCAAGTAAGAAAGGGAAATTCAATTTATAGATCTTACATGTTATAAATAAAGAAATATTTTACTTGAAATCACTTCTTTGAAACAAAAAATTAACCAAAATCCACCCCATCCCCTCTTGGATTGGTCCAAGCTCTTTTTGAACAGCATTACAAATCTGAGTCTAATACTACTCACAGTACTGAACTTTGCCAGCTGTCTCGAATACCTTTAAACATTTTAAGATATTAATGTATCTTTTTCCTCCTCATTGCAAGTTAATCCTTGTTTCGTCCGTGAGCACATCTTCAGTTTCAGACTGGAATACCAGTTTCAATTTCTGTAATTTGACCAAACCAAATATTAGGAAGGTTTTACCTGTGATGGTCCATTTCACATAATACTTGATCATCTACTGTAAACCGGCAGTTGAATGCTGCTTCCACCTGTCATTGTTTTGAAAATCTAATCCAATGTTGTTCTTGCGTGGCCTCCAGTTTGGATGGAAGTGGAGTTCGCATTTCAAGGAAGCTGTCTCCAGTCACGAGTAAAGATCTTGACTTTATTTTTTACCTTTATCTTGAATGCGTTGCCTTCAAAATCCCATCCTCAGCTGTGACTGTATGTTCCACCCTCTTCCCTTCCGCGTTTGTTTCTCTTCTCTTTGTACTAACATACGTTTTCTTCATATGGTCTGTTGATATCTCTGTGTTGTTGCCACTTTCTGCACTTGGGGTGGTCCAAGCTTTAATCAATGGGCACTGAGAGTTCCTTGCATGACTGCTCTTGTAAAAAAAATAATTAGCAATTTAAAAAAGATTTTCATTTTATTGTTTTCGAGACCTGTGTGGCTTAGGGATTACACTTACTGTCGCAAGGAGTGCAATTCCTCGGCCCCAAATCTTATTCCTGACGTGGCATTGAACAAAAAATGCTGTAAAACCCCTCAATTTGTGAAGCAGCAAATGAGTACTGACAGGTTGATTATTAAGTTTAATCGTGCCTTCATCTAATGACTTCCATCAATGAATATTCACCTTGCAGTATGATAAATTGATGAAATTCACCTTATAAGTTATCAATTAGATCCAATAAGTGACTTGTTTGCAGATGTGTATGATAATTTTGACATCATGAACGTGTCATCAAGTTTTATTGACACTAATAGAAGTTGTGGGCCATCTCATTCTTGCACCCAAAGAACCTCTTTTAATATTGATTTATGTTACCTCTGTGGATGTTATTAATCAAAAGTTTCTACTCTTCTAACAAATCAATAACAAGAAATCAAATTACTTAAAGTCTTAAATATTGATATTCCTTCATCTGATTAATTTAATTGATGACGATACTTATATCTAAAAAAAAGAGACACATTTGATTTATTTTTCACTAATTATCTTGGATTTAAAGTATCATTGGCCTTGTATGTGATTACTACAAGGTCTGTAAAGTCTAGAGAAGCTCTAAATTTTTGTACTAATCGAGGACCCTGCTCAAATAACAGCCTATAACCAAAGACATTGAATAGAGTAGACCGTGCGCTGTGAAATGGAGCGGTGGCCACTTCTCTTCCATTCGCATGCCGCACCGACCGATGAGTGCGGGAACATCGAACCGGCACCGGTGAGGTAAGTGAGCCCCAGCCGTCCCCAGCTCGCGGTAAACGAACAGTGCGCTATATACGAGGTTGGTACGGTTCGGCTCCGAAATCTTTAATTATTAATTGATTAGTGCGAATATTTTCGGCTGATGTGTTCTTTAATCATAATCAAATGTTTCTGTGTGAAGATGTGTTTTAGTTTTCATGATTAAACACGACACATCTCTCAATTTATGGTATGCTTACATGAGCAAATTCTTGATGAACCGGGCAAGAGACAAGAATGATTGTGTCCCGATGATAATTTTTAAACTTTGACTATGTACATTTAGCCTTAAGGAACTACTATTTTTGGTTCATTTGTTTTATTACCTATCTACACTGGAAACTAATACACGACACAACAACGGATCATGAACTAATGGCACATTTTGTTCTTCGTAAAATAAGCCAGAAAGAGCAGTTCTTCATTGAAAATTGTAGTCAACTTAGTGTCTTCAATTTCAAAATAGTGTTGTTTCAGTTTGTGATATTTATTTGTTATAAATGTAATATTAAGTAAATACCCTCAGCATTTTGCTGAAAACATAGCTTAAGTGCTGTGTTTTTTTTAATTTTATAGAGGAAAGTAAAGACATGATAAAAACTCATTTCATAGAATCCACTGCACTGCAATGTGCAGAAAAATTGAGGCACTGGGTGAAAGAATGGCATTTCTTGGTTGCGGTGGTTCAAAATCTCTACTAATATTTCATCAGTGAAGGAAATTCATGGATTTCGTTGAAATTTCTACTGAGTTATTTTTCATGATTCTGCAATTTTCTGTGAAAAAAATCCTTGAAATTTACCATTAGAAACTACTCTACTAAACAAATGTGAGCGACATAGATTCTGGAACATCGTTAAAAAGAGGTGCGAGCCCTTCTCGAGCGCAGCAATTTAATCACAGAGCCGCCTAAAAATGCAAAGGAATTAAGAGCAATTACTTACCCATACTTTTTGAAAATAAACAGTATCCTCGATCGCCAGTCATAAACAAGTGACTGAAGTATTGATTTTGAAATTTTTGAGCAGATTAAATAACATTAAGTTGCGACTCGCAAATTAGTTTGACAATAATGCTTGAACATTATCTTTTTCAGTGGAATAATCTTAAATCTCGGTACTTTGAAACTGCCGAAATCTTTGCCCCTCCTTTTCAGCTTTTCATCAAATCTTTCTCTTAGATCAAGATGGACAATAGCTTTAAGTAACTCTCTCGTAACTTTTATATGCCTTTTTATGTAGGTACCATACATAACACTATTCCTCGTTTTTACCCTTGATTTATATGATTGACCTCATTTTAAATCCTTTTTGTACCTTTTACAAAATTACTTCTTATCCACGCCGTCATCTTTACAAGCTGCACGCATTACAGGAACATCCGTCTGATACGCAGGTCACTTTCCTCATATTTTCAATTATGAAGCGTTTTTTCCAGTCAGTAATGACTGTAGAGAAACGAAAATTGTTCAGAGTAATAGTAAATTTCATGCTATTAACATGTGGTCCTTATAAATCTTACCGAAAAATGAAGTGGAAACGAGTAATTCGCGAAAATCCGAGCGCGCAACTAATTTTTCCAAGTACGCGCAACGCCGGCTCATGCTGCGTGGGACTCAGTGGGGCTCAGTTGCGAGCTCCCACCCCGCCTGCCCATTACGGGGTCCCGCCGAAGTTGCCTTGCTCAGCTGACACGGCGGAGACAGGGAGTGCACGGTCTACTCTATTCAATGTCTTTGCCTATAACTGGAAACTGCATTGTGAGAAAAACGCTTTTAAAGTTTTGTATACGATGTACTACGCCGACTGTGCTTTCCAGGTACCGTATCTTGCTTTTGTGTTTCTGGATGACCCCATCCTTCTATTGAAGGATGCCAGGCTGATGTTGCGATACCTTTTCGGTTTTCACAGAAACATACGTAATTTAAACAATCAGTTTATAGGCTGTTAATGTGCCCAACAATAATTTTAGTTGAAGTTAGTAAGTAAAAAAGATTATAATCACGCAAAAGTAATGCTAAATGAACGAGCAGTCACTATCAGCGATGCTCGCGAACCGAAAACGTTACCGAATTGATGGACGCATGAAAGGCCCTCTTTTGTATAGGCTACTAGTCCACCCCTTGCTCTGGAGGCCTCACTTAACTCAGGTAAAAAAGGGTTTTTGACTTCCAACCGTTACCTAACTACGTTCTACCTATACCACGGCATAGTCCTGGGTAGTGGGTACGGAGAATCTGAAAAGCTGATGGGGGCAATAACGACCTATACGCATATAGACCGTTATTAGTGCGGGGTCCTCAATTGCACCTTCTAAAAATTGGATAAACTTGCCCATAAATGATTTTTTAAGAACATTTCCTGATCGGTTAAAACTTAAAGAAGCGAACGAAAAGATGGACCAAAGCCTGCGTAGCTTCGGTGATCTCAAATTTATTTCAGTATGTTGCTCTTGGAGGGTACAATTTTGATACACATAAATTGATCGGGAAATGAATATGTAGGTCGACCAATAGCCATTCGATCGTCATGAAGTCCATCTACAATTGATAATAAAGCTACCATTGAATCAATTGTTAAGATTCAACCTGGTAAAAAAATATTCACCAATTTACAGAGACTCAATTGAAAAGCTTGCGCTCAATTGACAGACTTGAGACTTCATTAAAACATAAGCCGAGTGCTAGAAATAATGTAAAAGTTTTGATAGGAAAAACTAACATTTTATTGCATGAATGAGAATAACAGGCCGAAGCTTTTTGAAGTCTGGGCTTCATTGTCAGGTTCGCCGTCACAAAGTTTTAAAGACAATGGCCATAACTCAATTGATAAACATTTTTTAGAAATTAAGTTGTAGCCTTGTGTTTAAAAGTTTGTAACAATGATTCTGATGATGAAGCAGAGACTTCGGAAAGCTTCAGCCTGTTATTCTAATTCATGCAATAAAATGTAAGTTTTTCCTTTCAAAACTTTTACATTATTTCTAGCACTTGGCTACCTACATTTCAATATACATAAATCAGTGCTACTACCTCTTCAACATTGTTTTTACAATGTTCATTGAACTTGAAAAGAAAAGCTGTGATTCGATTGAGTTCGCTTTGGACGATAGAATTGCTATGGATTGTTTGGGTCTTATACCTCAATCATTCGTGATCGGTTTACATTTTCAATTTTAGATCAATTTTATATTTGATGTACTTGGCTGGAAGGAAATATTTACCGTACACCCGTATACAAAAGAGGCAGTCTCGAAGAGTAAATATGTTTTAGAATAGTTTAGAAAAAGTATGTTTAGAAAAGTTTGACCTCTCAGGAGAGTTTTACTCAATTTTTTTTTTTTTTTTTTTTTTTTTTTTTTTTTTTTTTTTTAAGAAACACCATTGGATATGCTTTAATGAAATAACGTTTCGACAGTGAAACTACCAGACTACGTATCTCGTTTGTGGTGCAATTTAAAGATCTCCGATGACATTTTATTTTTTAAAAGAGAACAAATCAATATCATTCTGTAAAGTTTTCACAAAGCATTCTTCCTGAAGAGAAGAAAAATTACGGAGGTTTTCAAAAATTGTCGTGGAGTAGTTATCCATTTAAAAAAATAAAGTGAGACAGGAAGTCTGCGCTGTCGCGAACCGAGATACGTGGTTTGGTATTTTCACTGTCAATTTGTTCAGTGTACCTCTATGCTATTGGAACCGCAGAGTTGACCATCCCAATAATTTTCTTTTTAAATGTTGGATAGTTGCATATTTACAAGGTGCCTTTATACTGCAATTGATCGCACAGCAGTCTTTGTTTTTACTTTTCGTTTGAATCAAGTCTCAACTTTTTCTTATTTATCATTTTCACCATTTTGTGCCTCTACACTTTTCTTGTTTAGCAACCTTGCTTAGTACCGAAGGTCTTGATCCAAAGTTCACCACTATCCTTGTCAGAGACCTACTTCGTGTTGTTATCTAACTCTTCAAATCCCCACCTTTACATCCGTTCAGCGGTATACTAGTCAGAGAATGAAATCAGTGACCAGAATACATGTTTTCTCATCAGATTCTCACATGAGATAGGTTTACACATTGAAAATAACAAGTGCTCATAAGGGCCTTCCTCTTCGTATGATTGGTCTTTAAAAAGTGCACAAAACAAGTTTCTGTGAGGCAAATACTTTTCTACATCTTCACCTTAAGAATCTGGCTCAGTTTTGAAGTTTCACTCCTTGCATAATGAGGGTAGTATTTGGTGTCCGAAGTTGGATATCTCGGTATTTTTTTCTAAAAATATCTAGTGCATTTTTTGATACATTTGCTGTTACTTTATTATGAGCGCTAAGTTGGCGGTGCTTTTCCTTTGAATTTTTTGTTTTTTTACGATGCTGTCAACAACCTATTCAAAAGGGGAAAAAGACAACCAATTTTGCGCTCACAGTAAAATCATAGGAAATGCTTCCAAAAATTAACTACTTTTCTGGAAAAAACACAAGGAAATCTAACCTGGAAACACTTGTACTTTAACACTCGATCCAACTTTGGAACTGAGCCTATGTCTTCAACTGATCTTGGGAAGTAAAATTTCCGATACCTATTGAATTTACATTTGAAATCTTTGAATTTTAAGTCCAGAAAGGCCCCCATGATCATTTGTCCCGTTCAGAATTAACTTAAACAAGTAAGAATATAGCTTTTGTGTGCATCAGTTCTAACCCCGTGCTCATATAAATAGTCCAGGCATATTAGATCAAAAATCGGCGATTAGAAAAAAAAAATTATATATAAGGTTTTATGTGCCCAAGTTGTTCATTGGGGTGTCAGGAACTCCCAGCAAAAAGTCCCCAAGAATCCCCTGTACGCTCGACCCCCCGCCCCCCAAAACCCCCAAAAAATCGACCTTTCCTCGGTTTTTCGTAAATATCTCTATAAGAATTGGTTTTAGCGAAAAATGAGTTATTTAGTGAATGAAAGTTCATAAAATTTCCAATAAAAATGACTTCTATGAATTTTTTTGTAAAACGACTTTGAACCCCTCAAAATGGCCGCCGAAAAAACGGGCATTTACGGAAATTTCAGTTTTTTCCCCTTAGCCGCGCAACGGTTTAACATACAGGATCGATAAGCATGGTCCCAGCCCGCGAAGAAGTCGATGTGAAAAGATGAGGCCACGTTTTTTGTTTTGTCTACGCATTTTCGCATTTTGGAGGAATCGTAGCTGCCAAATGACAGAAAAATGATGAATGCTGAAACACATGGCCCAAGGAGTGGAGGGGCATTATACCTAGCAACGCTGGACGAGCCCTTCTTATCTAGAACTCGGGGGGCTTATGTAGCTCGTTTAGGGGCTTCGGTTTCATAAAAATTCCCCTCTCGCTTCTCGTTGCCCCCCCCATCGAATTTATCCCGTGGGGCTCCTTCATATGTTTTGCGATTTGCGATTAGTTCGAGAACTGATCTCAAGCAGTTGCACGGACTTTCACCCTCGATTCGCGTTGTGGCTGTGTCATTCTTATTCCAAGCATATTATATATCTGCATATTTATTATCATATTATTAATATGCAGCGTCCGATTAATGTATATCGGACTTTATCATGCAAATAAAAATATCGAAAGTTTGAACGAACATCGTTTCATCAGGTTTAAAAAAGGTGCAGTCACGGCTAAAAAAAGTAGTCTCGAAATTCTACCGCTGATAGAAGATGCCGCCAAATTGCACTGTTTTAGAGCATTCCTTCAAATTCAAACGTTGCGCGGTAATGCACACTCGCCTTTAAATTGGGGGTGGAAATTGTATCCGCAGCTTACTCCTGTACGAACCACTTTAGGGCCTGCACCTAAACATGTTTTGGACGCAATTTTCTGTGGCTGTGTTAAGGGTTGCAGAAAATCGTGCGGTTGTAGATAAACAGGCCTGAAATGTTCAAACGTTTGCTTGCATTGCAACGGCATCTCGTGTGATAACTCGCTTGTGCTTAATACAGACGAGTGGGAAGAAGAAGCCAATATGGATGACGCGAGGGCAACACCAGAGTTGAGCGGTAATGAGGCGGTAGAAGAAGGAGAGGAAGATAAACAAGAAGAAGAGATGGAAAAGAAGAGAGAAAAAGTTGTAAGCAATTACGCACTTAAGCCAAAAAGACGACGATTATTCTAAGACTTTTCTCTAAGTTTTACAGCTGGACATTCCTTCAAAAAAGTTATTCGGCTACCACTTGCTATCGAATAAGTAATTGTACTTAATTAATTAAAATATAGTGCTTTACAATGATTATTAAATGAAACAAATCGAAAATATTATTTGTGATTAATATTCTGATCATTTGTTCTTTAGCACGGTTTTATAATTGACTCTATTCAAGCTCAAAGTAGTACCTGAACACCTTATACTTGAAAAGATAATCATTCAAAAAATCTGAGCCCCCCCCCCCTCCCCCCGCTTACAACCACCTGTACTGGAGCTGGAGGTATCGAAGTGAAAAAACGAACATTTAAAAATGTGTTTTATTGCTTTACTAGAGACAAATCGAAGTGAAAAAGAGGGATCATTCAATTATAAAGTAGGTAATGCTCTATTTCTACTTTTCAGCCCCCCCCCCCCCCAACTTTCAATGCACAATTTCTGTTTTCTGGATGGAAGAATCCCGACTCTCCTCCCTCTTCAGATGCATTACGTGATAATTGAACGCTTCCTTGCTCCAGCAGAACCGTAAACTTAAATGAGTAACTAACCGGCACTTGATTTGTTAGGCCCGGGTGGAAGAGTTTCGATATATCATATTTCCGTTGATCGACCGTGAGTCTAAAATGATCGATAATAATCATTTCTAATGTGAAATTCAACGCTCTTTTAGAATCCGCAATTAACTTTTACGTAAGAGCAGCCGTTTCAATGAAAAATGAGCATTTTCGGGAAAAAACTGAAATTTCCGTAAATGCCCGTTTTTTCGGCGGCCATTTTGAGGGGTTCAAAGTCGTTTTACAAAAAAATTCATAGAAGTCATTTTTATTGGAAATTTTATGAACTTTCATTCACTAAATAACTCATTTTTCGCTAAAACCAATTCTTATAGAGATATTTACGAAAAACCGAGGAAAGGTCGATTTTTTGGTGGTTTTGGGGGGGGGGGCGGGGGGTCGAGCGTACAGGGGATTCTTGGGGACTTTTTGCTGGGAGTCCCTGACACCCCAATGAACAACTTGGGCACATAAAACCTTATATATAAATTTTTTTTCTATTTTTCCTATAATGCCCGGACTAAAAAGCAAACTTGATTTAAGCTAAATTGAGCACCGAACTAATTTCCGTGTGATCTATGATCGAAGGTTTTTTTCTATTGCTGAGTTCTTCTCAAAAAGTTTGCTGGTGGCACAAAGAAAGGGAAACGTTTTATTTAATTAAACACTAATTTTTGCTGAACAAAAAAGACCTTGGACAGATCTATGTTGAATCTTCGTTGACTTTGGTTTTTTTGTGAGCGGGATCTTTGAATCAGTGATTATAATGTAAGCTACGAACGTTGATTTTTCATATTTACCTTAGTTGCAGGAATTTCCAATGCCCTACACATGTTTCCACGTGAAATTTTGAACAGTAACTAGATCCATGGGAAGTTAGATTCTTATGTATCTATTGCTTTATCAAACATATTTTTTTTATCAGAATAATTTAATAATTGATTTTTGTAGATTTTGAACTACCCATCATGAAAGGCCTCTATCTGATTTAATGCTGTGAATCAGTTTTAATACCATCAAAATTACTCATCAATACTTACCGGTCAATATACAGTCAACCTCTGCTGTAAACAAAACCGCTATACCTGAAATCCGGCATTGGTGAAGTATCGGGTGGTCCTTCGAATTTTTTATGTTAACTTTAAGTAATTTGTGCTGAAAATAGCGAATGTAACAGCACCGCAACACCTCCTATTGCAAATGAATTTTGATGAAATGGAACATTATTTTAATATCTTGCCTGATAAAGCCTTTAAGTACGAAGAGGGAAATAAAATTTTGTGGTAAGCCTGCAAGCTACCAAAATAACAGATTACAGGTGTAGTGTTCGTGGAGATCATTTTCAATAAAAAGAGGCCTCTCCTCTCCATTGAAAAGTCTAGGAAACCAAGGTGCTCTTAAAACAAAACAGTGCTAAATATGTACCTAGAATAAGACAATGGCATGAATGCGTGGTTTTTTTGTGTTTTGTTTTTTGAAGGGTGGCTTTGCTTTCGTTCAACTGTCAATCCTCACTACTATATCTAATTTTTATGAAACATTCTTACCGCTAAGTACTACAATCATACTGCAACCAATGGACCAGTGCATCATTGAGTGCTCAAAAGGTTATCTCCTTGTAAGAATATCAATACGAATCTTTGAAAACAGGGATTTGGTTCGCTTTCCAAACTCTTACCCTTTGATGCTTTATTGCTTTCTTCTGTTCAACAGGCAATTGATGGCACGTGCCTGTTGACAAACTTAATCCAATACCGTAGGAAAAATAATGCAAACTGTACAAATTAAAATAGAAGATGTGCTTTTTAAATTTTACCCCTTAGCTTTGTCTTCTTTTAAATTTGTTTACTTATCGCCCCTCAAAGGACGCTCAATATAACGAAAATTTCATTCTAGCCTTTGACATGCAGGGTTATAGCAGGAGTTGACTGCATAGTTAAGTACTCCCCCCCCCCCCCCCCCCCCTATAAGTTGGCAGAAAAGCTCAATCGTTTAAGGTCGAATGGTTACATACATATTATTTTTCTCAGTCAAAATGCTTTAAATTTTAAGCTTAATTAAGCCTTAAAAAATCTGGTTATACCAGGAAACTTTTTAATTTCCAGTCGTATTTAATCGCAAAACATGAAAGAAAAAAAAAATTATTAAGTAACCACCAAAGATATGATATTGAGTTAGTAGAGCTCATAAGCTTCTACAAAATTTATATGATGTAAGTTAAAGCAAAAAATACAACTGATGCAAAGAAAAATATAATTCACCCAGCTGACTAACAATGTGAGCAGGTCACTTAGTGACTATCTTAGTTTTTGACCTGAGTCTGTTGGAAAGTTCCTTTATACGAGACTGTTCGACTCCTATTTCGCTGTCTCCCTAAAAATGAGCCCTGTAAGTTCAAAAATAAGAAGTTAAAAATAGTTTTGTTTTTTTTCATCTGAGTTTTTGTCGTGATTGTGCAATTTTTGTTTTGATTTTTTCAATTAACCCAATCATCATGGTAACAACAAGTGCGTTTTGGGAGAGTAGCCTACTGCACCATAGCTGCCTTTTAACTTCTTATGAGGTAATCGTCTCTACTTAGTATTATTTTAAACCAGCGAGTGAAAAGTACTAGTGATTCAGTTAAATTTCCTAGTGATTAGTGTGATTCGAGGTCCGAAGTGTGAAATCAAGATGATAGAACCTTGTTTGAAGAGTGCCAACGGTTTCTCGTAGATACCATCCGAATTCGACATATTGGGATGGAACGTTAATTCACACCACATGATTCGATGTTCTCTTCTCAGTTAAATACACCTTTAGCTCCTCAATTATAGTTGTAAATTTAGAATGAGTCAGTTAAGCTCGGGAGGGATTTGCCTGCAAATAGTCGAATCTTACAGTTTTCGGTACGAGAAGAACGATGCGCACGTCAAAATTTCACGAAATATTGTCTCCGCGGAGATATAACGCTTCCTTTTTAGGGGTCCTCGAAAACATGTTTGAACCGACCGCCGTGAATTCTTGGATCTACGCGTCATAAGACGGGAAGATGGCGGCGGCGAAGCCGACCTGCTTACTACCGCCACGCCGCCGTTGTTGACATCACGATTTCTCGTTTGAGGTTAAGTAAGTTCTGTGTGAATGTTTCATATCCTACATACATCTGTATCGCATTCTGATTGAAAAGCTTAGAGAATTAAGAACAATGGATATGAATTTCAAACAAAGTAACCGACATAACCTCCAATTGACCAACAAAAACATACCGCCAACGCGTCGCCGCCGTGTATTCTTCCACTACGCTTTCCGCCGCCATATTGATCGTGACGTGTACGTCCAAGACCTACGAGCGCGCAGTTCAAACGCCGTTTTAGGCCACCCTAATTTTTGGCACTTTCAAATAAACTTTTCTCCTGTTTGCAGTCATCAAAAAAATTTAGGAAAAAAACCGTAAGCTTCGGTCACTTACTACTTTCGAGTGACACAATAAAAAAAAATGACTTAACTGACTCATTGGGGTTTTTTTTTTTTTAATTCCAATTTTAAAGATGAATCACTGGAATTTGTATGTTTCTCCTTGCACTGCTCAATGAAAAATAATAATGAATGGGCCTGTTGCAAACTTTTGCTAGAGCAGAATGAAGAGTTGTTTCCTATAGATAATGCCTCAAAAATCACGATGAGCGCATCGGCAAAGTCTGAAATGCACTCATAAATTCACAATCTGCGTAAGAAATTTGCGTTATTTTGAGCTTCCCGCTTCAAAAACGATACTACTGCACAGGTGAACATTTTGTTAGAGGAGTCGCTCCATCGTCGGCAATATTCATCATGGCCGACGCTTGCGCAGTTCCTCGCGTAATTCGAGGAGAGTTCAAGGTCAATTCAGGCGGGCGAGGAAAATATGAACGTAAACACGCCGATTGTTATCTGGTTTAATTCTGTTCAGGTGTTATCTCGTCCCATCACACGTGTTTTGGCGGACTGGCGTCGGCCATGATGAGTATTGTCGCCAATGGAACGACTCCTTTAACAAAATGTTCACCTGTACCGTAGTATCGTTTTCGAAGCAGGAAGCTCAAAAATCTTACGCAGATTGTGAAGTTATAAGTGCATTTCAGACTTTGCCGATGCGCTCATCGTGATTTTTGAGGCATTATCTGCAGGAAACAACTCTTAGTTTTGCTCTAGCAAAAGTTTGCAACAGGCCCATTGTAAAATTCTCCTTATCAGCCTGCTCTGTCGGAGAGAGCAAAAAAAACCTAATGTACGAGTATGTCTTTTTCTTTAATTTTAAATTTACGGCATGTTGTTTGCCTCGGGAAAAATCTTTTGTCGACTTAAACCTGGCTTGTTTTGTTGGAGCCAACCTTTGTTTTTGACTTTCCCTCCAGCTTATTCTTTTGATAAATCTAATAGTGTCAAGTTTCTAGTTAGTTGTTACGTTGATTCTTTAATGATCCAGCCCTTACTGGAGTTGCCAATTAATTACCGAACAATTTTTTTTGTGTGTCAGTTGTTAAAAAATACCATTCCCTTGGCCTCTAATTGTAATCCTTTTTGTGAACTTTTGATATCTACCCGTGATTACCAGAACAAACTCCCCTTCCTCCCTCCACTGTGATATTAGTATATTACACTTTTCAAGAGCCTCTCCCCTCAAGTTAGCATGTTTAGTAAATCCATTAAAATACCGATTATAACTTTTCAAGATTAAAATCCTATCTCATCGTGCATTGGCCCATAGTGAATTTTGACAGAACCCAATTTTGATTCTTTGCTTCATATCATGTTGTTAGACCGCAGTAACTGATTATAAGAGGTTTTTACGTCGGATTATTTATTTTTTTGTGCTATCTTCTTATCTATTCTTTAGTCCTAATTTAAACTAGCCTAATGGATATGACCGTTTTATAACACTTTTAAAGGGATATCTTGTACACATCGTATTTATGCATGGACTAACTTTAAAATTTTTTTTCCTGGGCTAACATCAAAGTATGTACGATTATTCTATTAAAAAAGCGTTTTTCACGCTATGTTTATTTTTTATTTCTTATAGGATGGTAAACAACGATCATTTTTTTAGGTTTTACTCCGCTTCATCCCTTTTTATTCTGGTTCGTACATAGCCATCTGATTTCATCCTGATGTAGCGCGTTTTATCTGTGTTCATCCTCTTTTGACATAATGTATCCCTTTATCCTATTTTATCCGGAACCCTCATGTTTCATCCAAATGTACTGCAATGTATCTGGTACATCCCACTTTATCTTGGCTTCTCCTATCGATCTTTCCCAGTTTTTCCATATTTGTACCGATTATTCTCGTTTTATTCCTATTTGTCCTGTTCCATACCGGTTTATGTGCAAAGTGTCACAGGTTGAACCAAATAGAATTTAATTGGGCGATTTTTCAGGTCCCATTTAAGACTTTTCCCCCCTACACATATGGGTCGTAAAGTTAAGCCCCACGAGGCTGCAACCACCCAAAGTTTTAAGTAAATATCCAGGTTTTTTTTTTCATACTTTAGAGACAGTTTTTGCTCGGGTGTCCTGAAAATTTTTGGCTGCTAGTAATACAGCATAGGCCAAATTTGAGGTAAATATTAATGCCTGGTAAGTTTTTAGGGAGAATTTGAGAGATCCTCAACTGAAAATGCGTCAAATTCGGTGTCAACTCTTAGATGTTTGCAGTTTTCACTATGGATTCAAAAAGAAGGAAAAAAATATGACTGGTATGTCCTTGGAGAATTTTAATGAGATCAGTCGTTTATGAGGTATGCCTTAACACTGGTTGGAAATTTGTTCCCCCTCTTTTTCTTGTTTCACCCATCCTTAACTTAATCTCCCACCTATGACTGATGCATGGGTTCAAACGAAAAGCAGGTAAAAAGAGAGGAGAAATATTTCCGAGTGTTGATGAGTCATGATCTGTGGATAAGAAAACCGTTGTGTTGCAAAAAATAAGGGGAACCGAGTGACATAGTGGTTGACACCAACCCAAATCAAACAGTTAAGCACTCCCTTTTTAAGGGGCACGGCTTCACTTAAATGCTGAATATCTTGGTAACGATTCATCCCATCAAAAAAATGCTGAAATTTCCGCATTCGTAATTTTTCACATTCTTTCTAAATTAAAATGTGTAGTCAAAACGACAGTTATGTCACCATACATAAAAAATTTAATACATTTTAAGTTGTGGATCCTCTAAACACTCATCAAAAAATTACACAACAATTTACGATTTATCATACTCATTTATTTGGCTTTGAAATGGTTTTGAATGGTTAAAAATTACTTCTAGCTACAAATTTTTATGACAATCGACCCAAAATTATTCCAAAAATTGATCCAAAGATGCAGGTATTTTTAAAACTTTTGGTGGTTGTGGCTTCATGGGGTTTAACTCTAGAACCCATGTCTGTATGAAAATAAGCCTTATTTTGACCTAAAGAATCACCCCCTGAGATTCTGCTCGGGCGTCGACCCCAAGAAATCCAAATCTAACGGTTTTGCAGTTCTCAACGTATCGCTGATGAGGTAGAAGGGTGCCCTAAACTCATAAATTCGACTGGTCCAGGGCTTGTCCAGTACCCCATCAGCAAGGTCCGGGGGGGGGGGGGGGGGGGGAAGGGCTCCGGGACTGTCAGATTTGGATTCCTTACGGTTAATTACACAAGTCAACACCTTTTTTCTGGGTCTCTACGTCAGTTTTATGCTCTAGCATTTCATGGAGCTGGGCCCGACTTTAGGGTGTCAATATTTTGCACAGGGATGGGCCGATTTTGGACTTTCTGGTATGAATTCAGATCAAAATTGTGACACGGATCTCAATTTTTAAAGGCAGGACTCCCCATTTAGTAGCCTCAAGGGGTCAGGGAGGGAAGGGAATTCAGGATGGTGAAATTCGGATTCCTTGGGATCGGTTTCCTCTTCGCCCTTGCAATCCCCGACTTCATCCGCCTCGAAATAACTGTGCAGAAAATCTGATACAGGTGGTCGGGGAAACACTACTGTGTTTGAAGAGCTTTTATGTTTCTCAATGATTTTCCAAAAGTACTTTCTGTTATACTTCTGCTACCTACATTTCTTTTAATTTTGTTAATGGAATTTCTTTTTTTACTTTTTATTTTTCATTTTTGTCTTGTATTTACTTTTTTCTTGGAGGACAGTTTGGTGCTAAAATCTCTGTGTCTCATAGCTTTAGCAGCTTTAGTTACTTGCCTTTTTTATAACATTATAAAATCTTGTTTTGAGAGCTGTTTCCTCAATTGCCTGCGTGAAGATTCCTAAGCCATCTGAGTCAATATTTTTCTTATTTTCCTCACTATCAAGTAGCCTGAGCTTCAAATTCTCACTAAACTCTTTGGCTTCCTCTCCGCTCCCTTAAATAATGCTACTTCCATACTCGATTTTGGCACATTTTTGGGTGTAGGATTTACCACTTCGAATGAATTCAGTTTTATTTTTAAAGTGCATGAAAAATGGCCGGATACCGTTAATTTATTCTACACTTCAAAATCTTGTATCAGATGTAGGGTTTGTGAATTTTCAGACAAATCCATCTCACTTCTTCCTTTTGCCGTCAATAAATAAATTGAGCTGGTGAGTAGAGCCTGTTTCAGATAAAATTTAATTTTTCGCTGTACGCGCAAAATAGAGAATTGCCTATCCCTATCATGCAGTGGAAAAGGACAAATTATCCAAAAGAGACGATGCTAGAGATTTTCCGACCGTTTATTAAGAATGGTAGCACCTGACGTTTCCATGGTTTCAGCTAGTAGGGTACCTACCCACTCAATTCACTTTTTTATGACTTCATTTTTTTCTGTATTTATTCAGATTTATTCTAGTGATGAATAATTCGTCTTTAGTTGAAAATTCTTTTAATTTACCAACTCTTGTGTTACACTCTCCGAAAGCAATGATATGAGCATCTGTCAATTTTTTAATTCACTTCATTTCAGTTTAATTTACTTTTTCATCAATTTTTTTCCTATATTACTCGATTTTTTCTACTGAGCAAATCGTCATTAGTTGAAAATTACTTTAATTTACCAATTCTTGCGTTAAACTCTTTCAAGGCAACGATATGAGCATCTGCCATGTTTTCAGTTTTTTTCTTTTAGCACCATCTCAAATAATTCAGTGCACACATAATTTTCTCGGATTGAGATTGTACAAACAGCTCCTGTTAACTTTTTGCATCCAATCGATGTCTAGATGTATTACAACTTGTCACTTCCCTTGGGCGTTCAGATTTACATTACCCTTTGTATTGGAGCGTTTTTTATCATAAATAAGATGCTCCCAGATGCCCTACCACTTGACTTGCTCATAGTAGCATTGCTGGAAAACATAATAAAATGAATAAAATAGTAATTGAAGGGCTTCAATGACAAGGTGCATGAAAGCAGTTTTTACTCTCCATTTTTCCATCTCCATCTCTCCGAAAATGTTTCTGTTATCACCATGATGTTGTAAGATTTTTTCTCTTCTAATTCCGTATTCGTTAGGTTGCTTTCGTTTGACCAGCCGGAGCAATTCCACGTTAAGAGTTTCCGGTCTGGTTAGGCACTCTGGTCCCTGTAACAGTGCTTCAGGCTTGGTAAAATGCTTTGCGGAATATCACTAACATTTTTGTTCACTTTCTTATTGTAACAAAGGACCCCGCAAACTCCCTTATTGGAAAGTGCACCACGATCGATTTTTAATTTTTCATTGCATTCAATGCCTCTCAAGATGCTGATCAAAAGCCATCATTGCGCCAACGTTCTACGAAGCACCGTTTTCGCACAACACGCCCGGAAAGTTAAAATTATTCGGCGATTAAGAGTCAGAAAGAATCCTCATTTCAGCACTCGAGTGAATGGTCGGCTGTGTGTCAACAAGGAAATGAAGGGAACTCTAGCACCGAGCGGCAGTCTTATCTCGGATGCCGCACGCCTTTTTGCTTTATGATCCAAATTAGTTTCGTGATGAGCGTAAGAACAGGAAAGTCGGAACAAAGCAGTGAACGTCAAACGGACGAGAGCGGGAGGGAGATAGACCCAGAGTAGGTAGGAATAGATAAGAAGGCAAGGCACTCGGTATGTTTTACCTTAATTCACATCAGACCTGTTCTCGAATGCCTTGTTCTTTTTGACTCTTTATCGCCGAATAATTGAAGCGTTCCGGGCGTATTGTGCGAAAATGGTGCATTTCAGAAAGTTGGCGCAATGATGACTTCTAATCAGCATTTTAAGAGGAATTGAATGCAATAAAAAAAATTAAATATCGATCGTGGTGCACTTTCTCATACGGTGTGTGTCGGTTCCTTTCTTTTCAAAATATGGCAACTGCTCAAAGAACTATATGCGTTATATCTATGTACACGAATTAAATTTACAAAGGCATCAAGAGACAAGGTATTATTAGGTAATACAGATTATCTATTAAACCAATAATTTTGGAACTCTCTATCTTTTGCTCTAAAAAATATAATTTACAAAATTGCTCTCTTCTGTGTCGTTTTCGAAGGAAATAGGAGTGAAAAATGAATTGTTTACCATTCATATACCTTTTTATCAACAGACACGTGGCACTACTCCTGAGGCAGGCCAGTTAAAGGTACGTGCGCTCAGGTGCAGGTAACACAATAAACTCTGTGCTGCATGCTGCATTATCAATCAGAGGCATTTATTTATCATTTGTCTTAGGTCTCCTGTTCGCGAGATATGATAGGCTCCAAGTCCCAATCTGATGTCATAACATGCCTACTAGATCATACGTATAACTGAAGAATGTACTTTCCAGCTTCCTTTCTCTTGAAAATGGAACAGAGAAAGTTTAATTTTGAATTTTATTGTGCTCAGGAGTTTTTAAAGAAAATCATATTTAATAATGGCGAAATTCAGCTGGTCCCAAATCCATTGCTTTTTCGTGCAGTGTCGTTCATGAGTCTACTTTTCATGAGGGTCTTTTGGTTAACCTTTTGGTAGTTGAAAGCGGAAGCTCCATACATTTTAATACTTAATCATTCTTTTAGTTTCTAAAGTGGCTAAGGATAGGTAGTTCCAAAGTTTTCACTTCATCTTCTTAGGAACTGAATTTATATTAAAATAGTTTCTCCTGGGTGCCCTAAGTTATAGAATCGCTTGGTCGTCTCATGTCTAGTTATCACCTAAAAGCATATGGTTTTTTCCTTCAGGCCATTGGAGCGAGGCATGTCATGGGGCCACCCCAAAGTGGGAACAGTCGAGCCAACAGCGGTCGTGCGGAGAACGCACTCGACGCTCTGCTAGATGAACTTCAGACATTTTCAAAACAACCCCCTCCTACTAAAGATTATTCTCAACCAGCTTCAGTCGCTTGTGCACACTCTTATCCTCCAGAACCCAAACCTCCAGTTCCGGAACGCTCTGTGGAACTCATCAACAAGCGAGTTCCTCCGCCTCCACCACCTCGTACCAGCTCTAAATCACCCCTTGCGTCCCCAACTACCATCAGCCCATCTAGCACTGTTACCACCGTAACAACGTGCAATGTTGGAGGCTCATCTGTCCATCTCAAACGTAACAAGCCGTCACGATCAAGCTTGAAGAAAACCAGTTCTACCTCTGAATCAGCGATTTCCAACTCATCTAGTTGTGAAAGTGTCAACTCAATCAATTCGCAAGACGGAACGCAAAGCAAATCTCGTCAGGAGGAGCTTGAAACGCGACACCAAGAGTTATTACGCAAACAGAAGCAACTTCAGGAACAGTACACTCGATTGCAGCAGCTACAACGGTCAGGTAATTCCACATCACTCACATCTCCTCATCAGGTTGCCCCTGACCTGTTACAATTAAAGAAAACTGGCTCTGAATCAAACTTACTTCAAAAATTTAACTTTAGCCTGTCAGTTTCGCCAGGTTTATCAGGATCATTATCACAATTAGCACAAGTTGTCACTATGCAGACAACAGATGGAAATAAAACCGAGATTGATTCAGTAAATAGTGATATAAATACCCCTGCTAAAATTGGTAATCGTGCAGTAGCCAATAAAGTATATGAAACAGACATTCTTTGACTTGCCAATTCTCAGGTTTCCTTTACACTAACCATCTTCTCTTATGTTTTTATTTAAGGCTCATAACTTTTAATTGGCTCTTTTTAATGCATCAACTAAGATAAAGGTCATCAGTAAAGTAGGGTACCTACACAGAAAGATTGTTAACTTTTTGAAGCAAGAGATTTGATAAGAATTACAGACTATTTTTTCTATACATATACATTTAGAAAAGCGGAAGAAAATTGCAGAATCTCTGTGAAATTTCCAAGGATCGGAAAATTTACTCGGACGTGAAAGAATAAGTTTTTCGTTCCCCTCTCTGAGTATAACTTTTTCTGCTGTCTCTTTTCTTCCTCCACTGCTTCCCTCAAGAAACAGTCGCAATGTTTTTGATCCTGGCTTCTAATTTCAAAGTGAACTCAGTCCTAAATACCGATAAATTTTATTAGAATTTTATGTATCCATATTGATAATCAAAGGTATCAATATTTAAATGATATTGGCGCACCTTATCATAATATTGAACTACCATCTTATCAGTAATGACCCCCATTTGTCGATCCATTCATCTCAGTTATTCTCAAGCTCTGCTGTGGCTTAGAATGGAGAAGCTGCATGGTTACCTACATGGTTATGTTCACACGGTATCCTGAAACTCGTAATTATTACCCAGTCCTCTGACTCTGTTATCAACGTCTTAAAGCCCTCTAGAAAAAATTACAGACTTGCTCTCCGTATCCAGCCTCTTCGAATAAAAGTGACAGGACTAAACAACAAACAACTCATTTTAAGCAGTGGAAATGACGGTAAACTTACCCAAGTTGCCAAAAATCCTTTAAGCCTATTGTATTTACTTTTTCTCTGTATGAATGTACACAATTTCAAGAACCTAAAATCCTGATGCTTGTAGTGGAAGATTATTAAATTTTCTTTTCATAATTTTGTTTCCCATTGGACAAATACATTAGTCTTGGAATATTGTATTGGAGTATTACATCTGTTTAGTAATTGTAAGTGCAGTGCATTTTTCTTCCCACCTTTTTTTTTTTTTTTTTTTATTTATTTATTTAATTATTTATTTATTTATTTATTTATTTATCTATTTATCAAAATGAAGAATCCAGACAGAAAATAACATTGAGAGTTGAAGCATTTTTTTATTCTTTTTTACTAATTTATTTTCTCGTATTAAGCATAAGGGGTAATTTAAATAAAATTCAATTGTTGAAATGTGAAATTGTTTACCTCTTTAGAATGTATTTCATTTTTGCCTTCAGTTAAGAGTCTCAAAATCTGAAAATGTTTGTATTTAGGGAAGATTAAGGTTGCGCTGATGGGCTTTATATGTGTAACATGGTGTCAAGGACCGGATGAGTCAGGAAAATCGAGATTTATCGGGGCATTAAAAATTTCAGGGAATCCGTCCCAGAAACCGGGAATCTCTTCTTCCACCGCCGAGGTACCATTTTAAGGTTTATGTCATCGCACCTAAGCCACCATTATTGACCTCTCGAATCCCCAAATCGTCAGAGTAATATAAACATCAAAATCGCTTATGGAATTATAAAGTCAACAAGCGCCAAAGAATCGGCTGGAAGATGAAAGAAAATCGATTTTCATTTTTGGAACTGCAAAGAATTTTATAAATTTTCTCCAAGCAATCCTAGAGAAGTAGGAAAAAACGTTGGTTTTTCATCGAGGAATGATCTCTCGAAAATCAGGGAATGAGCGTCGTCCAGAATTTGAAACACCATGGTGGAAATGTACTCTAATTATCTGAGGAAACTCCAAGTTTTGGTGTGAAAATAAGTATGAACAATCCCTCTCACCAATTTTACGTAATAGGAACCCTGCATATAATGGACGAAGTAAGACATTTTTTTACACAATTTTGACTGTACAGTGTCCACCTAGTAAAACATTTTTGAATGAAGATGTGCAATTATCCTGTAGAAAGGTTTTAACGGACAGATTTTCTTGTTTGTATCAGCCTCCTTACAAATCGATTTACAATTTTGCATTTTATATCTCCGGAGAATTTACGCCAATTTTGCGACCGAAGAGTAAACTTTGGAGGGGGCACCATCCTTGTCTTTACTCTCTTTAGGGAGTTACTTTTGGGCGTTGAGTGGGTCAACTTGAATTCTTGGGGGTCAGTTAGGGTTTAAATTGATTGTCTTCTGCAAGGTGAATGCAATCTGTTTGCGATCCGAAAAGGAACCTCGCATACTTTAAAACTGAACCCCCCCCCCCCCCCCGTTTACCCCCCAAAAGCGGCTAGAGAGCCTTCGCGAACATGAAATTCGGATTCCTTGGGGTCGATCACCTCGACCATTTAGAGGGGGTCTTTTTTCGGGCCTTGGGTGGGCCAATTCCGAATTTTTAGGGGTCAATCTGGAGTATAATGCTCCGTACTTTTCAATTCTAATTCGATTGAATCGCAATTCGGTCGGGAATCCCGTTTTTTAGGATCGCGCCCTCCCCCCTCCCCCCCTTTACTCTCTATGGGGGCTGGGGGTAGGAGGTTTGGGAACACAAAGTTTGGATTCCTTGAGGTCGATTCCGTATTCAACCCCACGGTCTATGACTTCTTGGGACTTAATAAAATCGAGAAAAAAGCATGTCACGGTTGGTCTAGAACACCGTGTACTAGGTAAGCCTGGGAATATCCTAACGTCTGTGAATTGGCCATACTGTGCGTTAACTGAAACGAGGTCAATTATTGTTGAATTTTTTAGCCCTTGACAGACCTCCGAAAATAAAATACCCTCGAAATGAAATGGTAACTTTAAAGCTTTGTCTTCAAAACTAATAGTATTTACATAGCCCTTGTAACAACGTTGAAATCTAATGATTTGACCATTCCATATGGTCTTTTTAGGATGTGTAGGAAGGAAATTACCACGTTGATCCTGAGAACCCTTTGTGGTGCCATCTTTTTTTCAGGGAAAATTACAGTGGTTTACATTGGAGAAAACAGGACGACGACAGGTATTAAAAATAGTGTTTCCGCATATAAAATACGATTGAAAAGGTGTGAAAGCTAATTAAGCTACAATGAGATATGTCTCTGTGGTAACAGAGTTCTATATACATTCGCATTGTAACGCTATAAACCCGTGTGAATAAAGTCACATCCACAGTATTATTATGAATGTAATTATTATGACGTTGAATAGTTATTCAATAGTTCTGATTGTTGCTAAATGTAAGCAACAAAAGGTAAAGCAAAAGTAGAGTTTGTGCTAGTAAAAAATTTGTCAGACTGAAAGGAGGAAAGTCTTTCACTTCTTTCACGTTCAAAGAAATACCAAGAAACATTACTGAGAGAGCAACTGAAAATCGCATATATAACGCAGGGAGTGGAATAAGGGGTCAAAACGCCCTTAGATAAACCGGGGGGGGGGGGGTCCTAGAAGTAGCCCTCGAAGCCGTAGGGAGCTGTTTGTCCCTCTGAAAACATTTGAACTACTTTCGCAACAAGGAATGTGGCTTTTTCCTCATTTGGGTCATTTTATGTCAACTGTGATAGGCCCGTCACCCGCGCCCTCCGATTTGGCTGAGAATTGGTAAATAGGGTCTTCACATCATTGTAAGAACCTAATTTTTAAGGGCTTTCTCATACGACGCTCCGCTCGCGAGATATTGACCCCCAAAGATGGCGTGGATTTCAACGATATTTGAAAAAGTCCGTTTCAACGAATTCCATTTCCCTGACTCCCGTTTTTTTACCATTATGACTCTCTGTATTAATCTATCATACAGGGTGTCCCAAAAGTCCCTTTCACCTCTCTACAATTTTAGCTAATTAATATTTTGAAATGGAACTTTGGGAAAGTTTATAGATTAATGTTAGCTACGAGGAGGAACCAAAAAAAAAAAAACCCGAAATTTTCCTGTAACTTGGCAATGATGGAAAGTATCTGGGTTCCACCGCTAGGAGGTGTAACTCGGAGCTATGAAGAGTCACTAGGCCAAACTTCAACGTCGTAGCATATCTTCTTTTATTTAGGCGAGACTTGGTTTAAGGGGTTGTCGGGCGAGTTCGTCGTTTTTGAAGATGGGTCAATTTCAGTAACAACACTTAGCGCTCAAGATTTTCTCTCTTACTCGATAAAAACACGACTTTCTCTGTTAACCTTTTGAAGTGCTGCTTCTGGAGGACAAACCTCATCAAAAATTTTACTGTAAGTAGGCTTTTTGCTTTTCAAATGGTGCTGTATCGCCCAAAGCCCCTGTATGGTTCCAAACAGCCATCGCCATTTGGAGCCCCTGTATGGCTCCAAACAGCCATTGCCATTTGGATAGAACCGATGCAAATGATGGATAAAATTGCATTTTTGTGAATGAGGTTGGTTATAGTTCATTTAATTTACTAGCAGATTTTACTTAAACATATTGCAGAAATATTCAAAATATTGGTGTGAAAAATATGGGCCTAAAACGAGTTGTTGCGAATTGATCCCCTATTTAGCGCTCTATCCGGTGACTGCCGCTGGGCGTCCAGCCGGAGTTCGAACAATGAATCACACTCTAAAACAAAGAAAAGCATCTATTCACGTATGTAATGAGTGAAACATGTTCTCTGCAAGATTCACTCCAAGAATTGACAGAGTTTGTTGCGCATTGCCCGTGAAAATCACCCATCTTCGAAAACAGCGAACTCGCCAGACAACCTCTTGTACCAAGTCTCGCCAAAGTAAAAGAGAATGTGCTACGACGTTAAAATCGGGCCTAGTGACTCTTCATAGCTTCTAGTTACACCTGTTAGCGGTTGAACCCGGATATTTTCCACCGTTGCCAAGTTACAGCAAAATTCCGGTTTTTTTGGTTCCTTCTCGTACTTTTAAGAACTCCAACATTTTGGGGCCCTCACAGGGCGTGGCCACGTACCCCAACTTTTTTTCTAATGGCAACCTCCTTTTTGTGACACGTCGACCAAAAGAGGGTAAACAAAAAAGTCTTTGGCGCAAACCGCAAGTCAAAATCTTGATTTGTAACAAAATGGCGGCCAGTCAAAGTTCCGAATAAGGCAAAAATTAATATTTCCGTTATTTACCGGTAAATTCGCGTAAAACTTCGTTCCTTGGATTTTTTGCATGGTTTTCTCCTGCGAATTTAGCATTCCTTTTTATGAGAAAACCAGTTTGTTTCCAAATGGCGACCGTAAAAATGACAGTTCAAGAGAAAATTACGAGTGTCTCAGCTGTTTATCAATGGATTTACATCTAAGTTCGTGCCTGAGAGTTATTTGGTACGAGATAATTGAATCCGGCATTGCTTCTTGTTAACAGCTGAGCTACTCGTAGTTTTCTCTTTAATCGTCATTTTTACAGTCGCCGCTTAGAAACCAACTGGTTTTTCAAAAAACTAATGCCGAATTCGGTTTTCTCGTGCCAAAAAACCGCCGGGTGTTCAGTTTCACGCGAACTCTCCGGTAAATAACGGAAATATTAATTTTTGCTCCATTCGGCACTTTGACCGGCCGACATTTTGTTACAAATCAAGATTTTGCGTTGCGGTTGGCGCCAAATATTTTTTATTTATGCCCTTCCAATTGATGAGTCACAAAAGGGGGTTGCCATTGGAAAAAAAAATTGGGGTCCGCAGCCAATCCCCGTGGGGAACCCGAAAATGTTGGAAGTTCTTAACAGTGACTAACATTAATCTATGAACATCTCCAAAGTTTCGTCTCAAAATATTAATGAGGTAAAATTTTAGAGGGGTGGAAGGGACTTTTCGTGTTGTTATGTTTCTAGACCCATTTCTCTGAATTTGCCGTCGAAATTGAGCTAAAAATGATTTAAATGGCTGTAATTTGGGATTTTTCCAAATTTTCAATCGTTAGGTCATGCATTGTTCAAGCAAAATTGTACAAAATACATACTCTTGGATTTTCAATTTTTTTTTCTACTTCAAGCTTAGGATTTAAACTTTAGGATAACATACTTTTTGCGATTGTCATTGTACATTCATTGGAACGTAGAAACATTATTTGAAAATATAATGGATCGATACAGAAAGTCGCATTGGAGAGTCAAAGAGAGGGAAGTGGCCTGACGCAGCAGACGTTGGAATGACCCACTAAGAAATCAACGTTGCTGACTCATTTTAGAACTTATATGTGGAGGATATTATGCGAAAAGGACCTAGTTCATTGGGCAAAAAGGGTTTTACTAAAAGGCACCATGTCACCGAAACGCATTAACCTCAGAGATACTTCCTTGAACTTGCTCGTAGGTATGCAGTTATCCAACTTGAACCACACGAACACCATTAATCAGCCTACGGGTTCTCATAGGTTTTTACCCGCTTTTTCCCATAACGGCATGCCGAGACCAGGCATTTCTTCAACAGATAGTCCTATTAAGTATTTACCTAGAACAGATAGGTGCTTTCATGGATGAGCCAGAAATAGTGGCTCGGTATAGTAGAATGTAGCCTAGTTGTGCCGACTTGTTGGTTCGCCCTTCAATACCGCTGGACCCTCGACAAAGTTGCATTGGTCCATGGCCCTCCCATAAAATTTTTCTAGGTTCGCATATGATGGGGCTGCTGCAGAATTATCTTTTTTGCCAAATTTTCATTAATCTAAGATCAGGGCTTCCAAAATTATGAAGGCACCAACATGTGTGTCCCAGAAATTGTCGCAAACCTCAGGTCAAAATGTTGAGTTTTGACAAAATGGCGGCCGGTCAAAGTTCAAAATGGCGGAAATTTGACATCTCCGTTGTGTATTGACGGATTGGCGTTAAACTCGGAATCCCAGGGTTTTTCGAGACGAGAAAAACGATTCTGGCATTGATTTTCCAGAAAAGTCAGTCTTTTTCAAAATGGCGGCGGTCAAAATGGCGGCCTAGAGCGGGAAGTGGATATTTAGGCTGCTTATCGTTGGATTTGTATGAAACTTGGTATTCGGGGGTATTTTGGCACGAGAAGAACGAATCTTTCATTGGATATCTGAAATTCCGACAAGTTTCAAACTGGCGGCGGAAAAATGGCGGGAAATCAGTTTTACGGCTGTTTACCGATGGATTTGCATGAAATTCGATATCGATTATTCAGTATTTCAAGAATCTAATGCAAGATTCCTTTTTATCGAGCCAAAAACCACCAGGATATCGAATTTCATGCGAATCCATCGGTAAACAGCCGTAAAACTGATTTCCCGCAATTTTTCCGCCGCCATTTTGAAATTTGTCGGAATTTCAGATATCCAATGAAAGATTCGTTCTTCTCGTGCCAAAATACCCCCGGATACCAAGTTTCATACAAATCCAACGATAAGCAGCCTAAATATCCACTTCCCGCTCTAGGCCGCCATTTTGACCACCGCCATTTTGACCGCCGCCATTTTGAAATAGACTGACTTTTCTGGAAAACCAATGCCAGAATCGTTTTTCTCGTCTCGAAAAACCCTAGGAATCCGAGTTTAACGCCAATCCGTCAATACACAACGGAGATGTCTAATTTCCGCCATTCTGTCAAAACTCAACATTTTGACCTGCGGTTTGCGCCAAAAATTTTCTTTTTTTCTTATCTTTCGAATGAAGTATCACAAAGGGGGGGGGGGTTGCCATTTGAAAAAAAGTTAGCCCCCGCCCCCTTAGGGGGGGCCGCCCCCCAATATTTTGGGGGAACCGAAAAGTTGCTACTTCAGACCGAGGAACATTGCCAATGTTTCAAACTTCTATCTCAATTAGGAAAAAAGTTATAGGGGTGGTCAGTGACTTTTGGATAACCCTGTATATTTGGTCCTTTACACCATTGCCGCAGTTATCTGTGTGAAGAAAAAAAAATACCAAAGAAACTTCGTAAGGGAGACTGAGATTGCCATTTCTGCAACAAGCTCTTCCACTGTTTTTTGAATGGAGTTCGTAAGAATTCACTGTTAAAATTGGAGTATTTTCGATCAATTCATTCTACCAGGTGTTTCGTCAGAGGTTAACAACTATGTGGTCTTCACAACCACGTGCTCAAAAATTGTATGTGTTTTAATTATGAATTTTAGTCACTATTAATTAAGATAATTTCTCTATTGTGTTTTCTAAGCGACAGCTTTGTTACCTACTTTTTACTTTATCAGAACTTAAGGCTATAATTTCAGAGGAAGTTCGTTTACACATCGAAAAAATGACTCCTTGTTGAAGTGGAAGGCACCAGAATTGTAATCTTAAGAAACTCTGAATATTTCAGAACATGATTAACTCCAATTAAATCCTAAGTGTTTGTCGCTACCAGAAATTTATGGCGAAAATTTGTAAAATCTTACTGTTGACGAAATCTAGCATGTTCACTTAAGTTGGGTAGTTAACTTTCTCTCCCAATGTTGTCTTCAATCAATTACATATTGTTTGTTCGTGCCGGTGAGTGAAGTCTACTCAACCTTTTCTCAAGTTTTTTCTCTCAATTTGTTTTTGATAGTATGTATTCATACCTTTCTCAGTTGTTCCTTATTTACCCACAATTTATTTCAATCAAATACAGATTTTGTTCTTACTAATACCAATTTCTGCTGCACTTCCTTTATTTTCCCTTACTACAAAAACAGAAATTGATGTTCATTATAAGGACTCTGCAGTGTGTTTCCACTGTGAACGTAGGAACCAGGTCTGTGTGAGAGGGTGAGGGAGGGTGTGTGAGGGTGGGTGTGTGGTAGTTGGTGGGAGGGTGTGTGAGGGTGGGTGTGTGGTAGTTGGTGAGAGGGTGTGTGTGTTGGTGAGGGTGAGGGGGCACATTGTGTAGTTCATCAATCGGCGTGTTGCACCTCGGAGCGATCTGGAGACTATGGACTTATTCTTATTATATTTTTCACGAGAAAACTGTTGATGTGCTTAAAAATACACAAAGGGTTTGAATAGGAGCAATCCTAATCAATAAAGGAAAGGGGAGAAGACGAAAGGACAAGACGATAGCTAGGCAGCCATGATGAATCTGTATTGGGTTGGATGGCTTCCGGCCGTCCTCGGTCACAGTAGTGTACAGGAGAGCACAGCGCTCTCTACATATATGAGATATGGTATACTAGCATACTATCATAACTTCCCTTTTTTTTTTTTTTTACAATAAAAAAAATACAATAAACAGATTGGTCTCATACAATTTAATTAGTTTTATAATCTTTAAGATACGCTGGAGGTTTCCTATCACGTTGACTATTGCCAACCTTTGGGCTACTTTTATTAGAATTTGCACGACCTCTTCCTATATTTGGTTTTGAGGGCTGAGGTTGAGTTGGTGCAATATCCAACTCTGATAGATCTACTGACACAATGTTACTAGAGGGACCTACAATAATATTATCAATATTTTCCGGGGTTAAATTGAATAGGTATGGTAGGTCTTCTTCAGCTGAGAGATATTCTTTTTCCGACATTGGAGTTTGGGGGAAGTGTTGAGATTGACATTCTTCAATTAGCATAAAATCATTTTCATAACAATTAGCCGATTTTTTTTGGAGTTCAGTTGTGAGCGCTTGATCAACTTCACGCTTTTCATCATGATTATGCTTTTTTCCTTTTTTAGCTTTGATGAATACTGTATTTCTTCGGTATTGTTTACCTGCTTCATTTACAATGTTATACGAGCGCGGTTGTTTACATTTTTTTACAATACAACCTTGCTCCCACTCAGCATTCCATAATTTCTTGAAATAAACTGGATCACCTATTTTTAACTCAGAGAGTTTTCCTTTGCCTTTGTGATATTTTTTTCATTTTCTTAAGGTTATCTGATTTCAATTTGTGAAATATGGTATAAGGGATTGGCTTTGATTGGAGGTTCGACTTTTGAACAAACAATTTGGTTCTTAGGTTTCTAGACATTAAGAGATTTGACGGGGATGGCATTTTTCCTCTGGGTGTATTTCTACAATTAAGAAGAGCAACATAAGGATCTTGGTTTAACTGGATGCATTTTTTAAGCATTTTCTTTAGAGTTTGTACGTTTTGTTCAACTAGTCCATTTGACTGAGGATATTTTGGACTCGATGTTTCGTTAACTATTGACTATTCATCACAAAATTTTTGAAACTCTGAAACTCTCTTTTGAACTTTGAAATTTTTGAAAAGGAGAGCCATTGTCAGAAAAGATTATTTCTGGAATGCCATACCTAGCAAACATAGATTTGAGTTGAACAATTAGTGTATTTGCTTTGGTATTGATAATTTGGATTAACTCAGGAAATTGCGAATAATAATCTATTACTACCAGGTACAAGTTTTTGTTTAATTCCATGAAATCCATGCCAAGTTTTTGCCATGGGTATTCTGCTATTTCATGAGGCAGCAAAGTTTCCGCTCTGTTGTTATTCTGAAACATATTACAAATATGACATTGCTGTACTAGTTCCGTTATTTCTTTAGACATTTTTGGCCAGAATACTAATCCTCTAGCTTGACTTAAACTTCTTTGTACTCCAAAATGGCTTTCATGAACAATTGTTAATATTTCTTTTCTCAGGCTTTGAGGAATTACAATTGCTGTATTTTTAAATAAAATACCATCATAAAACGCTAATTCATCCCTGCAGTTAAAGTAGGGGGTTAATTCTCTGCTTACTTTAGTTGGCCATTTTGATGTGCAGTAATCAATGACCTCTAGTAGTATTGGATTCTTATTATATGCGTCTTTTATTTTATTAAGCTTTTGATCTGAGATTGCAAGATTGCTAATGACAAGATTAATTTGTAGATTCGTTTCTTTTTCAATTTCTTTCATTTTTGAAGCACTTTTTAATGGAGCTCTAGACAGAGTATCTCAAATATACATATGTTTATCAGGAACATGAACAACTTCGATATTATACCTTAATAATTTTAACCTTAGTCTTTGCAATGTAATTGGACATTTTCTGATTTCTTTTTTAAAAAGAGTAATTAAGGGTTTGAAATCAGTTTCAACTGTTACGCGGGACATAAATAAGTAGTCGTGAAATTTTGTGCAACCAAATAAAATAGCTAAACATTCTTTTTCGATTTGGCCTTGTATCGACTGAGATTTTGTTAAAGTAGACGATGCATATGCTATTGGCCTACCTGTTGCATTATTACAGCTCCAACAGCATCTTTCGATGCGTCTACATTCATTGATTTAGGTAAGTTTACATCATAGTATGCCAAAACTGGCGCTTCAGTTAACAATTTCTTCATTTTATCAAATTCTAGCTGATGTTCATTTTCCCACTGAAAATGTACTTGCTTTTGTAGCAATTTCCTCAGATTTGGCATTTCAAGTTGGAGATTTTTCATGAAACTTGAAATGTAATATACCATGCCAAGAAAACGTTTCAATTGTTTTACTGTTTTGGGAGGCTTTAGATCTAAAATTGCTTCTACTCTTTTTGGATCAATTTTGACACCATCTTTGGACCAAATGTGTCCTACATAATTAAGCACAGATTGAGCGAATTTACATTTTGGTAAATTGAACTCTAGACCTATTTCTTCTGCTCTTTTCAAGACTTTAATGAGCGTTTCACCGCGTGTCTTGTTATCTCCAAAAATTAAGAAATCGTCAATGGAAATTATCAGATTTGGGATATCAGCTAATTTACGGCACATTTCCGCTTGAAAAATTTCGCTGGCACAATTTAATCCATACGCTAATCGCTTAAAGGACCCTACAACAAAGCGGCCAAATCGGCCTAAACACGGAATCCTACGATTTTCTCAGGGATGAAAGAGGGTCTTTCCGGACACTCAAAACTGGTCATATTTTTTGCCTAACCCCCAGGGAAAAGGGGGGATGGGGGGGGGTCAAAGTCAAAAACTTTAAAGTAGCATAACTTCTCAACGGTTATTGTTGTAGAAAGATGATCTTGGTGTCAAAAGTTCCAGAAAAATGAGAGCTTTCAGAATATATGTGTGAAATTAATAAAATTTTAAATTTTGACCCACTTTTGGGGGAATTATACATGGTCCCCCTTGCGTAAATTTTCGTTTTTCGATGTTTTCGGTCGTTCGGTTCGCACGGAGCAAAACAAAAACAAGCCTAAAAGAAAGTAGAGGACATAAGGTTTAAAACAAGCCCAAGATGATCTTGGGGAAACGATTAGAAGCGGAGTTATGAGTCTTCAAAGTTGACGCGGCGCGCGGAAACCTTGTATGTTCCGAGTCTCAAGGTCACCTGCGCCCCCCGCATTGCCTGCAGGTCACAAGTTTGTGTGTTTTTATGCTTCTGTAAGTCGTTTTTAATGTAAATCATTCAATGAAGATAGAATAATCGGAATTTTTTAATTTTATGGGAGGAGCGAGAGGGGGCTTAGAGTATCAACCATTATGTCCATCATACCTCATTAAACATTTGCTGACTATGACGATTCTGCTCTTATAATTTAGAAGAAACCATGGACCCTCAGTTCAAATATATATGCTCCATACAGAACTGAACCATTTAGAAATTATAACCCATTTGCAGTAAGGCTATGTGGCATCATAGCCTTACTCAATAGGGTGTGTGCTCGACCTGGCAACGGGGCACCCACAGACAGACAGGCCACTAGCCAGAGCCTGGCCCTTTCTGTTCAAGTCGTGATTTCGTTATAATAAACATCTTTGAGTGATCATCAGCGTCTCATTTATTTCGGCTACCGACCCACATCATGGCGACGAGGATAACGTGACGGAAATCAGCGAATTCACCTGATCAGCTAAGAACTGGGGACTGGCCATGCACCTGTTAGGCCACCATGCTCACTGCCGCAGATCATCAGAAGAAAATGGGTAAATAGATTGTTTTAACTCATCCCCCGACATGACGCTCAAGCAGAATCCACAGCTACAGTGATTTCAGTGAATTTTATCCTATCGATTCAGTTCGAATTGTTTTTAATTTTTATAATGTCTTAGTCTCCATGCGCTTCAAGGTTATGACTGATAACAGTACCAGATGAGGCACCTATCATTATTATAGGCTAAGCAATTATTGCATTCAAGATCTCTCATACTCGCAATTAAAACAATGGAATTGCGAACTCCCGATCCCCTTTCTCTCAGTGGAAACGTCCATGAAAACCTGAAACGTTTCAAAAAACAGTGGTCCAACTACAGTATAGGCTACGAATTAGACAAGAAAGATGAGAAAGTTCAAGTCGCTATCTTTCTCAATATATTAGGCACTGACGCAGAAGAAATTCTTAACACCCTCATCATTGCTGACGCTCAAAAGAAAACAGTAGATGGTCTTCTAAAAGTTCTAACTGAATTTGCCAAGCCTAAACTAAACATAGCTTACTGTAGATACTTGTTCAATACGAGAGATCAACAAGAAGGGGAATCATTCGATCAATTTTATATGGCAATTAGAAAATTAGCCGAAGATTGTGGATTCGAAAAGCTGAGAGATTCACTTATCAGAGACCGAATCATCATAGGCATCCATAATGTTCAACTGAGAGAACGTCTCCTCGGCGAGGAACTGCCGCTAGAGAAAGTAGTTTCCTTGTGCCTCTCCGTCGAAGCAGCAAAGAAAAGGTCGAATGAAGTCAATCAACCCAAAGCATCAAGTGTTGATCTAGTCAATAGTGGAAGATTTCAAGGCAACCCCTCAAATCAAGGCAACAACTTCGCTGGACGAGCTCGAAACAACAACTCTGGACAAGGACGAAACAACAACTTCGGACAAGGATACAACCATCAAAGCAGGTACAACTCGCCCAATCAACAGCAGCCGTCAAGAATCATTGATTGTCGTTCCTGCGGTCTACAACATCCTGTGCGACAGTGTCCTGCTTATCGGCAGCAGTGTAAAAAATGCTTGGGTCGAAATCATTTTGAAAAAATGTGCCGTATTAACGAAGTGATTTGTCCTGAAAATTCAGCACCTTCAGTGCACCTTGATGAAATCGAAGCTTCAGATTATGTTTATATCTCAGAAATTAGTTGCATTCCACATAATTTTCCAAAGTCCTTTTCAAATCCCCCTATTACTGATTATAATCTGAGCAAGTGCGGTAAAAGCTCTGAAAGTGAAGCGAGTGCGGGCCGCAATCAAAAAGCAAGCTATCAAACGCATCATGCTAATCAATCAAATCATGTAAATGTAAATGTAGTTTCTTCCGCTGAGACAAATGAGTTCTGGATGCAACAATTGCTGGTTAATAATTCTTTCATTGATTTCAAAATCGACACCGGTGCCGAAATAAATATTTTACCGTGGCATCTTTATCAAAAAGTTAAGACTTTAAGTGATGATTTAGTTCCCAATACAACAAGGGTTCTGGGATATGGCGGAGTTCCTATCGAAACTTTTGGTAACGTAACCTTAAAATGTCAATTACCCAATACTAGTGTTCCTTATACAATTAAGTTCACTGTAACCAAAACAGGCTCTACCCCTCTGTTAAGCCTACAAACATCAGTACAACTTGGCCTAATTTTTAAAAAACAAATAGATTATGTGTCTGCCTTCACTGATGAGGCTGCAGTTCTTGCAAAATTTCCCAAACAGTTTTCCGGCGTTGGAGAATTTCCAGACGTAGTTGACTTATTTGTTTCACCTATCGCAATCCCATCAAATGATCCACCGAGAAGATTGCCGCATAAAATTAGAACTCCCCTGCGAGATAAATTAAATGCATTACAATCTTTGAACATATTCTCAAATGATGTCAAGAATGTAATATGGTTCAGTAACCTAGTCGTTGTGGAAAAAGATGATGGATCCATCAGGGTGTGCTTAGATCCTAATCGATTGAATAAACATATTAAAAGAGAACTTTTTCTCATACCATCTTTTGAAGAAATTAAACTTAAACTCACAAACAAAAAGTTGTTCACTGTTCTAGATATTAAGGATGGATTTTGGCATTGTAAATTGTCTCCAGAATCAACAAAGTTCGTTGGGTTTCACACACCGTTTGGAAGTTTCAAATTTTTGAGACTACCGTTTGGAATAATTTGTGCCCCAGAAATTTTTCAAAAAGTATTGACCAAATACTTCGGTGATATTCCGAATGTAATCATCTATTTTGACGATATACTAATTTGTGGTGAAACTGAAGAAGAGCATGACAGAGCTTTTGCAGAGGTAATGCGAAGAGCAGAAGAACTGAATATTAAGTTCAATAAATCTAAATTTCAATTTAAAAAGACATCTATTAATTACATGGGGCACGTTCTCAATCAGGAAGGAATTAGCCCAAATCCAGAATACTTGGAGGCCATTTTGCAATTAAAAAATCCAAATAATCGTAAGGAATTACAAAGTTTTTTGGGGAGTGTGAATTATGTCCGTGAATATATTCCTCATCTTGCGGACCTGATTCAGCCTTTTCGAGGATTGCTTAAAAAGAATTCAGTGTTCACATGGCAACAGATACATACTGAGAACTTCAATAAAATAAAAGAGGCAGTTTGTGCAATAAGCAGTCTAGCTAATTTTAACCCAGCGAAAAAAATAACTCTGCAATGTGACGCGTCTCAATTTGGTCTGGGAGCTTGTCTCTTGCAAGAAAAAAGACCTATAGCTTTTGCGTCTCGTAACTTATGTGATGCGGAATGTCGCTACGCACAGATCGAAAAAGAACTTCTCAGTATTGTATTTGGAACCAAACGCTTTCATAACATTGTATATGGTTATAAAATTTATGTTGAAAATGATCATAAACCCTTAGAGCCTAGTTTTCAGAAAAATATTTCTCAAATTATGTCAAATCGCCTACAGAGACTACTACTCAAACTGCTACCGTATGACCTAGAAGTAAAATATATTCCAGGAAAAAATATGTATCTAGCCGATCTGCTCTCAAGAAACTTTTTAAATGGTAAGCCAGAGGATTTTATTCCATTAAATGAGGTGGTTCATTGTATTGAGACCAACTTTGAATTATCAACCCCAAAATTCCTAGAACTGCAAAAAGCTACATGTAGTGACCCAATGTTAGCACGTGTGAAGCAAATGCATTTACAAGACTGGAACAGTTGTAACGATGAGGCCCTTAAACCTTTCTATAAGATCAGGCATGAAATTGCAATGAATAACGATATTATATATTTTAAAAACCGATTAATCATTCCAACTGAATTAAAAACAGTTTACCTAAAATTACTGCATGGAGACTCGCATTTAGGGATCAGCAAAACAATAGAAAAGGCTAAATTAATTGTCTTATGGCCTACTTATATCAAAGACATAGAAAATTATATAAAAGCGTGTCCCACGTGTAGTAAATTTCTACCAAAAAATGTAAAGGAGCCTTTGATTTCTCACACCATTCCTAACTTGCCGTTTCACAAGGTAGGATCTGATATAGCAGAGTTTGCAGGAAAATCTTTCTTAATTCTAACTGATTACTACTCGAAATGGCTTGAGGTGAGACCCATAAGAAATAAAACGTCTTTAGAAGTAATCAGACTTTTTAAAGAGATTTTCAAAATTCACGGTATTCCAGCGCTTGTCATTGCAGATAACCAGCCATTTGGTTCTTTTGAGTTAAGTCAATTCGCTAAACAGTTCAATTTCAAAATCCAAACATCGAGTCCTAAATACCCACAATCCAATGGCATGGCAGAAAACGGGGTGAAAAGAGCCAAAATGCTGCTAAGAAAAGTCACAGAAAGCAAAGGCGACTTGGATCTTGCTATTTTGGAATATAACAATTCTCCTATCCCAGCTCTTGGAGCGTCTCCTGCTCAACTGCTAATGAATCGAGTCCTCCGAACAAATGTACCAGTGTCTCAAAAAGTTTTGGTCCCTCAGATCATCAATGTCTCAGAAAAAATGAGGGAACATCAGAGAAAAACAGAGAGTCACTATAACCAAAGTAGTAAACCTAAACAAGAGTTTCTAGAGAATGAAAAGATCTTCATTAGAGAACAAGATGACCGCTGGTATCCAGGGAGAATAATTAAAAAGTTGGAAGCTCCAAGATCATATCTAGTATCTAAGGAAGACGGGGGAACCATTGTACGAAACTCAAAATTTTTAAGGAAAAATTATTGTAATTCTAGAACAGAAAACGATGTTAACCCCTACTTGTTTTATTTACCACAAGGGAACACTGATAATGAACATAACATAAATGCTGCTAATCAGGTTGCTCCAATTCAAACTTTCAATCTGGCTCCTCCGATTAAAAATCCAACGGAAAATTCCCTTAACTCTGTCTCATCAGATGACTCGAGTGAAATCACTGTAATTGAACCTAATGTGCCAAAAGAAAAAGTCACAAATGAGGAGACAGAGAGTACAGATGAAGAAGATTTTTTGGGATTTGAGACAGAACCAAGCACTTCAACACCTAAGGAGGTCATAAATATTAATAAGAATAGCCCATTCAATCAAAAATTAAGACATGGTGGACGAGGTATTCCCAAAAAACTCGGAAATGACTTTGTAAGGAAGTGAATTAATTAGAGTGCTACCTGATGTACTAATATGAAAAAACTGTGTATCAAAGCAAGTGACTACTCATTTCTTCCTGTGTATTTGCCTCGTGAACAATGTTCAATCTATTTAATTGTGATATTGATTTTAAGTAATGTATAAAATGAAACTAGTCAAATGAAATACCAATTTAAAAGTACCTATGACTGGGGTTCCCACCCCTAACCTTTGAATTGTAATTATCTCAAGTAAATTAGTGGTAACATAAGTTACTTAATACGCCCAATAGCGACATTAAGTGTATCTAAACCAATGGCTACATTAATAATTCATTACGCCCAATGGCAACATTATTAGTTTCTCAGCCCAATGGCTACATTAATAATTCATTACGCCCAATGGCGACATTATTAGTCTCTCAGCCCAATGGCTACATAAATAACTCATTACGCCCAATGGCGACATTATCAGTTTCTAAGCCCAATGGCTACATAAATAATTCATTACGCCCAATGGCGACATTATTATTTTCTCAGCCCAATGGCTACATTACTAAGCTCCATACAGCTTTATTTTGCTCAGAAAGCAACATGAATGTGGAAATATCCCACACATAATCACGCACCAAGTGCTTTCTTTAAAAAAAAAAAAAAAAAAAAAAAAAAAAAAAAAAAAATCGGGAGGTGCAGTAAGGCTATGTGGCATCATAGCCTTACTCAATAGGGTGTGTGCCCGACCTGGCAACGGGGCACCCACACACAGAGGCCACTAGCCAGAGCCAGGCCCTTTTCTGTTCAAGTCGTGATTTCGTTATAATAAACATCTTTGAGTGATCATCAGCGTCTCATTTATTTCGGCTACCGACCCACATCACCATTGATGCCAAATTTTGGGGTACCCCTAGTTTTAAAATGTTTTAATTGAGCTATAAGCTACAGCGCTTGACAGAACTCACTTGGTAAAGCCAAATAGTTTCTCGTAGAAGCAGCCGAGCTTTAAGCTTCAAAACAAGTACCTATCAGTTATTCTTGAGGGGGCAATTGGAAACGCAGTTAAATTTTTTTAACGTTAATGTGGTGTACCTCAACCAAAGGCCCATCGTGTAAAATTAAAAAATTCCGATTATTCTATCTTCATTGAATGATTTACATCAAAAATGACATACAGAAGCATAAAAGCACACAAACTTGCGACCTGCAGGCAATGCGGGGGGCGCAGGTGACCTTGAGACTCGGAACATACAAGGTTTCCGCGCGCCGCGTCAACTTTGAAGACTCATAACTCCGCTTCTAATCGTTTCCCCAAGATCATCTTGGGCTTGTTTTAAACCTTATGTCCTCTACTTTCTTTTAGGCTTGTTTTTGTTTTGCTCCGTGCGAACCGAACGACCGAAAATATCGAAAAACGAAAATTTACGAAAGGGGGACCTTGTATAATTCCCCCAAAAGTGGGTCAAAATTTAAAATTTTATTAATTTCACACATATATTCTGAAAGCTCTCATTTTTCTGGAACTTTTGACACCAAGATCATCTTTCTACAACAATAACCGTTGAGAAGTTATGCTACTTTAAAGTTTTTGACTTTGACCCCCCCCCCCATCCCCCCTTTTCCCTGGGGGTTAGGCAAAAAATATGACCAGTTTTGAGTGTCCGGAAAGACCCTCTTTCATCCCTGAGAAAATCGTAGGATTCCGTGTTTAGGCCGATTTGGCCGTTTTGTTAAAAGGGGGTAGCAAAAGTAGTTAGTTTGGAACTTTCTTCGTGTAAAGGTAAGGCCCAGAATCCTGCCTTTGCATCTAAAGTGGTAAAAACAGTTGCACCTTTCAGTTTAGCTTTGATACCATCTAAAGTAGGAATATAAAGCTTGGGGGTAATTATTTCTTTGTTTAAAAAGTGAGGATCTAAGCAGACCCTTAGCTCCCCATTACCTTTAGTGACTGTTACTATGGGATTGACCCATTCAGTTGGTTCGCTCACCGGCTCGATGATTCCCATCTTTAACATTCTATTTAGCTCACCACGGACTCTTCTACGCAGCTTGTATGGAATTCGACGGGCAGGTTCCGCCACAGGTTTTGTATTTTCTTTGATTGTGATTTTGCATTTAGTGTCTTTAACACAGCCTATACCTTGAAAAACTTCATATTTTTGGATCAAAGATTTATATTGAGCTACACTAGCTTCAACTTTGTCTCCACATTTTATTTTTGTCTCATCCATCCGTTCCATTTTATATATTCGCGGCGCATTTTGAAGCAGCTACGCGCACGCGCCCAGGCGGCGCACGAGGGGGGGGGGCAAGATGAGATGTCGTGGGAAGTTGGGAGTGCGGAGAGGGGGAAGGGGAGGAGGGGATACTGTTGACAATATAGTGGCGAAATATTGCAGACCCAGGGGCGGCAAAATGTAGCTTGCCCAGGGGCGGAAAAAAGCTAAATCCGGCCCTGGCTAAGTTCTTTAACTTCGTGACATACGTCTCGCTGGATTCATCCGGAGCTTGCTTTCCGGTGATCAGCTTATAAATTGAAATACCTATCTACGTTTCTTTTTGGTGAATAGAAATCGTCAAATTTCTTAATTAAGGCATCATGTTTAATCTCCTTATGAGAGGTGTTGAAGGAATAATATACTGAGTTGGCTTCTTCACCGATATGGTGCAGCAGAAGAGCGTTTTTTCTAGTGTCGGGTTCATTTTCGAGATTATTGTCGCGCACAGAAAAATTTCGACTTTTGTTCTCCATTCTCGCCATGCTACAGCGATGTTACCTTTTGGCTGGCAAGATTTAATTGCTGAGAAAACAGAACGCGAGTTCGTAGCAGATTGCGATTGCTGAGCAGCAGCACTCGTCGTGTCTTGCATGATGCTTAAAAGAAATATGCCACTTGCAGCTGATTCAGAATTTTAATTTCGACACACACAGGTAGCACTTTGGTGTGAAATTTAAAAGAAAGAGTTCGAGTTAGCACATCGAGAGCATTTGCTGCTATAGTTCAAAAGAAGATGAATGAATTCATCTCGCACTTTCGGACGCGTTTCAAAAATATGCCACTTTTAAAGTTCGATGTCGCACGCATTTTCAACCGCCGTGTTCGACGAAAAACGGTTACGCGTATAGCTCAAAACTCCCGATTTCGCGAAACTACGAACGGAGAACGGGTTTCGGCACCATGTTTGAATAGGAGCGATCCTAATCAAGAGAGGAAAGGGGAAAAGACGAAAAGACAAGACGATGGCTAGGCAGCCATGATGAATCTGTATTGCGTTGGATGGCTTCCGGCCGTCCTCGGTCACAGTAGTGTACAGGAGAGCACAGCGCTCTCTATATGAGATATGATATACTAGCATACTATCATAACACAAAGTTCGATATTAAAGCTGCAAAAGCTAAATAAAGTTCAAGCTGAGGCCTCTCATTGGTGACTGTTTGGGCAGAGGCCCAAAACAAAATAAAAAATGAGAAAAGAACATACTTAGTAATTTTGAAGAGTGGACTGTATGTGTTTTTAATTTTTAAAAGACTACCGGGCCGCGCGGGGCCTACAGCTGCTATAGAACAAGTCTGGATTCCCTAATCGAATGCCTTGACGAAACAATTTGGAATACCAGGCTGCGCGGAGCCGGCTTCAGAGCGAATCTGGGTTTTTTAAGGAAAAGAGAAAGCGAGAATTTTGATTATTAAAGAACGACAAAAGAAACTCACAATGAAAATTTAAACTAATTCAGAAGTGAATTTATAGAGATATTATTACTTACTTTTTAATAGAGAGAAAGACCGAAAATACAAGAACTGTGAAAAAACTGATGAAAATTCCTAGCTTGAAGAGCTTTACAAATTTATTTACACCTAATATGAAACGCTTTAAGAGCTTCACTCAATGCTAAGCGCGGAGCTAAAAACGCCACTGGGTTTCCAGTAGGAAAACCTAACCATCGAATATAAAAGAGATGGATGAGAATCCTGGAAGAAACGCTACTGGACTCCAGTAGGAAAATATAACTTCACTGGATACCAGAGAGATGGCGAGAGAGGAGCCAAGAAGAGCGCCACTGGAATACCAGTGGGAAAGAGATCGGAAATTATACCTTGGAGCACTCGGGGTACCCAACGGAAACTAAATTTTGGTTGAAGGATGCGGAAACAAGAAACAAACCAAAAAAGGACTTCTACAGACCTAAAGATGAAAGAAAACCACAATGGTGTAAACGAAGGATAAGAGGTATTTTGATAGGTATTTTGAGGTATTCGAGGTATTTTGATATTTACTTAAGACTTATTATGCAAAGAAAGTGTACAAAAACTATACAGTTATGATATCGAGAGCAAATAGTTAAGTCAGTTCCCATCAGATTTCTAAAACTTCCAATGGAAGGTAGCTGTCGCAGTTTTTATTTTATTTATTTAACTTCAAATAGCCTACAAAAGCTAATCCTTGTGCTTTAGTCCCGTCCGCCCTCCGCGGGGACGGAGCTCCGTCCCTACAGCCAGTCCCAGCACCCATTATTTGAGACCATCAAACTCGGGTCGCCTGGCCGGGAATCGAACCCGGGACCTCCCGATCATAGAGCTAGCGCTACAGCCACTGACAAACAGGCAGTAAACAGGATACGGATCAGGAATACCTCACTCATACATTATATGTCCTGAAATACTGGAACAATGAGGCATCACTAAGAATCAAATAATGGATAAATACTTGGTTTTACACACTAAATCCAATGAATAATTTGATTAATTTAAAAAAAAAAATGGGTAAATAACATTGACTCGATCAGCGAAGACCCCTGAAGGTGAACATATCCTCACTTTTGAGACTTCCTTATATGTATTAGGCTTTATCTGATGCGATCTTAAAAGATCCGTTGATGCAGTTTTATATTAGAAGATATGAGGAACTGATAACTGAAAGAATATTCGGTAAAATAAGTTAAAAATTGACTTAAAATCGTGTTAGAAGAATGACTTTAGATTCCTTATGAGGAAACACAAGTGCATCGAAACGGCTGGAAACAACATACAAGTTGTGACGTATGCCGACCAATGTCACTGTTCAGTCAGGGACTGATTTTTATCTCATTTTTTTATTGCAACTGCTGCGACGTTTTTCTCGCTCAACGCGGTAAGCCGCGCGGCTGCGTCTGCCCCTCCCCTCAATCCGTCCGAGGCGCTGTAGTTCCACGTTGCACCGTTAGATGGCGCGCCGCTTCCCGCGGTCGTCCCGTTTTTCCTGGCGCCCTTTGACCCTGGGAGATTTCCAAAAATGTTAATTTTCATTTTCTTATCTGTAAAGAGGAAATCTTATATACACTTCATGCAGCATTGAGTACAACACCTTTCAAATGAACCAGCGCCCCTCGCAATTAGTACAGAGGTTAATTCACAATTTCATTCTATTTTTCAAATTATATATTAGGATATGTATGACATACTTACTGTGACTTTGGGCGCCGCTGATAGATATCTACTCTATTGATGATGCAATTATTGTGGAAAATTTCATAACTCAATTATGTGATGTGGTGGTGGTGGGCACAAACAACTACACGAATATAATGATGGAAATATGAGTGTATTGTTGGAAAATACAAGAACGGAAAAACGTACGGAAAGGGCGGCCGGCGTGGCCCAGGCCCAAACGGATAATGAAGGCTAATGCCCACAGCCAATCAGGGGAGGGCAGTGGCTGGCGCCATGACAGGTGACAAGGGCTGCCAACCACACAAATTAGAGGAGACAAAACCTCTTCTGGCTGTTATCTTGCGAGTTATAGGTAAAAATTCGATCGTATTCGGTCGTATTTCGATCCTTTGAGATTCTTTCATCATTCAGAAATAAAAAAACTACCTTCAGCTTGAACAGGCACATTTATAGGGAGGAATGCGACGGATAATTTATACCTTACTTTTCACACTGTTCGATAAGAACCTAAATCAAAATTGATCAAAAATCAATAAGATGGGTGAGGTTGCAACTCAGAATAAAACAACAAAAAAGCTGCTTCTAGCTGCAGTAGCATAGAAGAGCGAAACTAATCAAATTGTATATCATCATAGTTGCAACACTCGACCCGAAAAAACTAAAGGCATTGGGGTCAGATGCCGCAACAAGGCAGTCTGACTTAACTTCAAAACAAGAGACGCGAATTTTCCTCCCCCAGACTAAGACGAATAAGAACTCAAAATAAGTGCCAGAAACCGCAACAAGACTATCTGGACTTTAGCTCTCTTTTTAGCAGCTCAATACAAAAAAATCGGCTATAGGTGACCGCAACGTGGTTCACCTGTTAACACTCGCGAGAATTCGCGAGCATTCAAAAAAAGGGGGGTTTTAGTCGCACTTGAGGTGATCCCTTATAGGTTCAAGACCTTAGGCGCAACAAGCCTTTTTAGCCTTGTCTTAAGGGTCTCTCGAAGATTGACTCATCAAAAGATCGCACCGAGGAGTTGGCTCATAGATTCAAAACCATAGGCTCAACATGCCTTTTTAGTTTTGGCTTGAGGACTCAGAGGTTGATCACAACAAATCTGACGAAACGGGGAGCACGTGCTCAGGCAACAGCGTCCGGTCCGGGCCTCTCTTCAAAAGAGGTGACAATAGCTAGATAGACGCAACTTGTCTGTAATCCAGCTATCGCCGGGTTTGGGAATCTCGCTCTACGTAACTCGTCCCAGAGACACTGATTATGAGGAATCAGTGGCCGGGCAACCAAAAACTAAAGCTCGCCAATTTTCGCGAATAAAATGAACAACTTAGTGCTAACAATACAATACACAATAAATCAAAGGCTACTTAGTCACAAATGCTAACGATCTATCTGGCAAGTAGCAAGGTCCAGGAAAGAGGACTTCATTTGAGCAAAATCAATGAGGAAAATGGTACAAAATTAGTAGCTCTCAGGCCGGCGATCTCAACGCGATCTATCGGCTGAAAGCGAAACTACTTGCTCTCAATTTCAGCTGCAATGCTAATCGAAAATGTAGCCAATACGGAACACACACAATGCTTCGCAACCTCATTTTGATAAGAACAAGCGAAGATTTGAAACGCGCGCTACGAGCTACTTAGGTTCGGTTGTCACCTGGCAAAACTGGTACCTACCCGCCTGACTTCACAAAACTTCAAGACGGCAATGCAAATTAAAAAAACCAAAAAACCGGGACAAAAATTGCAGTGTGAAGTCAGGCGGGTAGGTACCAGTTTTGCCAGGTGACAACCGAACCTAAGTAGCTCGCAGCGCGCGTTTCAAATCTTCGCTTGTTCTCATCAAAATGAGGTTGCGAAGCATTGTGTGAAAAGTAAGGTATGAATTATCCGTCGCATTCCTCCCTATAAATGTGCCTGTTCAAGCTGAAAGTAGTTTTTTTTATTTCTGAATGATGAAAGAATCTCAAAGGATCGAAATACGACCGAATACGATCGAATTTTTACCTGTAACTCGCAAGATAACAGTCAGATGAGGTTTTGTCTCCTCTAATTGAGTTATGAATTTTTCCATAATAATTGCATCATCAGTAGAGTAGATACCTATCAGCGGCGCCCAAAGTCACAGTATGTCTTACATATCCTAATATACAGGGTTATCCAAAAGTCACTGACCACCCCTGTAACTTTTTTCCAAATTGAGATAGAAGTTTGAAACTTTGGGAATGTTCCTCGGTCTAAAGTAGCAACTTTTTGGTCCCCCCAAAATTTTTGGGGGCGGCCCTCCTTAAGGGGGGCGGGGGCTAACTTTTTTTTTCAAATGGCAACCCCCCCTTTGTGATACCTCATTCGAAAGATAATAAAAAAAGAAAATTTTTAGCGCAAACAGCAGGTCAAAATGTTCATTTTTGACAATATGGCGGCCGGTCAAAGTTCAAAATGGCGGAAATTTGGCATCTCCGTTGTTTATTGACGGATTGGTGTAAAACTCAGAATCCTGGGGTTTTTCGAGATGAGAAAAACGATTCTGGCATTGGTTTTCCAGAAAAGTCAGTCCTTTTTAAAATGGCGGCGGTCAAAATGGCGGCCTCGAGCGGGAAGTGGATATTTAGGCTGCATATCGTTGGATTTGCATGTAACTTGGTATCTGGGGGTATTTCGGCACTAGAAGAACGAATCTTCCATTGGATATCTAAAATTTTGACAAATTCCAAAATGGCGGCGGAAAAATGGCGGAAAATCAGTTATACGGCTCTTTACCGATGGATTAGCATGAAATTATTTGATATTTCAAGAATCTAATGAAAGATTCCTTTTTAACCAACCAAAAACCGCCAGGATATCGAATTTCATGCAAATCCATCTGTGAAGAGCCGTAAAACTGATTTTCCGCCATTTTTCCGCCGCCATTTTGGAATTTGTCAAAATTTTAGATATCCAATGGAAGATTCGTTCTTCTAGTGCCGAAATACCCTCACATACCAAGTTACATGCAAATCCAACGATATGCAGCCTAAATATCCACTTCCCGCTCGAGGCCGCCATTTTTAAAAGGACTGACTTTTCTGGAAAACCAATGCCAGAATCGTTTTTCTCATCTCGAAAAACCCTAGGATTCCGAGTTTTACACCAATCCGTCAATAAACAACGGAGATGCCAAATTTCCGCCATTTTGAACTTTGACCGGCCGCCATATTGTCAAAAATGAACATTTTGACCTGCTGTTTGCGCCAAAAATTTTCTTTTTTTATTATCTTTCGAATGAGGTATCACAAAGGGGGGGGGGTTGCCATCTGAAAAAAAAGTTAGCCCCCGCCCCCCTTAAGGGGGGCCGCCCCCAAAAATTTTGGGGGGAACCAAAAAGTTGCTACTTTAGACCGAGGAACATTCCCAAAGTTTCAAACTTCTATCTCAATTTGGAAAAAAGTTACAGGGGTGGTCAGTGACTTTTGGATAACCCTGTATAATTTAAAAAATAGAATGAAATTGTGAATTAACCCCTGTACTAATTGCGAGGGGCGTTGGTTCATTTGAAAGGTGTTGTACTCAATGCCTCGGGAAAATTATAAATTATTTTCTGGGGTTTGTCCCCGATTTTTAAATCCCTAAAAACTCATAAATTGGATGAGGGGAAGTAGGGGTTTTTCTTTTCGTTTTTCGGAAAAATTTTGTTGCTACGCATCTTACTTTACTATTTGCTGTCTTTTTATCAGCTGTTTTCATTCAACAATCATCATTAAATGAGGTTACGTCCAACACTCAACTGCCATCAACTTACATTGTTCTTTTCCCGCGTTTTTTTTTTACGCTTTGTCATATTATCTTCCCGCGTTTTTTCTTATCCAATTTTACCCCCAAATCGTGATTGGCTCCATCTTTTTCCTATTTCCAATTTTTCTTTCTCATAACATTCATGTGGAACAGTAAGATGAAGAAACTGGAAAAGAAAAATCTTCTGAAACAGAAAATACGGAAAATGGAAAGAAGAAGGAACAGGAACAAGAAGAAGAAAAAGCGGAAGAATTGGATGAAGATAAAGAGGGAGTAGAAAATGAAGAAGAAAAAGAGGGAGCATAAAATGAAGAAAAAAAAACCGGCGCTCCGCTTCGGTCCGCGCCGGTTTTTGGGGGGGCTTCGCCCCCCCCCCCAAGCCCTTCCAGGACGCGCGCTTCGCGCGCGATTTTTAGTTTGAGTGTCTGGCCTCAGTTGTTCTGTCTTTTAAGTGACCCGCGCGTCCACCGCGGAAGAGTGTATTTTCCGAAGGGAGGGGCGGGGGCGGGGAGTTATCAATGTTTGGAGGTTGGATTTACGTTTACACTTATGACAAACGCTGTGGCAAGCATGAATGACGATGGATGAATCTCCATAACCCACTGTGGGACAACATTGCCGTCTTGTCCACCAATTATCAGTCTGTAACCCACTGTGCGGCAATAATGCCATCGTGTCCACCAATTATCAGTTCATCAGTTCGTGACCCATTGTACGACAACATTGCCGTCTTATCCACCAACTTTCAGTTTATGACCCACTGTGCGACAACATTGCCGTCTTGTCCACTAATTTTCAGGTCGTGACCCACTGTGCGACAACATTGCCGTCTTGTCCACCAACTTTCAGTTTGTGACCCACTGTGCGACAACATTGCCGTCTTGTCCACCAATTGTCAGGTCGTGACCCACTGTGCGGCTTCCCTCCTCTTTTGCCGCACACCCCTCGCCTAAAACTTTCAAAGCTCGCCATTTTTAAACGGCTCGACCGATTTCGCTCAAATTCAATACCAGCCTAGAACTAAGTAAGATCTTCCTTCTGTAAAAATTTCGGAGGGAAAGCTTTTAATTTGCGCGAGCTATCGCGCCAACAAATTCTGGGCCCACGCGCTCAGAAGTGTAATACTTCGATCTCGGTTTTTTTTTCGCAGACTGGTAGTCCTCTTTCTCTACTTTACATCGCAAAAAGTTTCACCCGGAAATTTTTTAAAATGAGGGAAATATAACCAAGCAAAAATCGGAAAAACCACGATGAGTCGAAGTACATACATAAATAAACACACACACACACACACACACACACACACACACACACACACACACACACACACACACACAATATATATATATATATATATATATATATATATATATATATATATATATAAATTCAAACGGCATGCATATTCGTAATCTACGACCCATGATCGATGCTCATTACATGGTCTTTGGTCCAGGTCTGACATCAGGGGAGAACGCAATAGTGTATATCCTTCGGAAAATACACTAAAATAAGAAAAGAAAAAAAGGAGGAACGAAAGAGAGAAGAGTTGAAGGAAAAATTGGAAAAAAAACAGGGCAGAAATCGAAAAAGAAGAAGCAAAAATTAAAAGGAAAACAGAGTAAAGTATTTAGAAGATAAAAAACCTATACTTAAAACTTAGTTCAAAAACAAAGGTAAAAGCTTAAAAAGAAGTTTGTATGAAGGTTTAAAAAAAAATTTAATTTAAAGTTCACAAAATAAACTCACAATTTTTGAAAAAAAAAATATATTTATTACTTCAAAGAAAAAATTAGGACCAATTCAAAGACAAACCAGAAAATTAGATGAAAATAAATAATAATAATAATAAAAAAAAAGACATGTGAAAGGGAAAGGTGTACATGAAAAATAAGCCCCTAGTTTGATATAATTCTCATCCAAGTAATAAAATAATACATATTTCCCTTCATTACCACCAAGAAGAGGAAAGTTCCACTGCGAGCTTAGTTGGCCAATAAAACTGCAAACAATGAAGCAATTTTTTTAGTATCCTGACTCGAAATTCAATTATAAAACTTTGAAATGAAGGGTACTCCAAAATTTTGCATCTATGCGTTTTAATTTCAAAGTGGTTCAGTTCTGTATAGATCATATGTATATTTGAACTGAGGTCCAAGGTTTTCTCTAAATTTCGAGAGCAAAATTTTTCATCGCAGCAAATTTTTAATGAGATATGATGGAAATAATGGTTGATACCCTGAGCCCCCTCTCGCTCCTCCCGTAAAATTCACGATTCTCGAATATTCCGTCTTCATTAAATGATTCACTTCAAAACGGCACCGATAACGTTGGTGGAATCTGCTTTCCAGAGTAGACTCGAAACATACTTTTCAAAAAATCAAGATGAGACTGATATTCATTTAGAAAACTATTTAAATTATAAAATGAGACCTATGATCATAACCAAAATTCGCGAGATTCTCCGTATTAGGAAGAGTCTCAAAGTAAATATAAATGTTTATTTGGAATATGTAAAAGCCGAAGACGAAGATCAAACCCCTGAGGATGCTGAGACCCAGATCAAGTCTTTTAAGACCAAAAATATTGATTTCTTTCGACACAGCAATTTGACAAAGAAACTGAAACAGATGGTGGAAAAAATCCTCGCCGAGAACGCAGAATTTCATATGAAGGAATCAGGATGGACCTTGATCCGAATCATCGGGACCGAATTGCGAATCAACAGATTTAACGCCCTTCAGAGAGCCGGATCTAGCTACATTCCCTTGCCAATAACATCGAAACATGTGGTCAACGTGAAAAATGATGATTTCCAGTGTTTCAAATACGCAGTTTTGGGAAAACATTTACCTGCAAAAACACGAGACAAGAATAGGGTTTCGAAGTACGCGCCATATTTGGATAGATATGACTTTTCTTGCGTATCCTTTCCTACACCCCTCAAAGAAATATCAAAATTCGAACGAGTTAACAATGTTTCAATATCAATATTCGGATTGGACGGTTACGATGATGAAACTGACGATGAAAATGTTCGAGACGATGCAGAATTTGACGAAATAGGTTTCGGAGAAGAAGATTACATTCCAGCTTATCACAATGCGAGCGATTGTGACGAGGAGGATGTGGATGATCCGTCATACTTTGTTCGCGACAAGGCTGTCGAAGAAACCGAGAAGAAGAAGAAGAAGAAAAAGGAAAGATGAAGGATGTTGAAAACCAGACTGAAAAGCCGCTCATTTACCCGCTCAGGGTGACTGATGAGGAAAAAGAAGACCATATCGATTTGCTGTACTATACGAAAGGTGGAAAATCACACTACTGTTGGATATCCAATTTCGAGTCACTTGTTCGTTCTCAAATGACCAGTAAGGAGCATAAGGCATTTATCTGCAAGAAATGCTTTTCATTCTACCACTCGGAGGAAAAATTAGCAGAACACAAGATTCTTTGCAGAAAACTCAGCAAGGATTCATTGCTACCCGAATATCCGGAGGACCCCGTTTTATATTTAAAAAATTACGCCAAGACCCTCAAACATAAGTACGTTGTCTACTGTGATTTTGAGTGTCACTTGCGGCGGATGGAGGTGGATCACTTAAAACCGAAGAAAGGAACAAACTCTGTAGTTTACCAGCATCATACACCCATGTCCTATGCCTATATGGTGGTATTGCCTGACCCCAAAATAAATACTGAGAAACCTGTCTTGTATCGAGGAGATAATGCTCATCAACACTTTTTGGATGCAATGTTGGAGTTGGCCCAACGGATTTCAAGAAGAATGCAGATCGAACAAGACATCAGAATGTCGCAGGAGTCCCAAGTAGCTTTCGATTCAGCCGTTAGCTGTGAAATGTGTCATGTTCAGTTTTCTAACGCAATACCCAAAGTACGCGATCATGATCATCAGTATGTGGATCCTGCCCTATCCAATTACAGAATGGCTTTGTGCGGTCCGTGTAATTTGAAACTGAAGCACTCGAGAACCATGATAGTAATTTCCCACAACTGGAGCTACTACGATGGACGGCTCGTATCAAAAGCTGTCAGCGGACAAAAATTGAAAGTTACCATCATACCCAGTACAGAGGAAACCTACATCAGCCTTATGATCAGGATGGAAGATAATTTTGCGATTAAATTTGTGGATAGTTACAGGTTCTTGGCAGCTTCTCTCGATAAACTAGTCAGTGAACTACCACCTGAAGCATTCGTTCGGACCGAGAAACTATGTGAAACTCCTGAGCAGTTGGAGATGGTAAAACGTAAAGCTGTCTTTTGTTACGATTACGTTACGGACGAAAGTAAACTGCAGGATACGAAACCTCCGCCTAAAGAAGCTTTCTTCAACAAGTTGAAAAACGAGGGCATCAGCGACGAAGACTACCATCGATTCTGCGAGACGTGGCGGATTTTCGGAGTAAAGGACTTGGGCAGTTATTCAGACCTTTACTTGAAACTCGATGTTTGTTTACTCGCCGATATATTTGAGGAGTTCCGGTCCTTCGGATTGAAACATTACGAGCTAGATTGCGCCAATTACTTGACTCTCCCCAGCTTCGCCTTTGACGCATTCTTAAAAATGACCGACGTCCACATCGATTTGTTCACGAAAGAACAGCATGATATGACTCTAATGATTTTAAATCACATCAGAGGAGGCATATCTCAATGCATGCTGAGACACGCCGAGGCCAACAACCCGTTGGTACCGGAGACTTATGATCCAACGTTACCGAATTCATATTTAATGTATTTTGATGTGACAGCTTTGTATGCCTACACGATGAGACAACCCTTGCCCTGCGGATCCTACGAGTGGGTTCCCGAAGACGAATTAAAAGAGATAGATGTGCTGAAAATGGAGGACGATGCCGAAGACCGGACTGATACTCGAGGTTGATCTCTCCTATCCGGAGCACCTCCACCACTTACACTCTGATTTGCCTTTCTGTTGCGAAAACAAAGTACCGCCTCGCCACGGATCCAAACACGTCAAGTTACTCACCACCTTGGAGCCAAAAAACAATTACGTCATTCACTACGTCGCTCTCAAGCAGGCGTTGGAGCACGGGTTGGAGATCACTCGCATTCATAGAGCCCTCAAATTCAAGCAGAGGCCTTACTTGAGAGAATTCATCGATCTGAATGCTCGCCTTCGACAGGAAGCACAAGGCAACGAGTTTCACCAGTCAGTCCTGAAGCTATGCTCCAATGCTTGTTACGGAAAATTTTTAGAGAACCCGATGAAACGCAAAAGAATAGTTCTCGCTACCAATGCCAAACAACTTTCCAGATACGTATCGAAAGCTGAATTCATTGATCGAACGATATTCGACGAACAACTAGCAGCTGTGCACTTGCATCGGAAAAAAGTCAAATTTAATCGTCCGGGCATCGTGGGATTTTCGATTTTGGACCTGAGCAAGACGCATATGTACAAATTTCACTATGACGTCATGTTGAAGCGGTACCCGAGAGATAACGTTCATATTTGTTACATGGATACAGATTCTTACATCTACCGCATCGTTACGCCAGATATTTACGCGGATATGCTCGAAAACCTCGAATTATACGATACATCGAATTATCCAAAGGAGCATCCATGTTATTCTGCGAAAAATTATAAGAAAATGGGTACATTCAAGGACGAGTCCAAAGGTTCTCCTGTAATAGTCTTCTACGGTCTAGGAGCTAAAATATACATGTACCGATCCCGAATAGGACTGGACAAGAGAGCCAAAGGGGTTCAACGATCCGTTTTGAAGAAGACCATCGATGAACTGGATTACGCGAAAGCTTTGTATCAGAACGTCGATACCGTGCGTAAAATGCGTCGTATTCAAAGCAAGAAACTCGAGATGTACACCATAGAAACCAAGAAGAAAGCCTTATCCAGCTTCGACGACAAGAGAGTCGTTTTACAAGGTAACGTTGTCACTCTTCCGCACGGCCACATAGCACTCGAAGCACGCAAAAGTTTCGCTGCCGACCTAAACGATAAACTTGGCGACCGTCGTCTTAAAATCCTCCGATCCCCGAACCCGAACGAATTTCAAAGCCAACTTGGATGCTTTGGAAAGGAAATCTCTAGAAATGCGAAAGACTTGGTACCGAGAAGAAAAAAGATGGTACGAGAAGAAAAAGACGATTCTCAAACGTGAGAGGGATGATAGTGAGGGGAGGAACGAAGGAGACACCAAGAGACATCGAAAAGTCTGATTTTTGTTGTATTTCTGTAATGTTTCAGATGGATCAGATAAATAATCACGTATTATACGTTCCGATCCGATCAATCCATCCGTCCGAACTGCACAGGGGCGAAAGATTCCCTCTGGAGAAAATGATACGTATCAACACCGAATACGGGGAGACCATCCTGGCCTACATCGACTACCACGGAACACAACGCAAAATTTACCTGCCCAAGTCCTATTCAGACACCGTAACGGATGACGGACTCAGAGAAATCAATCAAAAACAGCAAGATATTGTATTCGTTGGTCCGCATCATAAAACTTATCGATACAGAGTGGAACCTAGAGAATAGGTGATTTTCAATGACGCACAGCCAAATCTTGTTTACAATCCTAGCTCCGTTATTTTTTTCTTTTTAACAGAAGTTTGAATTTTACATTCGCCATGACCTGCTTTCTCGACGTTCAAGGATTTCGCATGTCGTGGGGATACGTCATCAAGGAAAGAGCTTGATGCAAAAACGGCTTTTTTCGCCCCCCCCTCTGGAAGTTCTTCAGACTTTGTCTATTGATTACTCATACTTGAGCGCTTCTTTTCCCAAATTTTCAGACCCCCAAAAAGCTAGGGGGGGTGGAAGTCAAAACCTGTGAAACTCGATATCTCTTGAACAAAGAAAGATATCGAGGTCCGGTTTGGACGAAAAATCGTCTAAAATTGCATACTTTAAGATTCTAAAGGTCGAAATCCCGATATCACATTTTTACGTCAATATATGTGCTTCTTTCCAGTTTTTAGGTCTAGAAAATTTCTTTTAAACGAAAAATTTACAAAGATCTCAATTTTTTAATTGAATCAAAAACCAATGTTTTAAATTGTTCGTCTTTTTCCGCATCCAACGAGTGGTCGTGTAAGCTAGGGAACCAAACGGTTCCGGAGTTATGATCGATTGAAGTTTCCGCTCAACGCGCGCCGACCGATTTTCGCGCGCAAAAAAGTCGGATTTGACTGTTATTAGATCAGATTGAGTGTTCAAACTGAGCAAAATGCTTTATTAGGGACTCTTGAGGGTCGCTGAGTTCAGAATTACCGATACTTCCAAATAATTTACGTTTTTAAAATTACAGCTCCGCAGCGCTAATTTAGAGGCCCTCTGAGCGCCGACCGGCCGCTCAGTGGTCCTGTCCGAAGCTACAATTTTAAAAACGTGAATTTTTTGGAAGTATCGGTAATTTCATTATCATCCCTCTCACGTTTGAGAATCGTTCTTTTTTCTTCTCGGTACCATTCTTTTTTCTTCTCGGTACCAAGTCTTTCGCATTTCTAGAGATTTCCTCTCCAAAGCATCCAAGTTGGCTTTGAAATTCGTTCGGGTTTGGGGATCGGAGGATTTTAAGACGACGTCGCTAAGTTTATCGTTGAGGTCGGTGGCGAAACTTTTGCGTGCTTCGAGTGCTATGTGGCCGTGCGGAAGAGTGACAACGTTGCCTTGTAAAACGACTCTCTTGTCGTCGAAGCTGGATAAGGCTTTCTTCTTGGTTTCTATGGTGTACATCTCGACTTCTTTGCTTTGAATACGACGCATTTTACGCAAGGTATTGACGTTCTGATACAAAGCTTTCGCGTAATCCAGTTCACCGATGTTCTTCTTCAAAACGGATCTTTGAACCCCTTTGGCTCTCTTGTCGAGTCTTATTCGGGATCGGTACATGTATATTTTAGCTCTTAGACCGTAGAAGACTATTACAGGAGAACCTTTGGACTCGTCCTTGAATGTGCCCATTTTTTTTATAATTTTTCGCAGAAGAACATGGATGTTCCTTTGGATAATTAGATGTATCGTATAATTAGAGGTTTTCGAGCATACCCGCGTAAATGTCTGAAGTAACGATGCGGTAGATGTAAGAATCTGTATCCATGTAACAAATATGAACGTTATCTCTCGGATACCGCTTCAACAAGACGTCATAGTGAAATCTGTACTTATGCGTCTTGCTCAGGTCCAAAATCGAAAATCCCACGATGCCCGGACGATTAAATTTAACTTTTTTCCGATGCAAGTGCACAGCTGCTAGTTGTTCGTCGAATATCGTTCGGTCAATGAATTGCAGCTTCGGACAGGACCACTGAGTGGCCGGTCGGCGCTCATTGGGCCTCTAAATTAGCGCTGCGGAGCTGTAATTTTAAAAACGTAAATTATTTGGAAGTATCGGTAATTTCTGAATTCAGCGACCCTCAAGAGTCCCTAATAAAGCATTTTGCTCAGTTTGAACATTCAATCTGATCTAATAACAGTCGAATCCGACTTTTTTGCGCGCGAAAATCGGTCGGTGCGCGTTGAGCGGAAACTTCAATCGATCATAACTCCGGAACCGTTTGGTTCCCCAGCTTATACGACCACTCGTTGGATGCGGAAAAAGACGAACAATTTAAAACATTGGTTTTTGATTCAATTAAAAAATTGAGATCTTTGTAAATTTTTCGTTTAAAAGAAATTTTCTAGACCTAAAAACTGGAAAAAAGCACATATGTTGACTTAAAAATGTGATATCGGGATTTCGACCTTTAGAATCTTAAAGTATGCAATTTTAGACGATTTTTCGTCCAAACCGGACCTCGATATCTTTCTTTGTTCAAGAGATATCGAGGTTCACAGGTTTTGACTTCCACCCCCCCTAGCTCCCCCCCCCCAAAATTTTTTGGGGGTCCGAAAATTTGGGAAAAGAAGCGCTCAAGTATGAGTAATCAATAGACAAAGTCTGAAGAACTTCCAGAGGGGGGGGGCGAAAAAAGCCGTTTTTGCATCAAGCTCTTTCCATTGTTTGCTCCCAAGGAAAATTGTACAACGTTTGGATGTTGAAACCACCGTGCCGCTTCGAGCAACTCAGCATTGCCGATAGGAACGAAGTCAGACGAGTCAGTAATTACCAGCTCGCATTGGCCTGGGACGATGGATGTATTCCAAATAAAACTCGCGAGGATATATTCGTCCAAATCGGGAGGAGATTCACAACATAGATCGTTGAGGACCACCGAATCAAAGAAATTGTTGTTCCGTTCAAGCCCAAGGTGGTGGAAATTCAAACCCTGTCCGAATACTGCAATGAAATTGCAGGAATTTTCAACGTGGAGGAGGCTGTACAAGAAATTACCTACCCTGAAATCGGATGTATGTATGGCCATCCGAGTTGTGCAGTCCAGAACGTGACAAAACTTTTGAACATATCTAATAAAGCAAGAGAATTACAATAAACTGTTTTGGAGACTACAAATGTTTTACTTTTGAACTCATATTCCACTATTTTGTTTGAGTGTTTCTTACAGATCCAATGGATCCTGTGGGATGTAAAATTCTTCGTTCTGTCTAATTTTAAGGTTATTCTTAAGAATACATCGCTCCTCTGTGCTTCCTCAAAGCTTTGTAACGTATTCTCTCTGTACTTTCTATAGAATAAATTGTATGTCGTTTCTAACGATGATTTATTCATTTTACCATTGTTTCCCCCTGGCAGGGGTCTGGGAGAGAGAGGGGGGTAAACAAAGATGGCCGGTGCGATGCGTGACAAGTAATGGACTCGTCAGCTGACCTCGTTTCAGAGATGACCCCAATTCGATACATACCGCAACCATCATCTTTCTGACCGGGGTTCCCGCTGGTCGGCGACGAGAGGGCCTCGGAGCAGCACGACCGTGCGGACCAAGGGAGCAGGACTAGGACCGTGGAGACCGAGAAGCAGGACTAGGACCGTGGAGACCGAGAAGCAGGACCGCGGGATACCAGGGAACAGGACTGTGGGAACGGGGAGCAGGACCAGGACCGCGGGAACGGGGAGCAGGACTGTAGAGACCAGGTGAGGAGGACCATGGGGGGCCAAGGAGGAGAACCGTAGAGACCATGGGGAGCAGGACCGCGGGATACCATGGAAGAAGACCATGGGGTACGGGGAGTCGGATCGGAGGGACCGAAGAACAGGACCAGGACCGTGGGAACGAGGAGCAGGATCAGGACCTGGAGGACCGGGAAGCAGGACCGTGGGGGACCGGAGGAGCAGGTCTAGGACCGCGGGAACGGGAAGTAGGACTGGAGGAACCAGTGGAGCAAGACCGTAGAGACCAGGGTGATGAGGACCATGGGGCCAAGGAGTAAGACCGTAGAGACCACGGGGGAGCTGGACCCGGGATACCATGGAACAGGACCATGGGGCACGGGGTGTAGGATCGGAGGGACCGGGGAGCCGGATCGGAGGGACCGGGGAGCAGGATCGTGGGGCCGGGGAGCAGGACCGCGGATACCGGGGAGCAGGACCGCGGATACCGGGGAGCAGGACCGCGGATACCGGGGAGCAGGACCAGGATCGTGGAGTATGGGGAGCAGGACCGTGGGGGACCGGGAAGGAGGAAAGCCACGTTTCCGGTCGGATACGCCGCCCCAAGCCCGAACAATATTTCCCCTAGACGACGACGGGAGGCTCCCGTGGTAGCAGGACCGTGGAGACCGGGGAGGAGAAATGCCCCGTTCCCAGTCGGAAACGCCTCCTCAAGAACGAAAAGTAACATTTTCCTTCCGTCGTAGAGTAGGCAACACCATACACACGGACACTGTGGTTACGGGCCGCGTTCCTGGTCAGCTGACCTCGCTTCAGAGATGACCCCAATACCGCAACCACCATTTTATTCGATAGGGGGGGGGGGGTTCCGCTGGTAGGCAACGAGAAGCCCTCGCAGCAGACCGGGAAGCAGGACGATAAAGACCAAGGTGAGCAGGAGCATGGGGGTACGGGATGCAGAAGAGCCACATTTATGATTGGATACGCCTCCCCAAACAGGAGTAAGAGTTCCTGCTGGAGGACGATGGAGGACCGAAGAGCAGGACTATGGAGACAAGGAAGGGTGGAAGCCCCGCTTCCGGTCAAATACGCCTCCCAAAGAAATAATAATTAAATTCTCCTTCCGCCATAGAGTAGGCAAAACCATACACAAGAGCACCGTGGTCACGAGCCTGGTTTACGCCTAGGAGACCCCCCATGGGTACGTCCAGCCGTTTCCGCGCGGTCGTTCGATGAATCACCGTCCAGGTGTCCCCGTAGGAAAGAGGCGCGTTGTAGGTGGAAGTTCAGGGGCTCAAGTTTTGATAACTCAAGAACGGCTCCAGTGTGGGATGGCGACGCGGAAAGGGGAGTGGAGGGGAGGGGGAAAGGGAAACGGAAGAGGAGGGGAGGGGATGGGGAAGTGCAGGAGGAGGGGAGGGGGATGGGGAAGTGTAGGAGGAGGGGAGGGGGATAAGGAAGTGTTGGAGGAGGGGAGGGGGAGGGCAGGGGAATGGAGGGAGCGGGTGGGGGAGTGGAAGTGGTGAGCGGGAGGGGGGAGGGGGGTGGTGGGAGTGGGGAGGGGAGGGAGCGGGGGAGGGGAGAGGCTTACCTTGCGGGTGGGGGGGGGGCGCCGATGAATCATGGTCCACGTGTCGGGGCGGGCCGCGCACCCACCTCGGGGCCCCCCGGTAGCAGCCTACGGTCACTCCCGCGCGCGGGCGCTGGATGACTCATCTTCCAAAAATTCTGACGTCAGAGAGAGGCCCGTTGTAGGTGGAAGTTCAGCGGGCTCAAGTTTGAGACGGCGACGCGGAAGGCGTTGTGAGTTTTATTTGGCCGATTTCGGCCGTGAAGAAAGGAACGAACGGTTCAAATATGGACTTGGATGAAGAGGTAAAATGCTCGAATCAGCCAGAGAGTGAGAAATTTCAACGGAGGTAAGTATGCATCTTCCATGATACACATTAATACACGGGAAGGACCCGTAAAGCGCCGCTCTGCGAGGAATAGCCGGAATCCTGAAAAACGGCCGATATGCAACCGTCGTTTAGGTTAAACACATTGAAAACCCGGCATGAAAGCTCCTCCGGACGGCGAAATCAAGGCTTGGCTAGAAAATACAGGTGAAATTTGAAACGACGCATCGAATCTCATGGTTGAAATACTCCGGTATCGTCGCTTTGCTCTTAGTATAATCACATTAATACTGAAACGACGCATCCATAAACATTGTTTAGAAGAAAACAACATAAAACCCCTCTCCTATTTGTCCAGTGCCTGCAGGAACTAGGGGCGGGGGAGGAGGGGGGGTGGAGACGGGTTGGCTCATGGGGTTCATCCCAGCATAATGTTGGACGGGAGTAGACGTGGCTTTTAAAGGGAACATTGGCAACACTGATGGGTGCGCTTAAACCGCCCTTTTTCTTCTACTGAAAAATGCCACCTGGGTTTTAGGCGAGGCTCTTTCATGGACGAATAGGTTTTTTTCCCTCTTTCCAGATTTGCGGGGGAGGGGGGTACCATTGCCAATGTAGGGAGGGGGGCAGGCCCCGGTCCTGCCTTTCTATTTCCATGCGGGCGCGAAACAATCATTTCATCGTATGTGGAGAAATCGTACCCTAGTGGAAGTGAGCCTCATGCAGCGGGAGGTCTGCAGGTGGCTAGCCATCCGCGGCGGGGACTAGCCTCCTGCAGCCTCCTGCAACCTCCTGCAACCTCCGGCAACCACCCGCCGCATGGAGCTGCATGAGGTTCACACCCTGTTCCAGGAAAAGCTGCATGTGGTTGGCGGGTATGGTACCTCCCGCGAAGCCCAGTCACCTCTAGTAGCCCCCCGCAAGCCTCCCACGAGCCTCCCGCAAGCCCTAATCACCTCAAGCAAGGGCCAGCAACCCCATGCAACTCACTAATTACACTGCCTCTTCACACAGTGGGCAGTTCCGGGTCAAAGGAAGGAGGAGTTTAGCTTAAAAATCAAATTTCTTTCTCAAAGAAGAGGAATTTACTAAAAAATTGAGTCAAAATTGCTCTGAAAATTAATGTGGTATTTGAATCATGTTAATCCAAGGATTTCATCATAAAGCTGGTCTCATTTCTGCTTTTAACACAGCCAGAAGTCAAGAAAATAAACTTTTAAGGCATAAATATATGTAATATACTTATGTCAAAAATCTGATGAGCCGTTAGATGTATGCTGTCTTATGAAATCCAGGGCTGATCTGAAAATGGATATGTTCTTTGGGCTAATTTTTTTTTTTTTTCTTTAAAGTTTTAAAAGTCCTATTTAATTCTCTTTTGACACTATTTGTCCACTCATGAATCCATTTTTTAATAGAGAGAGCAACTCAACGTTTCCGATGAGCCATGAAATGTATGTATTCATATGGAGTCCAGGGCTCATTTTAAAATGAACATGATGCCTTCATAAGATCGAAGATCCATATGAGTCAACAAATGATCTCCAAAAGCAGAGTAAACAGAATTATTCGACTGTCTAAATAACATCATTCCTGCCTTGTGAGTCTGAAATGGGTCTCCTGAGTAAAAAATAAGAAACTTGATTTTTGGCTAGTTCCTCCTTCCAAATCGATCATGTGTTTTCAATTGTGGAGAGAAAATTGGATAGGTGATGACTCAAATTAAAAGCTCCAACAATCTTGTTTTCAATGAGTAAATGTGGGCTCTTCTTTAAAATCAAATGACCCAAGGCTTACTTTCCTTGCTCCACACAATTAGATACCAGAGTTCAACATCTTTCATAAAGTTACCTATACTCAGTGACCATGTTTCAGTTGGTGGAGCTTTGAAAGAAAGTCACGGTCCAAAATTCCCATCACAAATTTCCCTACCTCTTTCAGCATGCCAAGAAATAAATATTTTCTGTACCTTTTCACCCATGAACCTCCACAAAATTCCAAGCCAAAGCAGCAGTTTTCACTTGCTGCCACAGTAAGCAGAAAAATTTCAGATTCCAGGTACATACTTAATGATCAGCTGGCGATTTTCACAAAATCTGCACCATCACTGGACCTAAAAAATTTACAATTGAAATTTTCACAGTATAAGTACCAGGGTTATATTTACTCATCAACGGTTTTACAACATTTTTGAAGTTTGAAAGATAATGCAATATTTCAAGTTGAACGGAGACACTTTTTGAGATGCAAGCACTTAATTTAGCTCTGTTAATAATCATAGATAATTTGCTGTTAAATCATTTTCTCCTTGTAAAATACCCACGAATATGCATGAGGAACCCAGATAAGGACCACATATTCTCATTCATTTTTATTTTCAGCACCTGTTTATTTCCTTGATTTTTCTTTGTTTGCATTTTGTGGGTCGAATTTGGGAAAAAGCCCAGAAGTTTCAAAATTCCTGCGACTCGAACGTGGGATCATTCCAATGAAACGTCCCGTGGAGACGAGGCGTTGCTCTATACGTTTGTGCAATGTAGGTAGTCACCGTCACGTCCCTGCGAAGTAGACACTGCACCCCCCCCCCCCCCCCCCCCTGCGACGTGGACACTGAAACGTTCCTGTAAACGTTTTCGCTACAATATTTACATGGGAACGTTCCGGAAACGGTATTTAATGCATGGATGTCCACGTAGAATTACACGTTCCGGTACACGTTGCTTTCCACATGGAGGGTTTCACGAGAAACGTGGAATTCTATGTTGTTGTCAAATTTGAAATTGTTATCTGGGTCACTTCAAATTAATTGAACTGAGTTTTGCAAGCAAGTATATGAAGATCATAGGCTTAGAAAATTCAAATGGATCCCTCATTGCCATGTTCCCTCGAACAGAGTGGATGTTTTTCATTAAAACTGGAGATAATACAATTCATACCTCACAATAAACACTGAGACTTTCCACTTAGCAACAGGGCTTTCCTCCAGTATACCACAAGACCGATCGACGTCGAAAAATACTATGAACTGAATCTCAAGTCCAATATCACATAGTTAGCATTATTTTCAATCAATTCACTAAGGAATCCCTCTTTTTTTAAGAAAGTATTCACATGATGCAACCATGCAACTGAACCGACTTTCGTAAAGTTTTAATTTGTTTTTGAGCTCAAATTCGACCCACAAAATGCAAACAAACAAAACTCAAAGGAAATAAACAGGTGCTGAAAATAAAAATGAATGAGAATATGTGGTCCTTATCTGGTTTCCTCATGCATATTCGTGGGTATTTTACGAGGAGGAAATGATTTAACAGCAAATTATCTACGATTATTAACTGAGCTAAATCAAGTGCTTGCATCTCAAAAAGTGTCTCAGTTCAACTTGAAATATTGCATTATCTTCCAAACTTCAAAAATGTCGTAAAACCGATGGTGAGTAAGTATAACCCTGGTACTTAGACTGTGAAAATTTCATTTGTAAATTTTTTAGGTCCAGTGATGGTGCAGATTTTGTGAAAATCGCCAGCTGATCATTAACCCTTAGATGACCAACCGAGTCTCTCAGGCCCGGCGGCTTTTTATTTTTCGCGCCACGGAGGCTGTAATTAACCTAGGAGTCTGTCCTTCACAAGTAGCTCTACAAATATCCTGAAAAACATTATTCTTGAAAAATAATTTTTTTTCAATTTTTTTTAGGCACAGCAATTTTTTTTTTTTCATGCCTACCCCTAGAAAGACTAACCCGGGCCTGCGAGGCCCGTATTGAGAATATATGGTAATTTGATGGCTACAATGCTTTTTTTCTCTATTTTCGGATGAATTTTATGATTTTCATACTTTGACTTCTATAACCAAGGTCCCAATTTTTTTTTCACCCATTGGCTGCCCCCCCCCCAGCCCCCCCCCCCCAGCCCCCCTACACATCCCTCTCCTCTCCCCGGTCCCTTCAGATCTAGGAGTCTTTCATTTTGAACACATTTTTATATCTTTTTTCAGGATTTGTGGAAGTTAAATTGAAGGAGCATTCTTACCCCTATAAGTATACTTGAATTTGAGAAGGAGGGGGCAACCTTGCCCACCCTCCCCCCTTCCCCTCCTTCCGGTAGCCAAAAAAATAAGTACTTTCCGATGTGTTTCTTTCAAAGTTTTGCACTTAGAAGGTTTATTTTTTCATTTCGTGAATAGAAAACAAAAGTCTAAAATGTATTACTGTACTATTACTACAAATAAGTCGCTCTCGTGGCGCTCCTGTGCGCTCTGCGACACCCAACCGCCACTGACAGCGATCTTACCAGAGCACCTTTGCTGTAATAGTTGTAGCTGAGAAGTCGTCATGGAGGTAATATACTGTCTAAGAAGTGTAAAAGCACCATGCGTTATTTTCTTACAACTAAAAGGTAATGCCTTAACATATTCACCGTATTACAAGAATCACCTAAAATATTAAATAATAATAAGTAAATAATAAGTCTGATTTTCTTGATCTTCAGTAATTTTTTTTATGTTTTGTTTTTCCTTAAATCTTTCCTACTTCCCACATAGCACAGAATATTGATATAATACTACAATAGTACTGACACGTCAGTAGTGTCAGTATTTATATAATGCTGATGTATCCTGATTTAATATTATATCAAGACTATGCCAGTATTTATTAGTTACTGATTTGGAGCTGTCAAAATATTGTTACAGTATTGGCCGAAAAGGTTGATGTCATATGGAAATCAGGGTTATGACAAGGTCATCAGAACACTGCAGGACACCGACAATATGTATGCGTTACTACCTTAACACTGACACGTCTGTACACTCAGCGCACTCTGTCAAGTAGATATGAAAGTTCAGACGATGACCGTCATTTTCATAGTACTACACATGTATTACATTTGAAACATGAATTACACAAGTATACAAGTATTGAATATTATAAACCACTTACATGATGTCCTGCGACGTTTAGTAGCGTAAAATACCCGGACGCCCTCGGGTGGATTTGAACCCGAACCGCGGAATTCCTAGCCCAGTACTCTGCCATTGAGCCACAGGGAGCTGATGGTATTTCGGGTTAAAATCACGCCTGTCAAGGCTGTTACAGCATGCATAGCATCAGTGCGCGGCTCGACTTTCATCATAACTTTGATTAACACCGTGTTTTCTTAGGCTTCTTTTTCTTCCTATATTTTTTTTTCATTTTTTCGTGTTAATTTCTTTTCGTGTTATTTTTTTTTTACCTCGTCAGCATTGACTCAATACTGTTGTTTGATATATTGAAGGTATTAGTGTTATATTCATGCTGACGCGGTATACCTTTTAACCGACAATCTTAATATCATACTGCATTAGTGTTGGTGATATCATGTCAACATCCAACAATATGTATCAGTATTGACATAAGATTCTGTGCTATGTGGGTTATGTATATTGTCCGTCGTCTTAATTACTACTGGAATCATTAGGTATTCATTATCTACTTTTAATTTTTACCGATCTAAGAGTTTTTACGAGTTAAATTTAGGTGTTGCTTGTGATATGGTGAATATGTAAAGGCGTTATCTTTTAGTTTTAAGAAAATAACGCATGGTGCTTTTACAGTTCTTAGGCAGTATATTTCCTCCATGACGACTTCTCAGCTACAACTATTACAGCAAAACCTCAGGAAAACCATTAGAAACTTCACAAGAAATTTTGTCCCGCGTTTATCTCATAATTCACTGTGAGTAAATTTGCTCTCACTTGTCGAAAAGTTGGAAATAATATAGAAGTATTCCATAAATAACAACAATACATAACGCCTATGAACGCCAACGTAGAGGACGCCCTGTCAAATCATGGATTGAGGGAATAAGGCTTGAAATGAGGAGATGCGCTCTGCCGGGGGTGCTCTGGCAAGATCGCTGTCAGTGGCGGTTGGGTGTCGCAGAGCGCACAGGAGCGCCACGTGAGCGACTTATTAGTAGTAATAGTACAGTAATACATTTTAGACTTTTGTTTTCTATTCACGAAATGAAAAAATAAACCTTCTAAGTGCAAAACTTTGAAAGAAACACATCGGAAAGTACTTATTTTTTTGGCTACCGGAAGGAGGGGAAGGGGGGAGGGTGGGCAAGGTTGCCCCCTCCTTCTCAAATTCAAGTATACTTATAGGGGTAATAATGCTCCTTCAATTTAACGTCCTCAAATTCTGAAAAAAGATATAAAAATGTGTTCAAAATGAAAGACTCCTAGATCTGAAGGGACCGGGGAGAGGAGAGGGATGTGTAGGGGGGCTGGGGGGGGGGGGGCAGCCAATGGGTGAAAAAAAAATTGGGACCTTGGTTATAGAAGTCAAAGTATGAAAATCATAAAATTCATCCGAAAATAGAGAAAAAAAGCATTGTAGCCATCAAATTACCATATATTCTCAATACGGGCCTCGCAGGCCCGGGTTAGTCCTTCATGTAGGTAAAAACGGTCAGTCATCTAAGGGTTAAGTATGTACCTGGAATCTGGAATTTTTCTGCTCACTTTGGCAGCAAGTGAAAACTGCTGCTTTGGCTTGGAATTTTGTGGAGGTTCATGGGTGAAAAGGTACAGAAAATATTTATTTCTTGGCATGCTGAAAGAGGTAGGGAAATTTGTGATGGGAATTTTGGACCGTGACTTTCTTTCAAAGCTCCACCAACTGAAACATGGTCACTGAGTATAGGTAACTTTATGAAAGATGTTGAACTCTGGTATCTAATTGTGTGGAGCAAGGAAAGTAAGCCTTGGGTCATTTGATTTTAAAGAAGAGCCCACATTTACTCATTGAAAACAAGATTGTTGGAGCTTTTAATTTGAGTCATCACCTATCCAATTTTCTCTCCACAATTGAAAACACATGATCGATTTGGAAGGAGGAACTAGCCAAAAATCAAGTTTCTTATTTTTTACTCAGGAGACCCATTTCAGACTCACAAGGCAGGAATGATGTTATTTAGACAGTCGAATAATTCTGTTTACTCTGCTTTTGGAGATCATTTGTTGACTCATATGGATCTTCGATCTTATGAAGGCATCATGTTCATTTTAAAATGAGCCCTGGACTCCATATGAATACATACATTTCATGGCTCATCGGAAACGTTGAGTTGCTCTCTCTACTAAAAAATGGATTCATGAGTGGACAAATAGTGTCAAAAGAGAATTAAATAGGACTTTTAAAAATTTAAAGAAAAAAAAAAAAATTAGCCCAAAGAACATATTCATTTTCAGATCAGCCCTGGATTTCATAAGACAGCATACATCTAACGGCTCATCAGATTTTTGACATAAGTATATTACATATATTTATGCCTTAAAAGGAATGCCTTGAAGGAGGAACTAGCCAAAAATCAAGTTTCTTATTTTTTACTCAGGAGACCCATTTCAGACTCACAAGGCAGGAATGATGTTATTTAGACTGTTAAATAATTCTGTTTACCTACTCCGCTTTTGGAGATCATTTGTTGACGCATGGATCTTCATTCTTATGAAGGCATCATTAGGGTGTTCCGTTTTTAGACAACCATCTCAGAACCTTGCTTCCCGGGCTTTTTTCCATTCTTTTTGGTCCCCAAAAGATAATTCTGAAGTTTCAGCACCATAGCTGAAGTCTACACTTTCCCCCAAAGCGATGAAAATTTTGGAAGCAATTACATTGGTTTAAATGGGGAGAAAATAGGCCGATTCGTGGAACTACGTTTTTCCGTTGTAAAATGCGCCGAAATGATTTCAAACGTGACCATCTCTTGGGGAGTCATTCAGAGGCCTATTTTCAACGAGAAAATTCCACGTTTGACCCAAAGAGGGGGGGGGGGGGTCAGGGCGCAGTTAGTTTTGAGGCGCTGCGTGCAGCAAAATGATCGCATTTGACAGTTTTTGATCAACCTCAAAACAGGTCCTCCGAAGCTGAGGGGGCTAATGTTTCTCATTAATTGTAATGAAATAATGTACAAGAGTTGTTTTCAATCCCTTCAGATCTATTTTCGACCATTTACACCGTTGCCAAATTTACTCGAACCTGGAAGGGAATTAGTGTATATCATGTTCTGCACTTGAGTTATTTTGGCAACAGTGCAAATGGTCGAAAATAGTTCTGAAGGGATGAAAACAACTCTTGTACACATTATTTTATTACAATTGGACCGCGTTAAACAGAAAGGAACCAAGCCACATCGGCCATTGCCAAATTTAATCGAGCAATTTAATTTTTTACACGAAAACGGATGTACGGATTTTCGTGCAAATTTCAGTGGATTTTCTCTACGGTACAAAGCAAATTCCTTAAAATTTTCAAAGGAATCCACACAAACATTCTCTCGTAAAAAATTAAATTGCCCAATTAAATTTGGCAATAGCTGATGTGGCTTGGTTCCATTCTGTTAAACGCGGTCCAATTAATGAGATACATTAGCCTCTTCAGCTTCGGAGGACCTGTTTTGAGGTTGATCAAAAACTGTCAAATGCGATCATTTTGATGCGCGCAGCGCCTCCAAACTAGAGTATCTGTATAGGGAGAGTACCGACAGATCGGTTCATGGAGGGCTTTTAGGGCCCAAAAGTGCAGCCACCCTTCTAACCAACTTCTAACGCACAAAATTTCACTGCCAGTCTGCAGATTCCAATTCTAACCAAGATGGCCAAGAATGTACAGAAATGAGCGTTCTTCCGCGAAATTCAGTAAATTTATGCAAAAACTGAGTCAAACACGTGCTTAATAAACGACGGTTCGTAACAATAGTATCAGTAAATCGCTCTGGATAATTGAAATTCATAGGTTGGCTGCCCTTTTGGGCCCTAACTTTATTCGCGGAGGCATCGGTGAAGGCCTGATGGACTTTCGGAGTTTCAGATCTGTCGGTACTCTCCCTATACAGGTACTCTACTCCAAACTAACTGCGCCCTGACCCCCCTCCTTCTCCCCCTCCCCCTTTGGAATTTTCATGTTCAAAATAGGCTTCTGAATGACTTCCCAATAGATGGTCACGTTTGAAACCGTTTCGGCGTATTTTACAACGGAAAAACGTAGTTCCGCGAATCGGCCTATTTTCTCCCCATTTAAACCAATGTAGGTAAGTAATTGCTTCCAAAATTTTCATCGCTTTGGGGGAAAGTGTAGACTTCAGCAATGGTGCTGAAACTTCAGAAATATCTTTTGAGGACCAAAAAAAAAATGGAAAAAAGCCCGGGGAGCAAGGTTTTGAGATAGTTGTCTAAAAACGGAACACCCTAGGCATCATGTTCATTTTAAGATGAGCCCTGGACTCCATATGAATACATACATTTCATGGCTCATCGGAAATGTTGAGTTGCTCTCTCTACTAAAAAATGGGTTCATGAGTGGACAAATAGTGTCAAAAGAGAATTAAATAGGACTTTTAAAAATTTAAAGAAAAAAAAAAAAATTAGCCCAAAGAACATGTCCATTTTCAGATCAGCCCTGGATTTCATAAGACAGCATACATCTAACGGCTCATCAGATTTTTGACATAAGTATATTACATATATTTATGCCTTAAAAGTTTATTTTCTTGACTTCTGGCTGTGTTAAAAGCAGAAATGAGACCAGCTTTATGATGAAATCCTTGGATTAACATGATTCAAATACCACATTAATTTTCAGAGCAATTTTGACTCAATTTTTTAGTAAATTCCTCTTCTTTGAGAAAGAAATTTGATTTTTAAGCTAAACTCCTCCTTCCTTTGACCCGGAACTGCCCACTGTGTGAAGAGGCAGTGTAATTAGTGAGCTGCATGGGGTTGCTGGCCCTTGCTTGAGGTGATTAGGGCTTGCAGGAGGCTCGTGGGAGGCTTGCGGGAGGCTACTGGAGGTGACTGGGCTTCGCGGGAGGTACCATACCCGCCAACCACATGCAGCTTTTCCTGGAACAGGGTGTGAACCCCATGCAGCTCCATGTGGCGGGTGGTTGCCGGAGATTGCAGGAGGTTGCAGGAGGCTAGTCCCCGCCACGGATGGCTAGCCACCTGCAGACCTCCCGCTGCATGAGGCTCACTTCCACTAGGGTAGGTAGGTGTTTTACACGGGTAAACAACCACAACACTTCAAGACGAAGTGCGTGGACCCACTCTAACGACTGTTTCCTTCAGTACTTTGTCGTTGTGCTTACTGGTAACTTTTCTATAAGTAGTTTAGGATCTTACCACCTGAACCAGCACTTTCACCCAGCTGTCCGAGGTTGTGGGGTACGGCACAAATACATGATGCATCTTCGTCTCTCAAGATAGTGACCTTAGGGTGCGGCTTATTTTCGTCATGTAGGAAAATCGACGCGGTCCGGATGGCAATTGATGCTATCTATGAAAATAATAGGCTGTATAAAATTTGAACCAATTTGAAGCATTTTTAGTTGATGCTCAAAGGGATCAAAACCAAGGGGCAAAATTACATTGGTTTAAATGGGCGGAAAAACGCCTGATCTGCGAAAATGCGTTTTGTGAGGTAGTCCAGGCAAATAAGCCATGAAAGGGGCTATAGCCTGCAAAAATCCCGGGTAGCAATGTTTTCATCAATTCCTATGTAGTTTTTGACGCTGAATCCGAATTTCAACTTTGCGCCATTTTATTCGGACCGGAAAGTTGCCAAATTTGACAAAAATGGCCTAAAATCGGCATTTTTTGCGGATTATGGCCTGTAACTCGCCAAAAATTGATCCGACGACAAAATTAGTTATTTTCAGAAATAAAGCTCGTATAATTTCCTATAAAAAAGTTCCATACATTTTTTGCCTAGGGGCAAAATTAAGCGCGCTGGCGGGCGCCAAACTTTGAAAAATGAGCGAAAATTGCGTTTTTTTTGCGGATTATGGCCTGTAACTCGCTAAAAATTGATCTGAAGACAAAATTAGTTGTTTCGGAAATAAAGCTCGTTAAATTTCCTATAAAAAGGTTTTATACATTTTTTGCCTACGGGCAAAATTAAGCGCGCTGGCGGGCGCCGAACTTTGAAAAGTGAGCGAACATTGCGGGGTTTTTTTTGCGGTTTTTGCTGTATGTCTCCTTTTTTACCCGTCTGCAGAGTAATTTCTGGACAAATTAAGTGAAGATAATAAAATTCACACTGAGTTCCATGAATCGATGTGAAAAATAAGTAGCCCAACACATTGCAGTGTTGCCAAAATTACCTAAAATTGTTCGTTGGCGGTTTTGGACCATTAATTGCCTTATTATCCGTCTATTTGTTTAGTCTCCATTTTGTAAAGCGGGGATAATGAATCGAAATCAGCGAAAAGGAGGATGAAATAATTCTTTGTCACAATTTTTTTCATCAGAATGAGGTGGAAACACTTCAGAGGGTCGTGCGTCCACTAAAGTGCTCTATCGTGACACTTGTAGTGAAGTTGCGCCAGGACATCGAGCTCCTTGAAAATGGCATAGATCGAACAATGCAAAGTATGAAATTAGTTTGGCAATTAATATAAAATCGATTAACTTCATTTTATATAAAAGTAACGTACATATTAAGGCAGAATATATAAATATAATTATTAGTACTTGCTTCCACGCCACCCAAGAGGTCCAGTACATGGCGCGTTTTATTTTTGCGTGGTGTCGCCACAACCTGAGACCAAGTTTTTCACGAAACTTAAATTCTTAAAAATTACTCATCTCAAAAATGGTAAGTATGTTTTAATTATTATTGCCTCACAAATAAGGACGTGCACGCGTACATTCACAAACATTCAGTCACTCAATCATAAAAAGCGGCCAAGAAAAGGACCTTATTCAAAATCGGCCATTTCCAACACCAGCCAAATCTTCGTGATATTTTCAGGGTTGATAGAGAACTACTTCTCAAGTCCAAAACACTGACGATTTTTGAATTTGGATAATTATGGCGGGAGGGGAAGAGTGTTAAAGTTAAAACTTTAAACGAGCATATCTCGTGAACGGTTTGTCGTAGAGAGATGGTATTGGTCTCAAAATTTAGAGAAAATTATCAGATTTTAGCTGGTATTCATGAAATCGGTCCATTTTGAAATTTTCATCCATTGTTGCCACGTTGTCGTAGCTCAAAATTTCAATTTTTTTACATTATGAGCCGCAGCGTTGAAGGGAACGCACGAAAAATTACAAAACTATTATTTTATGAAAGTAGACCGTCTAAGCTTTAAGAGAAGCTCAAGATCATCCATCCAGCAACTGTACTACAAGTGTCACGATAGAGCACTTTAGTGGACGCACGACCCTCTGAAGTGTTTCCACCTCATTCTGATGAAAAAAATTGTGACAAAGAATTATTTCATCCTCCTTTTCGCTGATTTCGATTCATTATCCCCGCTTTACAAAATGGAGACTAAACAAATAGACGGATAATAAGGCAATTAATGGTCCAAAACCGCCAACGAACAATTTTAGGTAATTTTGGCAACACTGCAATGTGTTGGGCTACTTATTTTTCACATCGATTCATGGAACTCAGTGTGAATTTTATTATCTTCACTTAATTTGTCCAGAAATTACTCTGCAGACGGGTAAAAAAGGAGACATACAGCAAAAACCGCAAAAAAACCCCGCAATGTTCGCTCACTTTTCAAAGTTCGGCGCCCGCCAGCGCGCTTAATTTTGCCCGTAGGCAAAAAATGTATAAAACCTTTTTATAGGAAATTTAACGAGCTTTATTTCCGAAACAACTAATTTTGTCTTCAGATCAATTTTTAGCGAGTTACAGGCCATAATCCGCAAAAAAAACGCAATTTTCGCTCATTTTTCAAAGTTTGGCGCCCGCCAGCGCGCTTAATTTTGCCCCTAGGCAAAAAATGTATGGAACTTTTTTATAGGAAATTATACGAGCTTTATTTCTGAAAATAACTAATTTTGTCGTCGGATCAATTTTTGGCGAGTTACAGGCCATAATCCGCAAAAAATGCCGATTTTAGGCCATTTTTGTCAAATTTGGCAACTTTCCGGTCCGAATAAAATGGCGCAAAGTTGAAATTCGGATTCAGCGTCAAAAACTACATAGGAATTGATGAAAACATTGCTACCCGGGATTTTTGCAGGCTCTTTTCCTTGTTTGCCTGGACTAAGGAGACGCCCAATTTTTCCAGACAATTCATCATTACGGGGGGAAATTGGCAACGTCAGGAAGAGCACCGACTTCAGGAAAAATGCTGATGTCCGCTGGGAAATGCGCATGCGCGCCGCCGGCCGACCCGAGCGTAGGGAGCTGGGCCACTTGCTCCGACGCTCGAGGAAAGCGAGTCTTCGCTACACGGTCGTCTGGTGCATGTGCTAAGGGCTCAAGCCTGCACTTGCGCGTCATCGACGAGCCGATAAGTCAGCCGAACGACTCCGGTTCGTTCTCAACACCGTCCATATTTTTCAAGTCTTTTTTCCCCCCTTTTTGCTATTCCTTTCTGTGTCTTGTCGAGCCCTCTCATCTGATAGAATAGCCAACTCAAACAATATACCGAAATTCAGTCAAAGACAGACCTTTTCTCTCTTTATTGACTACGTCTTTCGATTTTTGGGAGGTCAACGACTGCCCCCCAAAGAGCACCCACTGTTGTGTTGTGTAGGTGGTCTGCACGAGATCTCTCTCCATAGAGAGACCACGGGCGACCACTGTCCGACGCAACAGTCCCCCTGGAGTTTGGTGACGTCAGCTCGAGATATCGCTCTTTAGAGACGTCCCGTCGGCTGACGTCGCGACGCTCCAGCTACGTCCCCTATCGACCCCTAATCAGGGTCATCACAGTTTTTCGAGTCAAAAATGCGCATAAACGAAGTGAACCTGACCAGCTCTTAAAGAGGCATCTAGGGGCCCATTCGAAATCAGAAAATCACACTTTTGACCCATGAGTGGGGATAGGGGGGTCACGGCGAAGCCGGTTTTGAGGCGCCGCGCCCACAGCCAAGTGATGGCTTTTGAGAGTCTCTGATCAAACTAAAAACAACTTTTCCGAAGTTAAAGAGGCAAATGTATCACACCTCTTGATGAGAAATAATGTATAATAGGTAGCTGGTTTAGCCCTCTAGAACTATACTTGGCCCTTTATAATGTTACCTCGCGTATACCTATTTCTCAAGCACGAACGAAAATGGTGTATATATTTTATCTTGCACTCGAGTAATCCCCCCCCCTCACCCACCCACACCCCACACCCATGGGTCAAAAGTGTGATTTTTTCGTTTTAAATGTGCTGCTAGATGCCGCTCCAAGAGCTGGTCAGGTTTTCTTCATTTAAGCGCATTTTAGATCCGGAAAACACATTTTCGCAGATCAGGCGTTTTTCCGCCCATTTAAACCAATGTTATTTTGCCCCTTAGTTTTGATCCCCTTGAGCATCAACTAAAAATACTTCAAATTGGTTCAAAGGAGGAGTTGCGATTTGGGCCGAAATCGGCCCCTCTACGGAATTTAATAATTTTTAGATATTTGGCAGTTGACGGTGCATATTTGACAGAAATAATCGAGTTTTGCCGATACTCCTGTTTTTTGGCTGCGAAACAGGGGCCTAAACATGACTCCGGAGCTTAAAATAACTGAAATTTCGCGTTTTTCGTAGTTCTACCTCAGATTTCGACCTGGGCCCAAAGGCGACGGGTGATGAGCATCGAATATGGTGTCTGGGACACCTAGACACGTAACAAATCGTAACATACTAGAATATGATCAACCTGCGCCTTTGGGCCCAAATTCAAAATCGAATTTTTCCAACTTTTTAGCCCGAAATAGCTGAAAATCCGTGTTTTCCGCGGTTCTACCTCGGATTTTTACCTGGGCCCAAAGGCGACCCAAGTAGCAGTGATCGCGATAAATTGCGATTTAATCGGAGCATGTATCGCAATTTTATCGACGTCGCGATTTATTGCAATATTATCAGATAAAAAATCGGGATGAATTGCAATAAAATCGCGATTTTATCGACGGCGATTTATCGCAATATTATCGGGAGAAAAATCGCGATTTTATAGAGATAAAATTGCAATAAATTGCAATTTTTCATCAACGCCCACGAACGCATGAATGACGCTTATGGAAGATGTTTCTATGCCGCCGCCGCAGTTTTTACCGAGGTCCGTTGGTAACTTTACCATCTCATTTTTTTTATCAATTATTGATAATGTTACAAAGACAGACTGGTAAGCTTACCTTAAAACCAGTATTTTTACTGATTTTTTCAGGTAAGAATATCACTTTTATTGGCAATCAATTCCCGGTAACTTTACCATTTTATCTCGGTAATTCTACCACAGTCTATAAAAAATATGGCGTTTTTACCAAGGTCCATCCGTAACTTTGCCATCTCCTTATTTTTGGTAATTTTACAGAGACAGAATGATGAGATTACCAATGGAACCTTATTCTACCAACCGTACTTCAAGGTATGAAATGTAATACAGAGGAGGTAAAATAAAAAAAATTCCAATGAAAAATCGGTGTCAGCCTACGCAATGACAAAAGTTGTAATGTTGCGAAGCGCCGATCCACCTAAGAGGCTTCAATTCGCACTCGTCAGTCATGTAGAGGCCATAGCCTAGTGGCAAAGTGCTGGCCATTCACCGTAGCGGTTGGGGTTCGAATCCCCCAGGAGGGTCCGGGGATTTTACGCTCGTCTTCGTCAAAGGACCTGACGGCTGAACCTAACGGCAATCAGCTAACAGCGTAAATTCCTTTTTTTGGGCGATTTTATCGGTGATAAAATCGCTAGGATCATCAACATCTGAGCGATTATCCTCGATGTTATCGCGATAAAATAGCAATTTTTTCGGGCCGATAAAATCGCAATAAAATCGCGAAAAGATCGAGGATACTCGCTCAGATTCTGATGATCCTAGCGATTTTATCGCCGATAAAATCGAGGATAATCGCGATTTTATCGGCGATAAAATCGCGATTTTTCCGTTGAAAAATGCTACTTGGGGACGGGTGATGAGCTTCAAATATGGTGTCTGGGACACCTAGACACGTAACATACTCGAATATGATCAACCTGCGCCTTTGGGCCCAACTTCAAAATCGAACTTTTCCAACTTTTTAGCCCGAAATAGCTAAGAATCCATATGTTTTCTGCGGTTCTACCTCAGATTTTGACCTGGGTCCAAAGGTGACGGGTGATGAGCTTCGAATATGGTGTCTGGGAAACCTAGACACGCAACATACTCGATTATGATCAACCGTCGCCTTTAGGCCCAACTTCAAAATCGAACTTTTCCAACTTTTTAGCCCGAAATAGCTGAGAATCCATGTTTTCCGCGGTTCTACCTCAGAGATCGACCTGGGCCCAAAGGCGACGGGTGATGAGCTTCGAATATGGTGTCTGGGACACCTAGACACGTAATATACTCGAATATGATCAACCGTCGCCTCTAGGCCCAACTTCAAAATCGAACGTATCCAACTTTCCAAGACAGCATACTTATCTGACCTCATGAGGCCATGATGAGCACTGCAGAGTACATTTGGCGAACACTGCATTCAGTAGAAAAGAACCTATCTTGAAGTTCCTATCATTAGATATCTCTCGTCTGAGATGGTTATCAAATACAAACCTGTATGCTGTTTAATTACAGTGAGCTTTTCATAATGGTAACATTACCAAGCACTGTGGAGCTCAAGCAAGCATGAAGGAATCTGGAGTTGACAAGTTAACCTATACGTGAAATAGTAGGTACAAAGCTCAGTTTTAATAGTCATTCAAGTGACTGGTGACAGTCAATATAGGAAAACTATATAAATCCGTTCTCTATATTCGAAGGCAAGTTCTAGGTTCAGTACAGAACCTGAATAGAACGTTGGATAAACAGGAATTTCCAACTATTTCCGGCTAAAATGTTGGAAAAGTTCGATTATGAAGTTGGGCCCAAAGGCGACGGTTGATCATGTTCTAGTTTGTTACGTGTCTAGATGTCTCAGGCACCATATTCGAAGCTCATCACCCGTCGCCTTTGGGCCCAGGTCGAAATCTGAGGTAGAACCGCGGAAAACACGGATTTTCAGCTATTTCGGGCTAAAAAGTTGGAAAAGTTCGATTTTGAAGTTGGGCCCAAAAGTGACGGTTGATCATATTCGAGTATGTTACGTGTCTAGGTGTCCCAGACACCATATTCGAAGCTCATCACCTGTCGCCTTTGGGCCGAGGTCGAAATCTGAGGTAGAATCACGAAAAACGCGAAATTTCAGTTATTTTAAGCTCCGGAGTCATGTTTAGGCCCCTGTTTCGCAGCCAAAAAACAGGAGTATCGGCAAAACTCGAATATTTCCGTCAAATATGCACCGTCAACTGCCAAATATCTAAAAATTATTAAATTCCGTAGAGGGGCCGATTTCGGCCCAAATCGCAACCCCTCCTTTTATACAGCCTATTATTTTCATAGATAGCACCGATTGCCATCCGGACCGCGTCGATTTTCCTACATGACGAAAAAAAGCCACACTCTATGGTGACCTGCTCTTTCAGCTTCAGTTAGTTTTCTTTAGTTTACCATCATTAGGTATAGACATTCCTAATTCTATCTTGAGGAGTATGATCGGATGCACCAGAATCTGCATTGTGGGTATATATCCGTCCGGTGCACACGTAGATTTTGCATTGATTAATACGTGCATACGGTTGATTTTCTTGCTATCTTAATGCGTCAGAAGGAAGTGTTAACTATTCGAGTTAATCTTTCATTTGACGTCAGTTCACTTGTTGGAAAACAAGTCGTAACAAAGAACATTATCTTCTAGTTTGGTAATCCCGTCAATTCACTTCTCTAATAAGTATCAAATATTTTTAGCATGAGATCGTCCGCCGATTCTCTCAAAAAATAAATTCATCACGTATTGTGCTTTTCCTTAGAACGGCAGTACACCTTGAAATACAAGTGCGAGGAGGAAATGCGGAGCAGAGACGATTCCGGAGGTGACGATTGAGGTCAAAAACTAGACTCTCCGCCGCCACGTCGACGTCACTGTCATTATTATTTGCATATCCTGCAGGTCTTTCTCACAAGCCCATGTCCGCGCTCAGTTGAGGCCGCCTCCGATCATCCACGGCATGAGGAGAATAACCAGAAAGTCGTAAGATTTAACTAACGGCTAACTTTTGGAAAAGCTTGCCCCAATGATACCTCATTTTCTTTGTCTGGATATGGTGTCAATCGACCAACCTAAATTACTGAAAAAGAAAAACAAGGCAGAAAATAAAAAAGATAAACAGGAAAAAAACGCAAAACAAGACTAAAGAAAAACAAGGTAAAAGAAAAAAGTATGAAAACAAGAGAAGAGAAAACAGAAGAAATAATGGAGAGAAAACATGGAAGGAAAAGAATCAAAGGAAAAAACAATAATTTAAAAAAAAAAATCGAAAAATTGGTAAAAATAAAATAATAGAAAAAAATTAAAAAAGAAAAAAGAAAAAAATCGAAATAGAAAAAAATAAGAATATAAGGAGGGGCGGGGGATCTAGCGATCGATCACAACATGTCTGGAGGCGGCCTATGGAGTAATCGAGTAGCTAATGAACAGAAAACTTTGTATAAAGTAATGAATCGAACTCGGTTGACTTCTGTGGTGAAGATAATTATATGTACTATACCCACACATATAATGGAAATTTGTTCACAAAAGATAAGCCGCTTCAGATAACTCAAAAAGGGAAGAGGAGGAATACCCGTAGAGACTGTAAACGGTATTACTACTTTAGTTGCTCCGATCGTACCTAGATACTTAGCAGCTTCAATGGCATCAGCAGGGATCATTTTATCTTACATGGGTAAGGGGTAAGGGGGACTCTCACAAAACTTTTGCTCTAGTTTTTGTGACTAAAGGACCATAGCTAAGTCCTCTAATCTCGGAGCTGGTTTTCGTTATTAGGATTTAAAAACATTTAGTCTTGAAACAACTTTTAATAAAGAGGGTTATACAAAATCGGCGATTTTACCCCCCTCTTGGATTTTGCCGGGAGTTGGATATGTTGTTCCCTATCACAAGATACGCCTTTTTCCAGCGTTGGCAAGTTCACCCGAAATTTTTCCCGCGCGCTACAGCGTTGCCAAGTTGAAAACAGGCAAATTCCGTAAGTGGCGTTAAAATTGAGCTATGAAGTTGCGATGTTAACGAAAATTCTCTAAAAATTATGCACTTTTAGGAAATGACCACCAATTTAATGTCGCGTTAATTTTAACATGCATTGTTGCCAATTTTTCGATTTTTTAATTCGACTAATTTTACAAATCCGCAAATACCCAAAAAAGCTATCTTCAAATTTGAATAAAAAGTTGTCTAATCGATAGTTCGTTTGATTCCGCATCCATCGATATATTATAGCTTGCTGGGAAACTTTTGGTTCGCGAGATATCATCATTTTTGTAAACAGCTTTATGGAGCGACGACGCTTTTTGAGTCCGGGCGGATAGAAATTTTAGCCTCCAAAAACACAGGTCAGCATTAATTCCATGGTTTCCTAAGTAATTTTTGGCGCTGAATCCGAATTTGACCATTTCATAACAAAATTGTCACCAAGAAGTTGCCAAATTGGGCAAAAATGGCTTAAAATCGGCCTTTTTGGCGGATTATGGCCAGTGACTTGCCAGAAGTTGATCGGACGACAAAATTGGTTATTTCCACAGTTAAAACTCGTTGAACTTTCTACAAGCTGAGTCAAATTCTTCCTGCTCACGGCAAAATTAAATGCACGACAAGCAACAAACTGAAAAAAAGACACCAAAATCGGCGGTTTTTGTCCTAAGTTTCTTGTTTTCCGACTGAATGAACATTTCTTAGTAAAATCTGAATTACACAGAGTGTAACGACAAACTATTGTATTGTTACATACATACCGGGTGTCCATAAAGTAACTGAAAAGTGGGTATAACTTTTGAACAAAAAAAGATAGAAGGTCGCGGTTTGTGGCATTCTTCATCATCCAAAAGGGGAAATTTTTCGATGGGGGGCTTTTCCTGGTGGACCCCCCTGGGGGGGCCCCAGGGGGGGCAACTTCAAAAATTCAAATGGCAACCCCCATTTTTTTAGACATGATTAAAAAGAACTTAAAAAGACAAGAAAAATGGCGCAAATAAAATTAAAATCGGTTATTTCGTTCAAAAGTTACAGCCGGTCAAAGTTTTAAATTGACCACTTTTCAAAAAATCGCCGATGAGCTCCAAATTATCGGAAAAACAAAAACAAACCGGGAATGAAAAGTTTGAAAAGTGCTTTTTAGGAAGAGGAAAAACAACTGACGTTGTCACAAGTCTGGATGGCATTGTTTCAAAATAAAATTTCGGAAAATTCAACATGGCGGCAAATTTGAGGAAACGCAAAAAATGAAAATTCCAGAAACTGTTATCTTTCAAATACCCTCTAGTTTAAGGAAATCAAAGGTATCAACTTTTATTCCTTTATTTGGCCAAGTAAGAGCAAATTTGCTGACTTAAAAGTTGTCAAGCGGGGCGCCCTCAATCGTTGGAGTATGCGACATCACAGGATTAATTGTGCTGTCGAAAAATGAAGCCGATGTGAAAAAGCGCTCCTCCTTTGGGATGCTTTAGAAATGTTTGAGGTCCTCCTCCTCAAATTTAACGAGAAAAAAGAAGAAAAGTAAAATTTAGCAATTTTTACCCACAAACTTGGCGAGCCAAAAAACATGATTTATCCTGGTGGGGTAGGGGCGGTGGACATTTTTGACATTTCTATCTCTGAAAATTAAAAATCCAAGAATAATTTTAATTCTCTAACTCCTGGCACTCCAATTTGGCAAGGAGGATATCTTCTACGCTTCACCGTGTCACCGATCAGATAGTGCATCGGATGTTACCGAAAAGATTGGTGTCTCAAATCGTAAGGTTGAGACTGTCAATAAGATAATCTCAATTCAGATAATAATCAAGAGTAGAACGGCGTCTTCGGAATTGGAAGCGTAGCAGATATCCTCCTTGCCGAACTGGAGTGCCAGGAGTTAGAGAATTAAAATTATTCTTGGATTTTTAATTTTCAGAGAATAATTACGCCTTTTTTTTTTTACTTTAAGCACAAAATACTTTCGGATTGTTGCATTCTAAACACCTGCATGGAAATGTTTTTCGGGAGGGGGCAGATGATACTATTTTCAATTCTAGGGGGGTTCAAGCCTCCCTGGACTCCCCTTTCGTACGTCTATGGCAAGGAAGTTGAGTCATTGAAGTCGAGGATGCCCAGACTGGAGACTCTTAGCGTCTGACGACGGAAGAAAATGAAACGCAGTTATAAAAAATATCAATCCATACTAAAACTCTTGAAAACAGATAGAAATTTTAAAAGAAGCAAGAAAAATTCTACAATGCCGCAGCATGTTTTTGAAAATTTATTCACCTTTGGCGAAATTTTTAGGGTAAATTTTTCACTTTTCACTTACGAGTCAAGGGTTATGTGTGAATTCGCAGTGGTTTCTCATCAGTGGCACGGGCCCCTCCAGGGCCCGGGCCCCAGAACCAGGGACCCAGTATCCCCCCCCCCCCCCCTTGTGGCGGGCCTGCTGAGGAGTACATTTTATTCATTAATTTTTAGCAGAAAGTTTTCCATTACTGTTTCAAAATGTGATTTATTGACACGATTCGACAAAACTCACTGTTTTATGAATTTTTCCTATCTGAAATAAAAACCCTAGTAATTAGTTTATATCTAAGTTGAAAATTAAATTATTCTGCAAAAGTTTATTACTTTGCACGAGAGATACATTTGAATAATTTAAAAATAAGAAGCGAACAAAGAATATAGGACAAATATCGAAAAAACCAGCGAATATTCAAGTATTTTGTTTAAGCTTGGCAACATCGGAATATGTTCGATTTTATTTTATTGTTCATTTTTATTGCATTCTGCTCATGTTGTTCATTAGTTTAGGTAGAAACATTCTCTTAATCGGAAAACAAGAAACTTAGGACAAAAACCGCCGATTTTGGTGTCTTTTTTTCAGTTTGTTGCTTGTCGTGCATTTAATTTTGCCGTGAGCAGGAAGAATTTGACTCAGCTTGTAGAAAGTTCAACGAGTTTTAACTGTGGAAATAACCAATTTTGTCGTCCGATCAACTTCTGGCAAGTCACTGGCCATAATCCGCCAAAAAGGCCGATTTTAAGCCATTTTTGCCCAATTTGGCAACTTCTTGGTGACAATTTTGTTATGAAATGGTCAAATTCGGATTCAGCGCCAAAAATTACTTAGGAAACCATGGAATTAATGCTGACCTGTGTTTTTGGAGGCTAAAATTTCTATCCGCCCGGACTCAAAAAGCGTCGTCGCTCCATAAAGCTGTTTACAAAAATGATGATATCTCGCGAACCAAAAGTTTCCCAGCAAGCTATAATATATCGATGGATGCGGAATCAAACGAACTATCGATTAGACAACTTTTTATTCAAATTTGAAGATAGCTTTTTGGGTATTTGCGGATTTGTAAAATTAGTCGAATTAAAAAATCGAAAAATTCTCAACAATGCATGTTAAAATTAACGCGACATTAAATTGATGGTCATTTCCTAAAAGTGCATAATTTTTAGAGAATTTTCGTTAACATCGCAACTTCATAGCTCAATTTTAACGCCACTTACGGAATTTGCCTGTTTTCAACTTGGCAACGCTGTAGCGCGCGGGAAAAATTTCGGGTGAACTTGCCAACGCTGGAAAAAGGCGTATCTTGTGATAGGGAACAACATATCCAACTCCCGGCAAAATCCAAGAGGGGGGTAAAATCGCCGATTTTGTATAACCCTCTTTAGTCATCTTGTCTTCTCCCCCTTCTCCCCTCTCCTCTGCATTTTAATCTTGGAAGAGGGAGTACTTCTGGTATAGCAGTATAACGGACACAGGCATTTGGCCAAAGTCCGCAATACACCATCAACCATCACGTAACTTAAGTACCCACCGAGAAAGTTATCCTCAAACTAAATTATATACACCCAACTTTGTAACGTTGTATATTTTCCTCCCCCCCCCCCCCATTCCACCCCACCCTCTTCACCCGAACCAAGTTTCTTCCAACGTTGGAATGTTATCTTTACTAAGCATTGTCTTTATTGTTTTCCAACTTGTGTCTTGGTCCTCAAATGATTTGATTTTTTTTATTCTTATTGTGATTCGTAAGGATCAAACCGAATATATTAATATCCAAACCCAATATTTTGTTGTCCAGTGTCAAAATCTATACCTCTGATAAACCTTGCCACGCACGAGCTTTAGTATATGAATATATAGGTATATAGGTATAGTATATATAGGTTTATCGAATGGTACCCGATTGATCGTCTGGAAACGTTATGAAAATTGTCTTGTTTTGCAGGTCATTTCCGGCGAGAAGGCCGGTGAAAGAATTTCACTGCCAAGAATTGATTTGTCACCTGCAGACTCCTCTCTCCCTTTCTCTTTTAAGAGGCGACAATTTCCAATTCGCAATGCGTTCTGCATGACCATCATCAAAGCTAAGGGTCAAACACTGAAGCGAGTCGGCATTTATTTACCCCAAACAGTTTTTGGCCATGGTCAACTATATGTTGCACTCTCACGAGCTACATCGTACAAAAATTTTGAAGTCCAAATTCTTCCCAAAGGCAACCGTACAAAAAACATCGTGCACAAAGAGGTGATTCGATCTTTTATAAATCCCAAAAGCCTCATAGTCATTAGAAAATTATCAAAAAATAAAAAAAAAAAAAAAAAAATTAAAAAATAACAAAAAAAAAAGAAAAACTAATAATGCGAGCTTTTTATAACATTTTTCGGTAGAATGGCAGTCTCCACCTTGTAACGCAGAGAGGCATTTAAATTCCTTGATCTTCTGCCGCAGAATCATCATCATTATTAAATAGATTCAACTAATCGCTCCGATTCCAAATAAGCTACTGCACCACCATTGCTAGCTGTGGAGGGCACCCGTAGGGCGCCCGGAGCAGCTAGTGTTTTATTACTTTCTTTACGTCAGGTAAGGGATATACCTATATGAGTGATTTTAAAATAACAGGAATAGCTACAATGTGCAACACCTAAAAAATAAAAGTGCACCAATTTTACCTAAACAAATTTCATGACCTCGTTTTTAAGGTATGAAACTTCCTTTTCCCAGCTTTGGCACGCTCTATTTTGATTCAGTACAAAGTTAAAGTGATTGACAAACAAGCCACTGAGCTATCAGCTCTTCCCGTGGGACTGCTGGAGGTCCACGCAAACATGGCGGCAGTGCAAAATTGTGTAAATGTGAAATGAAAGATGATACAGAAAATGAAGCGTGACAATTCTTGAGATATGAAGGGGAAAATTGATGCTGCCTTAAAAGTTTTCTAAACTTTGAGGACTTCCTTTTAGTTAAATAATATTCAATTGAGGATTTTGTGTAGTGGAGAATTAGTGCTGCACACCTAAAAATCAGTGGTTTTCATAATAAATATGACGTTTTCATCGTGAAAAAAAGCCAACTTAATAGTAGGTAATGGTTTGGTCGAGAAGACCTTCGCGAACATTGATGACAGTTTTGAAACTCTTGGCTTCATCTGGCGAGATAAACACTGCACTTAATACCCCTGCTACTTTCACCTGGGAAGTAAAATGTGATAAAATGCGCTCCCAGGGGAATACATGCGATTATATGCGCTTGCAGAGGAATGACATGTGATCACATGTGCTCCCAGGAGAATGACACGAAATCACATGCGCTCCCCTGGGGAATGGACAGGGGTGTTGAACTAAATAATTGAAGAATTCACGTCATTGAATTAAGTATTTATTAAAGGAATTGACAGCACGTCGTTACACGTTTATAACAAAGAAACGTAGAAGTGAGGTTAGGAGATGAGAGAAAAAGAAAGAAGGGATACAGTAGGAAGTGTTGCCTAACTGTAAGGCTGAACAGTACATTTTAACACCTCCCCTTGTTGTGCAGATTCCCAAAACTGTGCATTGAAAAAAAACATTTTAATATGCACAACACAAAAAAAACTGAATTACTAACGTCTCATTAAGAAAATATTATCAAAATTTTGGATTCTTTGCTCAAGAAATAAAATAAAATCAAATGTAAAATTATAACTCCAATAAACAAAAGAAAACTTACATCTAAATAGTCTTTGACTAAATAGGCACAATGTCTCCCGACTTTGGGGATCGTGACCCCCTCTTTACCTCCCAAGGGGGGCATGGGGGGTTTCGGGACCGTGAAATTCGGATTCCTTGGGGTCAATTCCTTATTCAATCCCGCGGCCCCCCACTTCGTACTACCTAAACCAACCGAGAAAAAGACCTGTTACGGGTGGTCTGGGATATCCTGTATAACGAAGTATTAAACAAATATTTATTGCAGAGGAAGGGTGGGGGGAGGAGAAAATATCGATAATTACAGCCTACAGCATGAATATAAGGCCCTAGCGGTGAAACAACCTCTGCCTTGCCCGCGCGGGATGGAGCGCCGCCGATAAGCCACCCGCGCGTAACCGATAACGCGCAGAAAAATCGCTATAACTCACGAACGAATCGTTTCCCCAAGATCGAACAAAGTGTGGTAGATGCAGAATTTCATGAAGAATCACCTCAACAGGTTTTTATTCACGTAGCAACGATTCAAAAGAGAGGAGAGACGAAAAACGAAAAAAAGTCGAACCTTCAAAATCGAAAAAATCGATTTATGACCGCGATAAATTACGCAACCTTGCAAACAGCATTAATACTCTTGTATAGAATATTTTTTGACGTTTTTTAGCGCAAACCGCAACACTTACACTAAAACCGTTCGCGAGATATCGATTATTAAAGTTTTAAAAAAATTGCAACTTTGTCCCCTCCCCCCTAATTATCCGAGGGGTCTGAAATTTTGCCCAAGCATCGGGGACACTTAGTACAACATCTGAGCAAAGTTTGGGCCAAATCCAGGGGGGGGGGCAAAATCGGCGTTTTTGGAACAACCTCTTTGAAATAGGACCCAAATCCTCAATGTTTAATTTTTCTGACAAATTCGCTTTAAAAGCATCAACATATTTTCTCTCGCCACATGCACATACATCGTCAACATAAACTCCTAATATTACTTGCTCACCTATAAAAATACAAGGATCAGATATGCATTGTTTAAACCCAAGGCTAATGATTAATTTTGTCAAGGTCTCGTGCCAGTCATTTCCGGATTGGTGTAGGCCATAAATACTTTTCAGCAACAGACAAACGTCATTTGGACTACCAATTTCAAAACCTTCTGGCTGACGCATATAAACAGTCTCTTTCATCGGACTATTTAAATAGGCTCCGACAATGTCAATATGATCAACTTCCCAGCCACGATCAGCTGCCAATGCAATTAATATTCTGAATGATGATCGTCTTAAAACTGGACTGTAGCTCTCCCAAAAATCAATACCATAAAGAGTATGTCCCTGAGCCACAAGTCTAGCTTTTGGTTTAATAGAGGATGATTTTATAATAGGATTCTTCTTTGTAGCAAAAACCCATTTTGATCCAACAATTTTTACATTTGGTGGTTTCTTTACCACTATCCAGGTTTTATTCCTATTCAAGTTGTCTATTTCTGATTTCATGGCTTCTAACGATGTCTCTTTATCGTCTCGTAAATATACCTCCCCTACTGTATTAGGTTCTAATGCGTCCTTTGAGCCCACTACTTTGGAACAGCATTCACAAACTTTTGGTTTCCTGGCTCTTTCTGATCTACTAGGGCCAGTAAGACATTCGTGATCCACATTAAGAGTGGTATTCTCACTTTTAGGAGGATTAACGTCTATTATTGGGTAAACATTCTCGTTTTCAATTTGAATTGGGTTTTCGTCACTATCATAGTCGTAAACATCAACAATTATCGGCTGACTCTTCTCAATTCGTGTTGGCATAGACATTTTGTATGGAAAAATATCCTCTTCAAACCTTACGCCTCTAGAGATTCTTATTTTATTTCCGTGTAAACTACACAACCTGTAACCTTTTACTCCGCTGGCCCTGCCTAGATACACACATTCTACTGCTCGAGTCTCAAGTTTTACTGCGTTGGGACTAGGTCCCACGCTTTGCACCCAAAAATTTTCATCTCCTCTGCGTCTGCAGGTGTAAATTCTTTTCCAAACCATACTTCTCTTGGAATTTTTCTATTAAAGGCACAAGATGGGCAACTGTTTCGGATATCATTAGCTGTTTTTAGAGCTTCTGCCCAAAAAAATTTTGGAAGGCCAGACTGGAATAAAAGACAATGGACAATATTTAGTAAAGTGCGATTAAGTCTCTCGGCTCCACCGTTTTGCTGGGGCGTCCCTGCTACGGTTAAGTTATGACTAATCCCTTTTTCTACAAGATACTGGTCGAATTTATCACTTTTCTATTCTCCTCCATTGTCCGATTGTAAACATTTTATGCGTCTTTCGTGTAGGACTTCTACTTGGTTAACATACTGCTTAAATGTTTCAAGTACTTCACTTTTGTACCGCAAGATAGCAACTTCTGAATATCTGGAGGCGTCATCCAAAAATGTCACAAAGTATGAAGCCCGACTAATACTTTTCGGATTGATTTTTCCACACAAATCAGAATGGATTTTATCGAGAACATTTTCGGCATTGTTCCGACTGGTATTAAACTTCTTTCGGCACATTTTTCCTTCCACACAAACATCACATTTAACTGTAGATTGTGATTTACAAAATACTGGTAATTCTGTCAAATGACCAAATCTTTGGTGCCACACTACTTCAGATCTGAAAGCATGTTCATTTGAGATCGTACCTTGGAGCGTATCGTCGTCATAAACGGTACAAATTAAACTCCTACCTGAGATTACATACTTGTCACACTGAAATTGATACAAATTATTATCTAAACCGTAAGCGGTAATCACTAATTTGTCATCCTTAAAGATATTGGCAACGCAATTCTGGAAAACACATTTAAAGCCTCTCTTATCTAATTGTTTGACTGACAACAAATTGCAATCAAGATTTGGAACAAATGATACATCGTTTAATTTCAAGTTTTTATTACCATACTTCTCAGCTAATTTCAGAACGACATTACTTTTGCCTTCTACTGAGGTTTTCCTCTCGTCAGCTACAACTACACTTCCCTTAATGGTTTCATCAAAATCTACTAAAATGTCAATAAACGGCGTCATATGATGCGTAGCACCGGAATCAACTATCCACATACTTTTAATACCCTTTCTGGTTTTATCTTTCTTTATAGTCAGAGCTATAAGCTCCTCGTCGTCTGTTTCGGACTTATTATCTAAAATAACAATTTTCGCTGACTCACCACCTTGTTGCATAGTTGAATCATTTCCAGAAGTTGTACCTGATCTATTGTCGCCACTCTATTGTTTGAATTTGGGACAGTTTCTTGAAATATGGCCTGAATTATTGCACGCCAAACAAATGACGTTTCTTCTGGCATCAGTAGTGTTGGTGGAGTTACCTATTCTGGTTCCTTGACTTCATCGAATTTTTGAAGTTCTTCTTAGATGGTTGTTGCTGGTGTTTTCTTGAATACAGCGCCTTCTCTTTGTCTCTGGCTTCAGTTTCTTTCTGCAGCTTCTCCTGTTTCTCGGCTAGGTATAGCTTACTCTTAACATCTTCCAGAGTCAGCTCGTCTTCAGATTTGCAAGATATGGACAACATATTACCCTCGTATTGTTTTGGCAAACCCGCCATGATGAACCCAATCTGTGCTGGCTCACTGTAAGTCACGCCTGCATTTTTGAGTTTCAAGATTTGGTTTTGGATTTTGGTCAGATATTCTTGCATAGAGATATCATCAGTTTTTGAAGTATTTGCTAACTCACGAATTAGCACTGCAATGTGAATCCATGTACAATCACAGTTTTGTCGCTCTAGCTTCAACCATACTTCCCTTGCTGTCGTCAAATGCAAGATTTCTGGGATGAAACGGTCTTCAACGTTTTCTGTCATAAAATTTAACGCTTCTAAATTTGTATTCGTCTGATTGGCTGACCATTCGTCTACTGGTCCGTTGTAACCTGGTTCGACTGCTTCCCAGTGTTTACGTTTCTTCAGGGTCAATATCACTTAGTGACTCCAAATGGCATAATTTTCTTCATTTAGAGGCACAATTCGTCTCCTGAATACCTCCTCCGTCGTCATTCTGCAGCAATTATCCACAAGCTGTTGTCAAAATGGGGACTTCACGTTCACGTCAATCACGTCCATGTGCACGAAAACTGCACTAACGGCACATTTCACTTGAACATTGATAATTCCGAACTTACCTAATTCATTAAGATAGCGTCATCTGGGCGCAATAACCTATTGAATTAAATAATTGAAGAATTCACGTCATTGAATTAAGTATTTATTAAAGGGATCGACAGCACGTCGTTACACGTTTATAACAAGAAAACGTAGAAGTGAGATTAGGAGATGAGAGAAAAAGAAAGAGGGGATACAGTAGGAAGTGTTGCCCAACTGTAAGGCTAAACAGTACATTTTAACAAGGGGACCCCGTGTCCTCCCCCGGGAGCCGACACGAGACCCATGTACTCCCATGGTAGTGTACCTGTACATATGACCGATATGTGTTCTCGTGGGACCTCTCGCGGTGTCTCGTGTCATAGAACTTCAGGGGAAATGCCACGGGTCCATATGTGACTGCAGCCCACCACGTACAGTGAAGCATCACAGGAATATGTTCATGGGAAAAGCATACAGGGTCCTACAATGTCCTGCAAAGATATCACTGAACTTGGGAACGGATATAGTGCGACAAAACACTGCGTCTTTATCTATTTAAAATGCTTTACAAGTTACCTATACCCTGAAAAAAATTTCCACTAAGAATGGACACGAGATCACATGCGCTCCCTGGGGAATGGACAGGGAAGCCCCTGTGCTCCCGAAAGAATGACAATGGATCCCCCTGTTCTCCCAAGGAAGTGAACAGGGACCTGTGCACCCAGGGGAGTCTAGAGATCTTCAGAAATTCTTCCAAAAATTGATCTACTTTTTCATTACTTTTGCTTATTTGAAACTGCGTAATGCAGAAATTTCCAAGAATATCGTTGCTTTCCATCATGGAGTCGGCACTAGGGACGTTTATGTTCGCTAAATTACACATGATGAACCCGCGTGCCTCCAGGAGTCCACGGCAGCGGCACACGGGCGATCACAAGGGTTAAGCAACGTCGGGCGTAATTATTACTTAGATGGGAGACCGCTTGGGAATGACCGCGGTGCAGAGACTTTCATAGTGGCTAAGAGTCCCTTCCTTGACTAAAGAATGCATCAGAATTAGAATAAATTAATTTTCGTGTATAATCCTTAATTTTTTTCTTCTATGGCTCTGCTAGTAGAGACGGCATTTTGGGCACGGAATAGGGAGCTTCCCAGGAGAGCCGCTTCCCATAAAATATGTTGCCAACTGTGACGACACTCCTTTCTAACGACTTTCATCGTTTAAAAAACAATCATTTCCGTTCTGAATGGCAATCTTTCAAGACATTGGAGTCTAATTTCGACAAATATTGGCAAAGAATCCATGATCAGTACTGATTAATTACCGCAAATTGCTCTTTTGTTTCAAAATTGGGGTTGGCGACGCGTAACCGACCGGACATTTTCGGCCTTTAAAGCCTCATATTATTAGGTAAATAAAATCTTAATTTATCATATTTTTTAGCATGGATGAGTTCAGAGACGTCATTCCTTTTGATTTATTAACTTGGTTTTCAATCGTTTTGCCCTAAGTCGTTTTCTAACCACGGCAATACATCCCGTTTATCGTGAAATTACCTATACATATAGTTCAATTGCCGGGGCCCTTTTAATTTGGTAAGTCCCACCAGTGGGCCGTTGGGTTCAGTACCTTGACCCTTTCCTTCTCCTCAGCTAGGTTTTTTCGCTCTTTCATTTCTATCTTTCTCCACTTTCTCAGTAATTTCTTCAGTGATTTGTGAAGTGCTCTTTATAAAATCGTTTTTTTTTCATGGCAAAAGTAACATCAGTATTGACAGCACTTTTTATAAAATTGTTTCTTCCTTATTGTAAAACTTAATGACTTCCTCAATCATTCTTAGCATGCACCTATTAATTTTTTTAAGTTTCATCGCTTGCCATTGTTTGGAAAATCGCTTTTGGCTACGAGCCCGCTCTATTTAGATTAATCCACGAGCAGTCTACGAAAAGTCCTTGGGAGGTTTGGGCCACGTACCGGCCAGGGGGGTGCCACCTAGTAACTACCAAAATTTAGTCCCAAAAAGAGGTTTTGGGAAGCCAGGGGGGCGGCTGGGAGATGCATGAGGTTGGATAGCCAAAATTTCCCACTGGTAACCTTAGTCTTACGATGTCCTCGATGGATGATGAATCCGTTCGCAAGGGCATATTATCCCGGAATACCCACTCAAGAAGATAAAACCGGAAGCATCCCTTACAACCAAACTTGCCACTTTCTGCCCTTCTCAAGAGCTGAAAACCTAGAGGTCTCTAATGCTATGGTTGAGACCCTCCACTGGCCTCTTGGTGACAGGTGGAAGATTTTACTTTCGGGGATTCAACAGTTCCTTATGGACAATTATTAGGGAGCAACAGTCAAGACCCTAATTTCGGCTGTTGACCTACCTACATTGCCGATGATGAGCTTCAGGTGACGTCATGAGCCAAACAAGTTTCACAAACTTCGGCCATTTTCGAACCGAAACTGCCAACACGTTGTTAAATATCAACCATGTAGGTAAGTCAACAGTAAAATGCTGAAGTCCCGAAAGTAAAAGCTTCCACAATGGCCAAGATACTAGTGGAGGGTCTTTTGTCTCTGGCCATGGTTGACCTTTCTAACCTAATAAAAGTAAGACTGATTTAAATCGGATTACTTTTTGTTATGGATAAAATGTTTAATACGGGTCGTCCATTTACTCACAAGAATCAGCTGTGATGAATATCTGACTGATAAGCCGCTCTTAAAAATGAAAAAGTCATAATCTAAATTTTCGTTTGTTTTTATCGATTATTCTTTCGTTTACAATCAGTGACTTAAGCAGGGATACCCAGTGAGGGGTTTTCTGAGGAGCCACTCCTCAACTTTGAAATTGAGAGAAAGAGTTTTTTTTTGGAGGGGGGGGGGGCTTCTCGGGGAAATATTCTTTTTTCACTCCAAGACATTTTTCCTTCTCTCCAAGAGAATCTTTTCCTCCAAGGAAAATTCCCCCCCCCCTAAAAAAATGTGCTCCCCACCATCCAAAAAAATGTCCCCCCCCCCCGAAACGTTTCATTTCCACAAATTTAGTCTTTTACCTTCCCCCCAATTTACAAAGAAATGTATTCCCATGGAAAGTTCCCCACCCCCTCCCCAATAAAAATGTTTGGATTCCTGATCCTTATTGAAAACTATCATATTTTCTACGTATTCTATCACTGCCTATAATACCACATGATTTGAATGTTTTTCATTTCTGTGCATTTTATTATTAAAACTAGGTGAAAAAATGAAATTTCAGAGGAGGATGAAAGTCTTCGAAAGTGCCCAGAATTGCGTTATGAAGGTCTTGAAATGTCAACATTTTCTGGGGGAGGCCCCCCGGACCTCCTGCTGAATGAGTGGAGTTGCCCCACATTTAGGGTAAGGGGGATAAGGAGCATTCCAACTTTTCGGGGGAAATTCCTCAACTGCGTGGGGGGGGGGGGGGGGGGGCTGAGCACCACTGAACTTAAGTCACATTCAAAATTCGGTGAATGACTTTCGGCAAGCATCAACGAATGCTCAGTGCGTTTACGAAATCATTCGGTCTGTTTTTCTCGATTCGACGAATGGGCTCCGCCCCTTTGGATACCGTCTTATGCGATGTGGATGGGTGGAGCACGAGCGCATCCGTCCATAGCCTCTCTATCATATCTCGGGATGGAAAATTGTTTCCCGGGCTGTCTACTCGACGGCCGGCGGTTAGTGTAGTCCATTGCGCGACTTGTTCGTCAGTGACTCACCGCGCCGCTGTTATTTACTTAGGGTCAGTATATTCGAAGTTCAAGAAAACCGTGAGGAGGTCGTGGTCAATCAGAAGAACGTTAGATTCAATTCGTGTCGAACTGATTCATCAAAGCTGAATTTTTGGCTGTGTAGATCTGCCAGGATTTAGTAGTGAACCCAATTATTTATCATTGTTTTAAAGTGTGGTATCATCACATTTAAGCATCTGCGGATTTACTTAAAACTGAGACCTCTTGGAAAAGGTTTGTGAAATTTCGAACATAATTTAGATTTACAATTCGGAAAGGCTATCACGTAGTTTTAATGAACATGAAATGATACTTAATTTGATCATAAATTATTCGTGGGTAGCATGTCGACGGTGAAACTCCCAAACCTCATAGCTCGGTCTGTAACGTTGTAGAGTTCCTGTCATCTTTTATTTTTAAATGAATGGCTTGGCAATCAACGACAGTTCCCATAAAGTATACGGCCGGCATGAAATACCGAGTGTTGCAAAGCACCCGTCCCTTATATTTTTCTTGGAAACGGCCGAAAATTGAGCTTCGGAACGAAAACTTTCAGGGGTAAGTCAACCCCAAGGAATTCAATTGAAATATTTTCAGCCCCCCAAAACCCCATTCTGCAGGAGTTTTAAGGAAGGGCCCCGTTTCTCGCATATTTATAATTTGAAGAGTACCTATATGTTACCTATGACCTCGGAACCAAAGCTTATGGCCAAAAGTTAGAACTTTTTGTCCCAGGTTTTTTCCCCCTAAACCCCTTCTTTTTGGAGTTACGGGGCATTTTTGGGTAATTTCGGGCAAATTTTAATTAGATGAAGGCGTCAAAATTATCCGGTTTTCAAAATCTAAAAGTCTTAGAGGAGGAGAAGGTTTGTCATTGATGTGCCACATGACCCCCGTTGATGCAAAATTATGGGAAAAATATATAACCCCCGAGAAAATTTTCGGACTTTGCAGGGCCGTAAGTCGAAAATTTCAAACGGCTACGTTATGTTTCGACCTCAGATTTCGATTCCACGCGAAAAGTCACGTAGAATTGATAAGGCGCACAGCCTATTTGCACTAAATTTTTTTGCCCCTTTTTTCCTCCAAATATACACGGCTCCTTATGGGGAAATAGGGCTCTAAAGTAATTTGGAGCAAAAAGGCCGTGCGCCGTATCAATTTAACGCAACTTTTCGTATAAAATCCAAATCTGAAGTCAAAACATATCCTTGCTGTTTGAAATTTTCGACTTACGGCCCTCCAAAGCCCTAAACTTTTCGCCCGAGGCTGTGCGCAGCAAACTCTGTAAAAACTTCGAGGAATTATGTTGATTTTTTCTTTTTTAAAAAAGTAGGTAAGTATGATGGGAGCGAAGATTTCAGGACATCGCAAACGAGATTCATGGTTTAGGAGTTTCACCTTCAAAATTTAGTATGCCCTATACGCGGAGTCTTAAAGGGAAGTCGCAACCTTATATTCATCATCGACGTAAATGTTTCAATTTTTGTCAATTTGTGGTTTTTCAATTTGTGTTCTCATGTTCATGTATCTCTCACTTCGGAACAGCCAGAATTATATTTTGTAAGAAGAGGAGTTAAGTACGGCAAACTATAGATCTACCATCTTTGACTTAGCACGGCAGACGGTAGAAACGTCAGTTCAGCGTCTAAAGATGGCTGTAGGATCCATAGTTTATCATGTAAAAAATAAAGTTTGCAAAGTCGCAAACGAATATAGGTACGTGGTTGCGGACTTACATAATCGATATAATATAGAATAGCCTACCTACTTATTAATAGGTACATATATTTTATGCTCGATCATCTCAAATATAGATAGATAGGTATGATATTTTGGGCCAAATAGGTACATGAAAGAGTCTATTGTATAATATGTAAAACATACCCAGGTATAATATATGAAGTATATGTAACTATGAAATCTCTTTATATTACATAAATTTGAAAATACATAGATTGCAGGTATGTAAGAAACATTTTAAATATATTGGAGTTAGGATATATTTCGTTTATTGACGTTTAGCCGGCAATGCTATTAATGCCTTTCAGATTTCTCTTCCGGTGGAGTAGGTACTCAAAAAAAAAGGAAATAGGCATTTATACCAATAATTAAACGTAAAGTATGTTAGAAAACCTTTCCGTCGATGACTAAATATGACTAACGACGACGTATACCTAATATTTGCGTCACTTCGAAGCCTCTTATCAATATTGATAGTTGCATATTGTCAGACACTGAATTAATGTTACCTACGTAATAATATTGATACAGTATTTTTCAAAGCTCGTCTGAGAAAGGAGTTCCAGGAAAACACTGAATTAGTAATGACAGTCGTAAAATTAACTTCATCATTATTTTCTGACTCAGCACTGATTAGTTCACGTGATTTAGTTATGCAGTTTTTACAATACCTATCGACGGCGATCAATATCTTACACTGCTGAATTCAAACCGGGCAGTTTCACTTAACTCCTCGCGAAGCACCCTTAATCCTTGGCCGAATGAACAATGCAGATGCCTTGAGATCCATCATCTTCCCGCGGCTTGGAGTCAATAATCAAATCCCATTGCGACCATGCCATGAGACATTCATCTCAGGTTACTATACATAACATCCGCACGAGAAACGCTCGTCAATACTTTGCCAGGTTCGCGAAAGCTTTTAAGTAGCTGTGTGGCACGTCTGGTATTCTTTACTGGACTCCTTCAGCACAAGCGTCCCCTTTATGAACTTCCGTCACTAAAATATCAACGTTTTTATAACACCGCATCGATACTACGAAGAAAATTATGGTCTTGCATATTAGGGTGTCCCACTTTGAGGGTCACCTCCGAATTTTGATGATGGTACCCTCTAATCGTTGACCTCTGTCATAAAAATAAGATTTCACTAAAGAAAAAAATTCTAAAAAGTTTTTTAAGGGTTGCGCACGGCCAAAGAGCACCCCCCCCCCCACCCCCGGGGTCTTGGGCTAAATTCTGCATTTTGCCCATTTTGACGATTATTTTTCTGTTTTTTTCCCCCCCAGTCTCTGGTATTTATTAGTAGAGTCGGGAACGTGCGGAATCGATTCTACGCCTTCAACTACGTAGGATGCGACTGAAATCTCAAAATATTTTTCTCTACAACATTAGAATTGAACTAGAGCTTCTACAATTTTACAGCAAGAGCTTACAGTGGGTGGTTCATACAACACATGTCGCCTTGTCATACCTTGCGGGAGGGGGAGGGGGTCAACAATGTGACAATATTCTGAAAGCTTAGTTTTAGTACCTAACAATTCAACACCGACAAAGTATTGTTATAATACGAGGGAGGTCGTGTAAGGAATATCATATAAATAACTCGAAATTTAACTGGCACCGAATTACTTGGTATTATGCGTGGTATTTTATTCAAAATGCACATCATGCTGCGTGAATGGTTGTCATTTCAGGCACATGCTCCACACGCAACGAAAATTCTTCTTCCCCTTCCACGCACAAAATTTTTCTCCTTTCCTGACATCCTTTGCCGCGCACGGAATCTCCCTCCACTCGCATTAGAAAATAGGGTTCTGCGTAGGCGAGTCCGGATCTTCGCGCCCCCAAAAAGGAGGACAAAATAGGGGAGAATGAAAGAAGGAGGAAGGACGTTCATATTTGGTAGTAACTTATCACGAAATTGACTCGAATTGCGTACAGGGTGTTTCAGACCAACCGTACCAGGCCTTTTTCTCGGTTGGTATAGGTCGTGCGAAGTCGAAGACCGAGGGGTTGATAGGGAATTGACCCCAAGGAATCCGAATTTCGTGGTCACGAAACCCCCCCCCCCCACCACCCCTTGGGAGGTAAAGGGGGGGGGGGTCGCGATGCTAAAAGTCACGGTTCCCGACCGAATTGCGGATAGATCGCATCATAATTGAAAAGCACGGAAAATTTCACGTGGAATTGACCCCTAAAAATCCAAAATCAGACCATCCAAGGCCCAAAAATGACCCCCTAAAGAGGGAGGACAGGACCCCCCTCCAAAATTTCTCTTTGGTCTCAAAATTGACGTAGATTCTCCAGAAGAAGACAGTTTCCCAGGTAATCGACCTCGAGAAATCCAAATTTCATGGTCCCGAAGCTCCTCTAGCTCCCCTTGGGGGGTAAACGGGGGGGCCCAATTTGAAGAATCGGGGCTCCTTTCGGAATCGCAAATTGATTGCATCCAAATTGAGGAGCAGAACACATTTACATCATAAGTGACTCCTGAGAGTTCTAATTGACCCCCCTGAACGGCAAAAAGTAATCCCCTGAGGAGGGGGGCCTCGCCCGCGCCAAAAATTTCTCAGGATCCCTCTTTGGTCGCAAAATTGACGTCGATTCTCCAGAAAAAGACGGTTTCCCATGTAATCGACCCCGAGGACTCTAAATTTCATGTTCCCTGAGCTCCTCGGGGTCGATTACATGGGAGACCGTCTTTTTCTGGAGAATCGACGTCAATTTTGCGACCAAAGAGGGATCCTGAGAAATTTTGGACGGGGGCGGGGCCCCCTTCCTCAGGGGGGTCAATTAGAACTCTTAGGAGTCACTTAAGATGTAAATGTGTTCTGCTCCTCAATTTGGATGCAATCGATTTGCGATTCCGAAAGGAGCCCCGATTCTTAAAATTGGGCCTCCCCGTTTATCCCCCCCCCAAGGGGCTCTAGAGGAGCTTCGGGACCATGAAATTTGGATTTCTCGAGGTCGATTACCTGGGAAACAGTCTACTTCTGGAGAATCTACGTCAGTTTTGAGACAAAAGAGAAATTTTGGAGGGGGGTCCTGTCCCCCTCTTTAGGGAGTCATTTTTGGGCCTTCGATGGTCCGATTTTGGATTTTTAGGGGTCAATTCCACGTGAAATTTTCCGTGCTTTTCAATTTCGATGCGATCTATCCGCAATTCGGTCGGGAACCGTGACTTTTAGCATCGCGCCCCCCCCTTTACCCCTAAAGGGGGGTGGGGGGGTTTCGTGACCACGAAATTCGGATTCCTTGGGGTCAATTCCCTATCAACCCCGCGGTCTCCGACTTCGTGCGACTTATACCAACCGAGAAAAAGGCCCGGTACGGGTGGTCTGAAACACCCTGTATTAGATGCTTCAAATCTCGGAAATGTTCTGGAAGAAGCCCCGTGCCCCCCTCACCGTTCGGAGTATCTCGATCCGCCTATGGACACAAACGAATCTTCTCAATGGGGCAGCTCGGGAAAGCGGCTGCCTGCGCCGGCATTGGGGGGAGGGGGAGCTCCTGTCGGTTTTGCACCTGTCTATGGGAGGTTTCAGTAAAATTTTAGTCAAATTATTCCAAGAGCTATTTACAGGATGTCCCAAAAGTTCGACTCGCGTTTCTAAAATTTGACCTTTCATTCGTATTTTCAAGCGAAATTTCGGGTGTGTTCATGAATCGATGTTAGCTACTTTTGGGTCTCCGCAAACTTTCAGGACCCTTACAGAGGGGGCTGCGGACCCTAAATTCTTTTTCCAAATCACAGCTTCCTCTTCGTGATACATCAATCAAAAGAGAATAAAAAAGGAAAGTTTTGGCGCAACCCGCAGGTCTAAATCTTGATTTTTGACAAAATGGCGGCCGGGTCTTGTTCAAAATACGGCAAAAATCAGGTTTCCGTCTTTTAGAGATGGATTCATGTGGAGCTTGGTATCTTTGGGTTAAGATATAACCGACTTTACCCTTAACTTTTCTTTTTTTTTTTTTTTTTTTTTTTTTTAACTTTCAAAACGGTCACTTTTACGCGAGAAGGGATCCGGTACTTTCGTGACGTTACGGTACATGACAAACATAGTCCTTTCATTATTTACAATGTATTTCTCCATAAGGAATTGGCAGCCGTTTGATAAAGAAACCAGGTTTGTCGTGTACTGTGCCGTCAGGAGTGTACCGGATCCGTTCCCGCGTTAAAGTAACCGTTTTGAATGGGTCGGTTCCTAAAACAGCTTTTTTTAAGTTTGGGAGGTGATTATAAGATTTTTCAATAGCACCCCTGGTAAAAATGGCAAGTGCTCAGATCAGTAGCACTTGCCTTTGGAACAGACCTAAGCACTGATGTCAGTGCTGCCGGGCGCTGATCTGCTACCTCAGTGTTAGGTCTGTTCCAAAGGCAAGTGCCTCTGATGTAAGTGGCACTGACCTAAGTGTCTCAGACGTAAGCGGAGTGGAAACTCCCAGAAATACTGTACAGGCAAAAATTTCGTTAATTACCGATCTGCCAGGTACGTTAAGTCACTATTTGACGATCAGGGAGGGCTGCTGTGAGTTTTCAATCCCAAGCAAGTATCACAATCTTCAGGGGACATCGCTCGTTTCCATGCGGTCTCCAATCTAAGTACTAACTACGCCCGACGTAACTTAACTTCGGTGATCGTCCTAGCGATTGAACCACTACACTACCTGCGCGTGTACGTGTTAGGGGCGTAATTTTACCATTCCAGGGCCCCCATTGGGGTAATTTTGCCAGCAAATGATGATTTTGTCTTTGAATGTGAATCCGACACCTAATTTTTCTATTATTCTTTTTTAATCATTCAACATGTAAATGAAGTTTTGTAAGTTACGTTTCTTTGAAAAAAAAAATGGATCGCACTAAAATTCAAAATTAAAGCTAATGATGCAAAAAAAATAATTAAAGTTGAAATTATACAAAAAATATAAATTAGCAGATACAAAAATTGAAAGTAAAGGAGTAAAAAAGTTAGAAAAGAATTGAAAATAAAGTAGGAAAATTTTAAAAAAAATTGAGACTGAAACATTTTAAAAACAGTTAAAACTGAAAAAAATTAAAACCAAATTTAAAACTATTTTTTTTTATAAACAAATAATAATGCTTAAATAAATATATCTAAATACATATTTTAGCGGTGATAATATTTTTATCGATCTCATTTTTTGTTGTGTTTTAATTATTTAAGTGCCATCTTAAACGAAGAGGGTAAAACAAATTATTCAAGAGTGTGGCTACTTAAACTAGTTTTCCTTCCCTCTTAGAAAATCCCACCTTCTACAAAATATGCCTCTCTGAAAGATAAAGTTTGTGGTCCCCGTGTCCCGAGGAAATATTCCCCCACGAAAATAAAATAGGGTGGGGGAAGGGGGAGCCATCTCTACTTTTTGGGAGTGAGTGCGGTTCGATTAAGATTGATGTCAGAGACTTACCCTCTGAACCAAGTCCTGACCTCAGTCCCGCTTACCTCAGAGACATCTCTGCACTTAGGTAAGTCTTTCTCCCGACGTCAGTGCCTCTTACCTCAGTGCTGACTTCTTGGGTAAGTGCTTTAACACTTACGTCAGAGAAAACTGAACTGACCTCAGAGCAAATTGCACTGACCTCAGTGGAAAATTCACTGACCTAACACTTGCCATTTTTACCAGGGACCATCGTTCTTTTCGTGAAAAAACGACGGACCCATCTTATGAGAAAAGTGGGCCCGGTTAAATCGACTGGTGTTTTGTTATATGTATGTCGCAAGTCTGAACCAACCGTTCAGAAGTTTCAATGGGCGTTCCTTGCTATCTGGAAGTTTTACCCCCATTTTGGGGGTCGAAGTTGCCGATTCGGCGTATACTTGGTGGTTATGACACTCAGGTTCATTGCTCGCCTTTAAGATTCGCTCATGGTTTGTTCAGTCTATTCTATCCTCTGAATAGGCTAAAGACTATCCGATTCAAAAACTGAACCATGCTTTCTTAAGGGGAGGGGGACGGTGTTGTTGACGCCACCAATCTCAGAACCAGCGAGTCGCATTAAGCCGATTCTTTCGCCATGTTTTGGAAACTCTTTTCGGCAAATGAGACCGACTGTATCTTAGAATGAACAAGATGCAGCTCAAAATATACCCCTAGGAGGGGGCTGGGGGAGGACGGTGCAACCACACTTGAGCAGCAAAAGTTGCTTGCGCGAGTTGCACCACACCGATGCCTCTACCATGTTTTGAGACTTTCTCAGGCAAATGAGGCCGACTGCATTTTGGAAGGTCAACCGAGATGCAGTTTGTAGTTGGTAATCAATTCGCAAATCCCCGAACCTTACAATAGGCCAACTGTAATGCAAATCCATGGATAAATAACTTAGACACTTGTAGGTTTCTCGGTAACCGCCAATTTTTCGGCCGCCTTCTCTTGAAATCACATATTTATTTCAAGAATTGGCAATTCAATTCAAATAAACAATTATGAAATTCTTAATAAAGAGGCTGAAGCGATAACTTTATTAATACAGGAGGCTGCTAAAATTTCTACCCCTGTTGCAAGAAATAATACAAATGTTTACCCTTAGTGTACCTTACCCGAAGAAATTTTAAAACTCATGGACCGCAAAAAGGGAGCAGCACGGAGGAAAAAGACAACTATTTTCCCTGCGGACAAAACTTATTATAATCAGCTGAACAAGGTCGTTACAAAAAGAATAAACGCCTATAGGACCGAACAATTTGAAAAATTTATTAAAAATCTTAGCGCTAGTGAGATAAATGACTATTCGCTTTGGAAAGCTACAAAAGGGTTAAAACGTCTCTTCCAAGCCAGTTTTCCGATAAAAATGAGTAACGGTGATTGGGCCACTAACAGCCAAGATAAAGCGCATACTATCGCCACCCATTTGGAATCTGTTTTTCAGCCCAATCCATGTTCAAGCCCCGAAAAAGAAAAAGAGTTAGAAGCTGAAGCAGAAGATTTGAAATTCCTCCCAGACGAAAAAATAAAAAAAAAATCACCCATGAGGATGTATTCAACGAAATTAAGTACAAAACGAAAATAAAAAAAAAGCCAAGGATACGATTTGATATCAGCAGTAGTTTTAAAACAACTCCCTTCTGCCGCTATAAAAAAACTAACAACAATTTTCAATGCTGTAATTAAATTAAAATACATCCCATTGCAATGGAAGAAAGCGGAAGTTATTGTACTCCTTAAATCGGGCAAACCTGCTTCAGCTCCTAGCTCTTACAGACCCATCTCTCTCCTACCGTTAATATGTAAACTTTTCGAAAAATTATACATAAAAAGGCTCTTTAGTTTAATTAAAAAAAAAAAAAATTTACTCCCAGACGAACAATTTGGATTCAGGCCTGGGCACAGTACGATAGAGCAATTACATAGAATATCAGCTTATACAGGGTGTTTCAGACCACACGTACCAGGCCTTTTTCTCGGTTGGTTTAGGTCGTGAGAAGTCGGAGACCGCGGGGTTGAATAGAGAATTGACCCCAAGGAATCCGAATTTCGTGGTCCCGAAACCCCCCCCAACCCCCCCCCCCCTTTGGAGGTAAAGGGGGGGTCACGATGCTAAAAGTCACGGTTCCCGACCGAATTGCGGATAGATCGCATCAGAATGGACCACTAGACAAGGTACGAATTTCAGCATTCTGATACTTGTTCCTCAACCCAAATTTTACGTAAAACACGATGCGCACAACAAAAATTACCAATATCAACTCCTTACAAAGATATTTAATGATTCTTGATGCGTGGATTCAAACCATCCGCTCATGAAAACTCAATTCTCTACGTGATTCACATCGCACGCTAAACGTTATCATGACAGTCTCTGCGATATAAAAATCTGGAAACCTCGATCTTGACGCTTCGGCTCAGCTATAGCTAATACTTAAAGTTTGAAAAACACATGGTGGGCAATGAACATTGCTCGATTGAGAAGCTTGCTGAAACCGTTGTAGTGCGCGATTTGACTCACGTAGAGCTTTGAGTTTCTTGTGAGCGGGCATTTCAAATTCCTCGTAACCAATGTGAAATAAAAATGTCAATATCTTCGTTAGGAGTTGGTCTCAGTAATTTTCGTTGCGCGAATCGTGTTCTACGTGAAATTCTGGTTAAAGAACATGTATCAGATTGCTTAAATTCTTACCTTGTCTAGTGGTCCATTGAAAAGCACGGAAAATTTCACGTGAAATTGACCCCTAAAAATCCAAAATCGGACCATCCAAGGCCCAAAAGGGACCCCCTAAAGAGGAGGACAGTACCCCCCTCCATAATTTCTCTTTGGTCTCAAATTTGACGTAAATTCTCGAGAAAAAGACGGTTTCCCAGGTAATCGACCTCGAGAAATCCAAATTTCATGGTCCCGAAGCTCCTCTAGCCTCCCTTGGGGGGGGGGGGGGTAAACGGGGGGCCCAATTTTAAAAATCGGGGCCCCTTTCCGAATCGATTCCAATCGATTGCATCCAAATTGAGGAGCAGAACACATTTACATCTTAAGTGACTCCGAAGAGTTCTAATAAACCCCCTGAACGGCAGAAAGTAACTCCCTGAGGAGGGGGGCTTCACTCCCCCCAAAAATTTCTCAAGATTCCTCTTTGGTCGCAAAATTGACGTCAATTCTCCAGAAAAAGACGGTTTCCTATGAAATCGACCCCGAGGAGCTCAGGGAACATGAAATTTCGAGTCCTCGGGGTCGATTACATGGGAAACCGTCCTTTTTTGGAGAATCGATGTCAATTTTGTGACCAAAGAGGAGTCTTGAGAAATTTTTGAGGGGAGCGAAGCCCCCCTCCTCAGGGAGTTACTTTCTGCCGTTCAGGGGGTTCATTAGAACTCTTAGGAGTCACTTAAGATGTAAATGTGTTCTGCTCCTCAATTTGGATGCAATCGATTTGCGATTCCGAAAGGAGCCCCGATTCTTAAAATTGGGCCTCCCCGTTTATCCCCCCCAAGGGGAGCTAGAGGAGCTTCGGGACCATGAAATTTGGATTTCTCGAGGTCGATTACCTGGGAAACCGTCTTTTTCTGGAGAATTTACGTCAATTTTGAGACCATAGAGAAATTATGGAGGGGGGTACTGTCCCCCTCTTTAGGGGGTCACTTTTGGGCCTTGGATGTTCCAATTTTGGATTTTAAGGGGTCAATTTCACGTGAAATTTTCCGTGCTTTTCAATTCCGATGCGATCTATCCGCAATTCGGTCGGGAACCGTGACTTTAAGCATCGCGACCCCCCCCCCCCTTTATCCCTAAAGGGGAGGTGGGGGGGTTTCGGGACCACGAAATTCGGATTCCTTGGGGTCAATTCCCGATTCAACCCCGCGGTCTCCGACTTCGTACGACCTAAACCAACCGAGAAAAAGGCCTGGTACGGGTGGTCTGAAACACACTGTATTGAAAAAGCGTTAGAAGAAAAACAATACTGTAATGTCGTGTTTCTGGATGTCGCCCAGGCTTTTGATAGGGTGTGGCATCAGAAGCTGTCAGTTAAACTCTTCAAAATACTTCCGGGTAACCACGTTTGGCTGCTGATGTGATACATCTCTGATCGTTTCTTTCGGGTTCGCTTCGAAGACTCTTATTCAGATTTTAAAATGATTAGGGCGGGCGTACCGCAGGGGTCGGTACTCTCCCCCCTTCTATAGTCTTTTCACGGCTAATATTCCAAAGCCCAAAAAGGGCAAATTGGGAGTCTTTGCTGACGACACTGCCGTTGTGTCGTCAGCCTCCACATACGATGAAACGGTCAGAAATCTGCAAGAGAGCCTGGACGACATCCAGGAATGGACAGATAACGATCGTACTGCGCTTAACGCCACATAGTCGGCCAACGTGGTATTCACTTTACGCCCCTATGTTCACATACCTCTGGTCTTAAAGAACACTGCTATTCCTCACTCTTCGAAGGCTCCTTATCTTGGCCGTATCATGGATAGTAAATTATTATGGAAAGATCATATCCTAACGAAACGTAAGCAAATTGAATTGAAGCATAGAAAAATGTTATGGCTTTTAGGCAAGCGTTCGAAATTAAAACAAAATAACAAAATTCTACTCTACAAGTCCATGATAAGGCCAATCTGAGCTTACGGCAGCCAGATGTGGGCCTGCGCAGCAAACTCCAACTTAAACCAAATTGAAATTACCCAAAATAAAATATTGCGCCAAATGACCGGGGCCAGATGGTACGAGTGTAACGCCGATATTAGGAGCGAGCTTGGAATAGAGCCAATGGAAGTTTATATCTCTAGACTTTACACGAACTACGAAGATCGGCTGGGTAGACACTCCAATCCAGAGGCGATATCGCTCTTGGATTGGTCTACTGCCCCGCGACGTTTAAAATGACGTAAAACTTTTGAGCTGAGCTTGCCTCTTTTTCGCCGGTGTTAGGCCCCTGCCTCTGACCCCTGATGGCCTATGTCGGCTGAAGGGGTACACGCTTGTTAAAAGCAAAGGTATTCACGTTACCCATGAGGCCTATCATAGTTAAACTCTGTTATTTTCCTGCTTTTCTTATCACTTACATTATTTGCATTTCGTCTATTTACAGTACTTACCTTTCTATTAGTTTTATTTCGTAATTTCCAAAAATTTTCGTAATTTTCCTTTCAGTCTTCACTCCAGGCTTCCTGGCCTGCTTGCCACTAAACACTTTCCATAGTTCTCTTTGCCTTGATACTCCAGGTTCTTTTCGATTTCTTGTTCATTTGCTTCTATTTCTGTTTCTCTTGTTCTAATAACTATTACCATTTAATTTAATATTGTAAAAGCAGAAGTTTATTTATATCTAGCATATAAGTTAAATTCAAGATTTAAAAGACCCTACAGGTCTGTAGTCATACTTTGTATATCGTTACTTTGATTACAAAATAAATAAATAAATAATAAAAAAAAAATATTTATTTCAAAATTACCAACAATTCGTGCCACAAAAACCCCCGGATTCCAAGTTTCACGCGAATCCACACGTAAGTAATGGGAATTTGACTTTGGCAGTTTATCAGGCCGCAGCTTGGTTAAAAACAAAGATTTTGACTCTCAGTATACGCCACAAATTTTCTTTTTTTATCCTTTTTCGATCAACGTATTAAAGATAGGGAAAGTGCCTTTTGAAATAAGGGAGGGTCTGCAGTCCTCCACCCCTCGTTGACGCCCCAAAAGCAGCTCACGTTGATTAATGAACATTCCCGAAATTTCCGCTTGGACATATCCTCGAAGCCCCTCATATATAATTTAGAATTCTGAAAATCTATCACTTACGGGTGACAGGTGTCATAATCTCTGAAAAGGATTGGTAATGATTCCGAATCTCATTTCGTGCAAGTTATGAAAAGGAGATAACCAAAGAATTTTGACCAGAGTTTGTAAAATATACAGGGTTATTTAAAATTTACGCACCACTGGCCATAACTTTAGTTCTAATCATGATATCGATTTGCGGTTTGTGGCGTCCTTCCTCATATCGAGGGGGAAACTTTTTGAGGTACTTTTCAGTTCTTCACCCCCCCCCCCCCAGGGGGAGGGGGGGCGGGGGGCAACTCAAAAATTTCAAATGGCAACCCCCATCATGTAATACATCGTTAGAAAGAGCATGAAAAAAGAAAATTTTTGGCGCAAACCGGAAGTCGATCTGACCCCCCTGTCAAAAGTTAGGGGGGTCCAAAGGTTATTTAGGGGGTCCATACCTTCATTTTTTAGAGTAGCTTCGGCGGCTCTTGGACACACCATTTCTCTTTTCAAAGAGTCCTCGAATACTCCAAGTCTGATACCGAAGTCTTCATATTGCCCCCGGGCCACCTCAGCCCCCCCCCCCCCCGTAGGGAGGATGGGCCTGGTACAATGAAACATTGCATTAAAATGCGAAAAGTCACAGAAGAGCTTCAAACTTAGCATCAAATCCGAGTGGAACTTCTTGCCAATGTTAACGCAAACGCAGCCTGCGACTTTAAAGTGAGTTTTCAAAACTCTTAGCCCCCTGCCCCCCTCCTCATTTTTGGTTGCAGAGCGGGTAAAAACCGGGAAATTCACTACAAATAATGCCCGAAACTAATGTCCAACTTGAGGAGAACCCTTGAAACGTTGCGATCAATCGGAGCATTGAAATACAAGGACTGCCCCCCCCCCCTTAAAGTACGGAGACATCCAAAACACCCCCGCTGCCCCCCTCATTTTTCGTTACGGAGCGGGTAAAAACAGGGAAAATCGCCAGAAATGATGTCATCTTGTCAAAAATTCTGATAACGACCTGAAATTTGCGCCAAAAAATTTCTTTCCTTATAACCTCTTTAAAGATGTGTCTTGAAATAGAGGCTGCCATCTGAAAAAAATAGGGTCCGTAGCTGTCCCCCTCGAGGAACCTCAAAAATTTTAAAGGGTCAACAAAGTATAGGTAGTTTACTTCGACACAGGAGTACTCTCAAAATTCCAAGTCTTTATCTCATTTCGGTCAAAAGTTACAGGGGTGTCCGACGACTTTTGGGTCACCCTATACCTGGGAAGAGGATGATAGTTATGGGATGGTAGGGTAGGTTAGGTTATGGGAGGGTGGGGAGTTATTATGAAATAACGTGTAAGTAATTTGTGTAATCTTTATTCCCGTTAGGTACTGACATCCATGAACGCTGAATCACACGCTGAATTTGGCAGCTGAATATAGAAGTTAACATTCATCGCTCAAGGGCTGAAATTTCGCTAATTCGAATTATTTCCATACAGATTGATATCAAATCTATTCGAATAGTCCAGACAAATCCGACATTATCCGGTGGTCGCTGAGCCTCGTTGCTGAATTTTGCGCGTGTTGCGCAAAATTCAGGCATCCAAATCAATTCAGGGATGACTTCCACATTCAAGCCACATGCAGCTCCCATTTTCAGCGTGTGATTCTGGCTTGAGCCGCGTTGTCTCAACTCTAGAATAAAAGGACTCTAGTTTTACCGTTGTCTCACTTCTCACACGTGATGCTCACATGGTCTCACTTTGCTTGCTTTGAAGTCTGACTTGACAGTGACACTGACCACGGCACATGTAGTACTTTTTGTGTCATTTACATTCATTTTTTAAGGAAGTGCAGTGATTGTAGGTGCCTCATCAATTTTCAGTAGAGTGCACTGACAAAAGTTTCCCTTGAAAAACACTGAATGAAATGAAATTCATAATATGTCTTCGATCTACGTATAAATAAAGAAATTTCAATTGGTTCGTGCGAAATTATTATGATTGAGTTAATTTAACCTACCTTTGTTACGAGGAACCGCGAAAGATGGATTCCGTCGGGATGCCTAAGTTCATGAACACCACATTATCTTCCAAAGATCTAATTAGGTATTACTTTCTCAATTTAACATAGCTTGGTTGATACAAGGTGTGAACCTGTTTACCTTAGTTGTCTTATTTTGAGTTCAATCAGAATGTATGCACAGAAATTTTGGAGGGACTGATAATGAAATCCTAGGTAGTACCTGATGCTGAGTTTGTATTACTAATACCCAGGAAAATTCCGCCTTCACCTGGGGACCCAGTCAACAATTTGATTAAATGCTTACTTTTGTTCCATCCCTAGTAGCAGAGTTCACCTTTTGTCATGGGAACGGAGTTCCCCATGATATTACAATCGTTCCGTTGCTATCGCTATGGGATTCCCTATGCCTCTGCGACCTTGAGCGTTTCGCCCAGTCTTCGATTTTTGGTTGATTTTCCGATGTATCAAAAACCGTTGTATTTTTTAGCCAATCATGTCTCTACGTCAAGTTGTGTTGATTGCTAAAATTCGCTTTCAGCGAGTTTTTTTCCACCTTGAGATGTCGTGTCTGACTGGTAAATCTGCGCAGAACCACGAAGTTCCGATTTTGGGCAAATTCTTTTTTTTGGGAGGTTCCGATTGGTTATTTTTCGCCATCAGTTTTCTGTTCGTTGGTGCAAAAGATCGCCTACCTCGTTGCTCTTGAGAAGCCGCCATTATCCCACCTCAAATTTTAAACATAGATATAAAGAAGTAATAACCATCGTACAAGGTGGAAAATTGCTCTGGAGGACCCGTTACGGATATATGAGCCAAAATCAGAACTCGATTGATGGATTTAATTCATGGATAAACAAATATCGCCTCAGCTTACTGCCGCGATGGCAAATGCATGCTGAGATGAACCCTGAGAGACATGAAAACAGTGCGAGAACCATGGCTCCTACAGCAATGCGCTTAGCTCATTTCTCTCATATTTCAAAAGCAAAAGTGTCAAGGTCTCTTGTGATAAGTCCCGCCCATTGCCCGAGTCTTTTGTATGCTATTTTTACTCTCTCACAAGCCGATTCGTTATAGCCTAGTTGACTAAACCGCCTCATATTTTTGATTAGGTGCGGGCAATAGGCGATCGGGAGTTCGATACCCGACGATGGGTGTTACTTTTTAATGGTTGTATTGAATGTTTTAGACTAATCATTAAAAAATAATTAATACTAGATGATAAATGTACGAACATTATCTCGTGAGTTAATATGTTAAACAAAAATACTGGAATATACCTCCTTCATATAATCAGCCACATGTTCCCCCAAATTAATGACGTTATTTTCTTTTTTCAATAAAGTTAATTTGCATTCAACGTTCGTAAGTTAAGCAAAAAGTACCTATTGATACAAATAGAAAGACATGAAAATAGTATGTCTAACATTTCAGTTGTTTTTTTTTTATTTATTTTTTGTTTTTTTGTTTTTTCAATAAAACAAATTGACTATGACTAGAATCATTGTATCTCTGAAGACAAAAGCTAAGTTTTTTGATACAGAAATACTGATATATTCATCCTTTATATAATCAGGGAGATGTTGACCCAAATATTGATGTATATTTTCTCTGTTCGCCCAAATTAATGATGGTATTTTCTTTTTTCAATAAAATTAATTTACATTCCACGTTCTTAAAGCAATATTTTCTCCAAAATTCAGCAAAAAATAACAATTTATACCTACGCAAAAAGTAAATAAATAAATAAAGCAATGACATGAAAGTAGTATAGGTAGTACACATCTAACATTTCATTTACATCTATTTGAATGAAAAAATGGCAACTTAGGAAGCACATAGGTCACTTATGATGCGTATTTGGGCATATGCGTAGAGTAAAAATATTATACTTTACGCCGAAAAAACGAAACTGAAAGTTAAATGCGTTAACTTCCAAAAAGCATGCATAATCCAACGAAAATAAATAATTGGTAAATAACAGCTTTCTTGTATGCAAAGAAAAAAAATTAAAAATGTTAAAAAAGAGATGTCGACACAAAATTACATAGCCCCTTCAATTCTGAAGATACTACAAACGAACTGTACCTTAACATTTTCATATCCCAGAAGCAAAAGTTCCCATGACGAATATTGCTATCGCTAGCGATTGCAAAAACCAACTTGTTACTTTTTAAAGGAATTGTTAAAAAAATAAAGGTTATATACGTAACGATTTATATAACGGCTGCATAACGATTTTAGGTAGGTATAAGAAAGATAGTGGATTTTTGTAAAAAAGTACCCATTTTTAAATAGGTATCTCGTTATATATTGTAAAATGTAGTTGTTATATAAACAGTACATAAATGATGCTGAAATGTGCCTGGTTTCTGCCGTAAAAGCACTTTCTCAACAAATTTAGAAACATGGATTTCCGAAATATAAAATAACGTAATACATGAGAAAAATGGAACACATTTCGCTCTCTAATTTATATATCAGATTCAGGGTCTTTGGAATTTAACGTACTTAACTTTCAGGATCAATTTTTCGGCTTCTTTTTTCTACACAGATATGTCCGAAAACGCTTCATAAGTGAGCTGTGCACTTATAAAGTTGTCGTAAGTAGCTTATACTTTGTGTAGGGGGGTATTTCATAGCGTACTGTTCAATTTCTGTGTTTTTAAGGACGTACGTCCTCAGAAAATGACGTCATGAGCGTTCCCGAATTTTAAAATTAAGATAAATTCTAAGGTTGACGATTTTTGGAAAAACGGATTACTACACGTAAAAGAGTGCGAAAAATCAAGCGGGGTAAGTATATAACAAAATTTTCTAGAGACGCGTCATTTCGACGCAACAGAGATTTTACAAAGTTTCAGATTTTCGAAGCTCCTTGCTGGGTAGGAAATTTTTACAGCAAGGACTGTCAGAAAGCATAGCTCATAGCAAAGGAAGCGTATAGCTCACTTATGTAGCTTTTTAGGGCATATAAGTTTAGGGGGAAAAAGCCATATTTTGAGCGGAAAAATCGATCCTGAGAATTAAGTACGTTAACTTCCGGACACCTTGTATATTATTTATATAATAATTATATGTCAGTTACATAGTCTTTATATTGATCTTCATGTTAAAGGTAATCTAAAAATGGATACTTTTAACAAAATTATACAATTTCCTGTTAAAATATGTGGAAACCCTTCCACAAAATTTCGGTTAAAAATATGGAAACTCTTCCACTATATTTTAGTGCTAAGTGTGGAAACCTTTCCACAGTATATCGTCACCTTCCAGGCAAAGTATCACAAGCGCCATGCGACGTTTAAAAATGTCCGCCGCCATTATATTTTTTTACTGAGAAATTGTTGGTTGAATCTGTTTGGAAATTTCACTAAATTTTATCGGCAGCACAAAGAATTCAGTGAAATTTTCGGACAGCTTCGTTGAACAATTTCTCTGTAAAAAAATATAATGGCGGCGGAAATTTTTAAACGTCGCATGGCGCTTGTGATACTTTGCCTGGAAGGTGACGATATGTACTTCGGTAAAAATTGTGGAAATGCACACTTTGTAAGGAATCGTAGAAATCCTTCCGCACTTGATGGGAAATCGTGGAAACACAATTATCCTCACAATATCCTAATAAAAAATGTGAAAACTCCTCTTGAATATTTTGGTGAAAACTGAGGAAACCCTTCCACGAGTTTCGGTAAAAAAAATATGAAATTAGAAGAAAGGGGGAAAAAAAAGGAAAAAGTTTTCACAAATTCTACGAGGTGTCCATATTTTCACGCGAAATTTTTTCGCATGATGGCGCTTCCGTAAAATCGGCAGGGACATTCCGCAATTTCATCTAGAATAATGTGCACCCCTAAATGGTGCTTGAAGGAAATTTTCCATGCCATTTTTCAAAAAGTACGGTCTTACAAAAACAGCTCAGGGTGTGATTATGAAGTTATATGTACCCTCCTTATATGATCTGTACTCTGCCAATTTTGAGTATAGTCCTACAATCTTTTAGAAACTAAGAAATGGTCCTGGTGGTGCTTGGTACCAATTTTTAAAGAATTGAAGGCGTTTTTTTCAAATTTACGGTTGCACCAAAACAGATCACGGGTGTCAATTTTGGTAATGTAGTCAATTTATTGTTTTTGCTTCCCAGCCCCCCCCCCTCTTCCCCATTTATTATGGCGTATCTAAAAATCACTTGGCGTGCATAAGGAGATCATAAATATGGTCTGCCATGCCCATTTTGAGTGTTACAAATCATTTTTGAGGCTGCACTTACCAATCAAGGATGCCATACACAGACGGACACATATTTTTTTTTTAGCATGGTTTTGTTTCACTCCCCAAGTAGCAGTGATCGCGATAAATTGCGATTTAATCGGAGAATGTATCGCGATTTTATCGACGTCGATTTATTGCAATATTATTGGATAAAAAATCGCGATGAATTGCGATTTCATCGCATTGAATTGCAATAAAATCGCAATTTTATCGACGGCGATTTATCGCGATAAATTGCGATTTCATCGCAATAAATTGCAATTAAATTTCGATTTCATCGAACGAGATTTTGTAAAGATAAAATTGAAATTTCTCATCAACGCCCGATAACGCATGAATGACGCTTATGAAAGATATTCTTTAGCGGCTAGGTGTAAGAACGATTCGATACGAGGTTGGGCGTGGGGTTTGGATGGTGGGAGGTACGCCCACTGAGAAAAAATTCTCGGCGTTTTTACCAAGGTCGGTTGGTAAATTTACCATCTCACTTTTTTTACCAATTATTGGTAATGTTACCAAGGGAGACTGGTAAGCTTACCTAAAAACCGGTATTTTTACTGGTTATTTCAGGTGGGAATACGTACCGTTTTTATTGGTAATCAATTTTCGGTAACTTTACCATTTTATCTCGGTCGAAAAAAAATGTTGGCGTTTTTACCAAGGTCCATCGGTAACTTTGCCATCTCACTATTATTGGTAATTTTACTGAGACAGAAATATGAGATTACCAATAGAACCTTTTTTTTACCAACCGTATTTCAAGGTATGAAATAAAATACAGAGGAGGGAAAATAAAAAAAAGAATCCAATGATCCCTCGGTGTCAGTCAACGCTATGACAAAAGTTGTAAGGTTCCGAAGCGCCGATCCATGTATAACAGGCTTCAATTCGCACTATTTAGTCACATAGTGGCCATATTCTAGTGGCAATGTGCTGGCCTACCATCGCTGCGACTGGGGTTCGAATCCCCGCGGAGGCTCCGGGAATTTTACGCTCGTCCTCGTCGAAGGACTTGACGACTGAACCTAACGGCAATCGGCTAACAGTGTAAACCCCTTTTTTTGGCGATTTTATCGGTGATAAAATCGATAGGATCTTGAACATCTGAGCGATTGTCCTCGATCTTATCGCGATAAAATCGCAGTTTTTTCGGGCCGATAAAATCGCAATAAAATCGCGAAAATATCGAGGATAATCGCTCAGATGTTGATGATCCTAGCGATTTTATCGCCGATAAAATTGAGGATAATCGCAATTTTATCGGCGATAAAATCACGATTTTTCCGTTGAAAAATGCTACTTGGGTCCAGACACCTTAAAACGCCTAGAAATAATGAAATCACAATTTTATTCTTTTAAGATGACAATATTTCCTCCATCCGCAAGGAGAGCTAGAAGGCAAAAGTAGGTACCTCCTCCCCTACCCAATTTTGCCATAAAGTAGAGTTTGGGTTTCCTCTCGGGAGGGAAGGGTGAAGCGACAATTGGTCAAAACTATTCAAATGATTTAATATAGGTGCCACACTCCTGGTGGAAGAGGGGGGATTAAACTCGGTATACGATGAAAAAATAATTTTCATAAATTAATTACTACAAACTCTCTATCTTACTTGTCGCTCATTTTAAAAAAACATTTTCAGCTCCAAAATGATGTCTAATATCGAAAGGGATAGGAAAATAGCTCTTCAGGCAGGACGGCGTTTGGCTAATTGCAAACCAGGAGAGGAAGTTTGTATCTCTGGCATCGCAGGATTTTTCCCTGACTCAGACAATGTCCGAGATTTTGGCGAGAAGCTTTTTAATAAAGTAGATTTAATCTCTGACGACGACAGAAGATGGAAATTGGGTAAGTATTAATATTTATGTATTCTTCTATTCATGGTAGCTTTTGTGTATGTGCCTTTGGCAGCCGAAAGTTTTCTTGAATAATGAGTAGACTGCCAGGATTATCCGCAGGTGTTGCCGAAGTTTCATTGTTATACCTGCAGGCTAGCAAGAATCATCATTTTCAATGCACAACCAGAACCTAGGAAAGACCGGAAAACATCCATGTGAGGAGCGTTGGAAGACATGCATTTGCACAAAAGTGCAAATGCGTTTCATTAAACCTCGTTGAACGGGAAAGTCTGCATTGTTTCCAACCAGCGGTGTGTGCCGAAAGGTCAGCCCGGTTGATGAAAGAGTCAATAAGTTAGTAGTCGATGGATTTCATTGCCTTATTTAAAATATCAAGAACTATAGGGGTTTTCATAAATGTATCAACCCAAAGTATTGAAGCGTCAGTAACTTTGTAACAACAAATTCGCAGCTAGTAACCCACCGCACAGATTTCCTCAGTAGATATACCTACTTGGCTTAATGTTAGTTTAATATAATACAAAAACACCAAGATCAATACATATTTATAATCGTTTCGCATTTGAACTCTTCTCTGATTTCAGAACATCCTGAGATTCCACAAAGGACAGGAAAGCTAAATGAAGTCAGCAAGTTTGATGCAGCGTTTTTCGGTGTTCACTTCAAGCAAGCTCACACAATGGACCCCATGTGCCGGATGCTTCTGGAGAAGGCTTATGAAGCAATAGTAGATGCAGGTGCCTTAATTATTTTCATTTTTTTTTTATAAAATTTTTTATACATAGGGGAAACCCGAGGAGACCCCAAATTTTGCTAATACTTGGCAATGGTTCAAACGTCTGAGCTCTATCGCCAAGAGGTGTACCTAACTATTAGTAGGAGTTAGATATCTTCCAATAAATTCCCTAAGTTGAATGAGAGCTCGCCTATTTATGAGAAGGGGAAGAGCCAAGGGCCCAAAACGGCGCCCAAAGTAACTTTTTGTCAAAAATCAAGAAAGATCAAGACGCACGGATGTTTTCCTGACAAAATTTCCTCTAAGAGGTATATTTTTGAGTTGAATCGAAGTATTATACATGGAATCAGACCGCAAGAATCCGATAGTGACAACTTTTCCTGTTTCATTGCTTTACCTGGAATACCTATTATGAATCTCAATTTTGGGAAAGTTAAGCAACTTTTTTCATTTAAGAGTTTGAGGGAATATACAAGATTTTAATCTAGTTGAAGCTTACATCGATGACCAAGGGACAATACCGCATCTCTTCAAACTGACGGTTCTACTGGACCAAGCAAAAATCCTACCATTTTTGTATTTTTAAGGTTTGGTTTGTAATTTTCTTTAACATTACACCGTCAATATAGCGCTCCCACGCGGATTTTGAAAAAACTAAAAATATCAGAATGTATATTTTGTACTGTATGCGGCAAAGTCGCTAGCTTGTTTTCGGCAAAATTGTCAGTTAGGCGGTTTGTTCCATAGCCATCAATATCCTCTATTACACACTCTTTAAGCACCAATTGCGTAGAGCTATCAGTGAGATGAGAAAACTGAAATTAGGTTACCTAAATATAAGCTGAAACTGCTGCGAGTGCAGTACACCCCGATTTTAGAAGAGGTGTGGATGCCAAAAAAAAAAAAAAATCAATCTTTAAGTACCTAAATAATCTAATTAAAGAAAGCATTAAAACCTCGATAAGAGAAAAGAAAAGAAAATGAAACTATGTTTGTGCAACGTTTGTGCTAATGAAATATAGGTACAAAATAAGTAAACTTGAGAAGATACATTTTACAAGTAGAAATTAAAAATATCTTTGTCGGAGAAAAAAAAAGAATCAAGCAATCAGTGAGCAATCTAAAGATAGAAAACATTTTTATGCATGGAGCTGGAGCATTGTTAAGGCAAATCTGCTGACTGTATAGGTAGCTTACTTTGTGAGATTACAGGAAAGCTACAGCATTTCATCCCGAGCCTGAACATTACCTCTTTTGCAATATTACAGTAATCTTGCCTCAGTCATGTTCGGAAAATGCAGTCCAGAAACACTAATCTTGCAGTTATCTTACCACAGGATTAGCAAAATTTCATCCCAAGCTTGAACATTATCTCTTTTGCAATATTACAGTAATCTTGCCCTAGTCATGTTCGAAAATGCAGTCCAGAAACACTAATCTTGCAGTAATCTTACCACAGGATTAGAAGACTCGGCCGTGACCGTGCCCAGTGTTTCAGTCATACTTGAATATTTTTTTGTTTTGTTTTGGTGGGAATATTTATTTTTCTTAGCATAGAAATGATACCGTTACTTCTCGTACTATATTTTGGACTACCTATAATTCTTTGCATTTTCACTGACTGCGATTATTGCACTTCGTTTGATTCTTTCCAGGTTACAATCCTAGGCATTTAAGAGGAACCAACACTGGAGTATTTATAGGTGCTTGTTTCAGTGAGTCAGAAAAAACATGGTTTTATGAAAAATTACAAGTAAACGGTTTCGGTATCACTGGTTGCTCTCGTGCCATGTTAGCCAATAGAATTTCATATTGGCTTGGTATAAATGGTAAGTTAAATAAACTCATTGGTTTTCTGTGCAGTAAAAATTTCTTATTTGGAATTTTCACTCTGGAAATAACACAAGGGTGGTTTCACGATAACAGGAATAGCTAAAATGTGCAATACCTTAAAAATAAAAGGGCACCGATTTTAACAAGATCTTATCAACTCATTTTAAAGGTATGCCTACCTAAATATTATAGACTTCCTCTTTCCAGCTTTGACACGAACTATTTTGATTCAGTACAAAGTTATAGTAATTGACAAACAAGCCATTGCATCACAGCTATCAGCTCCTCCCGCGGGACTGGTGGAGGTCTACGCAAACATGGCGGTACTGCCGAATTGTGTCGGTTATATAGGTAACCGACACTTGAAAATGTGACTTGAAAGATGATACAAAAAATTAAACTTGGCATCTCTTGAGATATGCAGGGGAAAATTAATGCTGCCTTAAAAGTTTTTGAATCTTCGGGGACTTCCTTTTAGTTTAATAATACGGAATCGAGGATTTTTTTGCAGTGCTGCACACCTTAAAATCACTGGTTTTCATTAAAAATAAAGTTTTCATTGTACAGAAAAAAGCCGACTTATCAGTAGTGGTTTGGTCGAGAAGACTTCAGAGAATAATCTGATGACAGTCTTGAAACTCCTGGCTTCATCTGGCGAAATAGACACTGTACCTATTTAATACAACTGCAAATATACGTTGCCAAATGTGGCGACATTCTTTCAAATGACTTTTCTCTCCTAAAAATAAACATTTCAGTTCAAAATGACAATTTTCCTGAACATTAGAGTCTCTTTGCTGCAAATATTGTCAAAGAATCCATGATCGGTACGAGTACTGATTTCCCAGATAATATCGGACGTTTCAAAGACGTAGATATCTACTGAAACGGTACTTTATACATGGACACCCACGTGTCATTCTACGTGGGTGTCCATGTATTAAGTACCGTTTCCGTAACGTTCCTGCGTAAACATTGCAGCGACAACGTTTATAGGAACGTTGTGGTGACTACATTGCACGAACGTGTAGCGCAAAGGTTGCTGTAAAATTATTAGAATCCATCTTATTCGTATAACAAAGTGCGGCATGTATTTTTGGACTCTCCATAGTTCGTGCGTCTCTTTCCTTCTGAACGTGTTTACGATTCGAAAAGTTCGTTAAGTATCTAGTTATTTGCGATAAAGGATGATTGATTAAACAAAGAACAACCACTCACTTCATGGGTACGATTTGCATTGAGGTATACGTACTTACCACAGGGCGAATAAAGCACTTTCAGTCTTGGAGTAAAACATGAGATCAACAGGTTAAAATGGTAGACATTAAAGTGGGACATAGAATTAGGAAGGGGGGCCTGTTGCACCAATTTTTTAATTCCTTCAATCGAAAGAATTTAAGGCTCCTGATGTCACAGGAATTTTCCCGGAGGTTTTTGATCACCGGAAACCCCCAAAAAATCAACTTAAAAACGCCTCAGAATTTGGATTTTCAAAACGGTCGTTTCGGGTCCGCCATACTTACTTGTGACGTGAAATGATATGACAGCCATGATTTCTTCATCACTTACAATGTATTTTCCCGTAAGGAAATGGCAGCCGCTTTTCAAATGCAAATATCGAGTCAATCGATAATTTTTTGATCAAAATGGAAATCAGAAATGGATTCCTCGTACGTTTAAAACGTTAAAACCTTCATTAGATAAATAAGAACCGACGGGATAAACCCTATTTTTAAGGAAGACTGTAGTCAATGGGCGATTGTTTACATCTGCTTAGTGAAAACAGACATGGACATTAGCTCAATATTTGGCCATTTTCATGAGTTTTTACTTTTTTGTCACTATTTGAAGGTAAGTTTATTTTGTAAATCAATTGTTTAGTGCCTTAGGATCATGTTAAAAGCTGTAAAGGTATACTTTGTTACTTATAAATTCAGATCACACTCCGGCAGTCCAACGCTCAAACCTGGATGTAGCGAGTCAGTTGTTACTTCTTACTATTTCACCCTTTAATGCTTCACTGAAGACACCAAAATGATAGTATCAATCATTGATGATGAAAAAAACTTACCTTTGACAATACTGATGAGATGAGGAGACCGGTATGTTTTAGCTGGAGGCAAGGAAAGTAGACGTAGGATCCTCCTTCGGTTACCAGACTTTATCGATAAATTTTTCTGTACAGTGTTACATTTAAAACACACAGGATTTTGAAATTACATTTTATAAAACGTGGGAACGTTCTGAATGGTATTGAAATGTTTGTTGAAGAGTTAAGAATGATTTACACGCATTGAGAGAACATCCATGGTTTGAGCGTTGGGCTGCCGGAGTGTGATCTGAATTAATAAGTAACAAAGTATACCTTTACAGCTTTTAACATGATCCTAAGGCACTAAAACAATTGATTTACAAAATAAACTTACCTTCAAATAGTGACAAAAAAGTAAAAACTCATGAAAATGGCCAAATATTGAGCGAATGTCCATGTCTGTTTTCACTAAGCAGATGTAAACAATCGCCCATTGACTACAGTCTTCCTTAAAAATAGGGTTTATCCCGTCGGTTCTAATTTATCTAATGAAGGTTTTAACGTTTTAAACGTACGAGGAATCCATTTCTGATTTCCATTTTGATCAAAAAATTATCGATTGACTCGATATTTGCATTTGAAAAGCGGCTGCCATTTCCTTACGGGAAAATACATTGTAAGTGATGAAGAAATCATGGCTGTCATATCATTTCATGTCACAAGCACTGAATATATAGGCTCCACAAATCACAAGTATGGCGGTTAAAAAACGACCGTTTTGAATGGGTCGGTTCCAAAAACAGCTTTTTTTGAGTTTAAGAGGTCATTTCAAGGTTTTTTAGTGGCGCCATCGTTCTTTTCGTGAAATTTGCCATGAGAATCAGGCATGAATTTGCAAATCCCCGCACCTTGCAACAGGCCCATTAACGAGCCTTTTGTTGTAATAGTGAAATATAGTATTAGTGCAGTCAGGTTGGCAATTACTGTAATGCCACACCTGAGAGGATAGTGTGCATGCGCAAGGTGACGGTTATCCAAGTTAGGTTATCTAGATGTTATATGTTATCGATCATCAGCTGCAGCCGGAATGGCGTGTTCGTGAGTAATGATGAATCATCATCATTAATATAAACTTCGAAGGATTCTGCCTTTTTCTATTTCACTCGAGGGGAAGTGTCCCCTCCCGGACTCTCTTCCCCACCCGGTGACTGACGCTGCGCTGTGCTGAACGGTTCAGCCTGAACCTTTCCCCTACGTCTGACCGTTCCCCACTCCTCTGTCAATCGAACTATATGCCACCGCTTACGTATTGTCACTCGCCCACCCCAGGTACCTAGCGGCCAGCGGTCAGTTGATGATAAATCTCGCTCATGCTCCTACGCAGCTATACGCATTGATTAAGCCAGCTAATTACTTTCGAATAATTAGAATTTCTTCGATAATAGTTTTCTTTATTTATTCGACTATATTTTTTTCTCTGTTCTACTGTGATTTCCTTGTTTCTCTACTGTGTTTTTCCTAAATCTCTTCGGTGTTTTTATTTTATCGTGCTCATGCTCACACGCAGTTGAGCTTAGATTACCGCAAAGGAGTCGTTTTCTTTGTTGTTTTTCTGAATTTTTTCTCTGTTATACTGAGTTTTTCTTGAATCTCTTCTGCGTTTGTCTGTCTTTTCTTTTTCTTTCTGCTCTGATATTTCTTTTTCTATCCTTTGTTCTCTGAGGATATTTGAGGATATTTTTGATAACATAATGAATCCAGCTTCAGTTGATGAGGTATTGCAGGACGTGTTGTCTGGCGACACAATTAATTTGTTTTTTGACATTGTGCGTCGTAAGACCAACTTCCGACCTGTGAATGTAAGTTGACGAACCCCGACAGGATCCACAACGACGCCGTGGCAACTCGCAACATTGTTTATTCAGAATTATTATTGTGAAAAAAGGGAAATTTATATTAATACTTACACGGAGAAAAAAACTTCGTGCATGGGACCCGACGTTGAGATCATATGAGTCTCTTAAAACTTGAGGTCCAGCTGCCGAAATTCAGGTCAGAAATCTGAAACACTTCGGTATGCACCGAGTACTTCAGATGTGTGACCTGAAACCTTCGATATATACCGAACTACTTCAATTGTCTGACCCGAACTTCGGCAGATGGACCTTAACTTTTCGGATGCGTGATCCGAAAACTTCAGAGATCCATATGATCTCAGCTTCGGGTTCTATGCACAAAATTTTTTTCTCCGTGTTTCCTTTTAGGGCACGCAACTAAAATTTCAGTAAATTTTTTCAGAACAGTAAAAAAAAAAAAAAGTGGCTAACAATGGTTCCTCACCTTTTCGTGGTGTTGGCTGTTTTTACTAAGTGGGAACCGTCCATTTTAAGATATAGTCTATTTCTTGCCCTGCCATTATGATTCTACAAGTTAATTGTGGAGTGAGAATTTCATAATGTTTTCTATGAAATCTTCAAAATATAGTGATAAAAAATTTGCAACTACTACAAAATCGGCTCGCGTAGCGAGTGACCGGGGGTCCAGGGGGCGTAGCCCCCGGCTAGGTGTGACGGGCGCGCGAAGCGCGCCCAGAACGGCTAGTAAATCTATAATTCCGTAAAGTGCGTTGATTCATTTTCATCTGATCGAACATAACACCTTTCATGAATACATAAAACACAGAGAAGGGCATCAATTCACGCAAAACATTAAGCTGCGAAAATCATTTGGTACGCCGAGAAAAAGATTGCGAAGGTGGACGCAATGGAACAGTCACAATCTCCCCTGATTAGACTGATTCCAGGAACTTGGTTGGTGGCGACATGGGCCGCGTAAGTATGCGCAGTAGACTTTTTGAGCAATCAACGCCGCGAAATGTTGCGCCACCTAGCGGGCGCTCCTCACATGTGCCGCCTTTTCTAGTGTGACGTGTTTTAAACAACATATAGGGTTCTACGTCCCGGCAACGTCGACAGCGAAGTGCTTTCGCGCCACACATTGGTCAACGTAAATTTCAACGTAGAAATCGGAACGTTTCTGGAACGTCTCACGGTAAACGTAGATATATCTACGTCCTTGAAACGTCCGATGTTATCTGGGAAATCAGTACTCGTACCGATCATGGATTCTTTGACAATATTTGCAGCAAAGAGACTCTAATGTTCAGGAAAATTGTCATTTTGAACTGAAATGTTTATTTTTAGGAGAGAAAAGTCATTAGAAAGAATGTCGCCACATTTGGCAACGTATATTTGCAGTTGTATTAAATAGGTACAGTGTCTATTTCGCCAGATGAAGCCAGAAGTTTCAAGACTGTCATCAGATTATTCTCTGAAGTCTTCTCGACCAAACCACTACTGATAAGTCGGCTTTTTTCTGTACAATGAAAACTTTATTTTTAATGAAAACCAGTGATTTTAAGGTGTGCAGCACTAATTCCGCACTGCAAAAAAATCCTCGATTCCGTATTATTAAACTAAAAGGAAGTCCCCAGATTCGAAAACTTTTAAGGCAGCATTAATTTTCCCCTGCATATCTAAAGAAATGCCAAGTTTCATTTTTTGTATCATGCTCCGCGCATGTGCCGCCTTTCTTAGTGTGACGTAGGTATGTTCTGGACTCCATGAGTTCTACGTCCCGGCAATGTCGACAGCGAAATGTATTCGCACCATAGGTACATTGAACAACGTGGATTTCAACGTAGAAATCGGAACGATTCTGGAACGTTTCACGGTTAACGTAGATATCTACGTCCTTGAAACGTCCGATGTTATCTGGGAAAGTACTGATGCCTAGATCGATCTGATCATTTCAGGGAAAATGAAGCACCCACCTGATATTTGGACCAAGTTTAACAGAAAGGAACCAAGCCACATCAGCTATTGCCAAATTTAACTGGGCAATACAATTTTTTACGAGAGAACGTTTTATGCGGATTCCTTTGAAATGTTTTAGGAATTTGCTTCAAACTATGGAGAATTTTCACTGAAATTTGCACGAAAATCCGCAGAACCGTTTTCATGTAAAAAATTAAATTGGCATAAGCAATTTGGCAATAGCTGGTGTGGCTTGGTTCCTTTCTTTTTAACGCGGTCCATTTAATTAAGCTATTGACAAAACAATTAAAATTAGATGCATTCGAGCCGGTTCAGTCTTAGCGGGAAATTTGGAACGAAAAAGCAATGCTCGTTGTCAGTCCGCATGGCCTTACGGTCAGCTTGTCTGACTCCAACTCAATCAAAGAGAAAAAAAAGGAGGTGTTTGCATTTCGGGCATCTTGGAATTTTTTAATGACTTGATGACGTAGGTGGGTACAGCGATGTTTAGCGTGAATGGGACGTCGCTGTACCCACCTATGTCATCAAGTCATCAAAAAATTCCAAGATGCCCGAAATGCAAACGCCTCCTTTTTTATTCTCTATGCAACTCAATAGGTTCCAGGCTCAAATCCTAAAGTTGTACCTAGCGACCAATTTTCTCGAAATTGATGAGTAGATTTGCTGAAACAGGTTTTACCGGGCTTTGATCCCTGTGAAAAGACTTGCGCAAAAAGAGACAAAAAGTGCCCGTTTTTGGGCACTCGAAATTAGGGGTGTATGGGGATTTTTTTTCATCTCTTGGATGACCTTTTCCTTTTATTAAAATCTCGAACCATTTTCGGAATAAAATGGGAGGCGAGGACGAAGTCCTCGATTTTCACTCATTTTTGCAAATGAGTGCCTCAGTGTCGAATTTTAGTTGTAACTTGTTACGCGCTTCAGGCATTGAAACACGATTTGCGGTGACTTCCAGGTATTTCCGATGGATTTTCCTCAATGTTTTCACCTAAGTCCACGCGATTCTTTTGGGAGGGGAGGGGATAGAGATAGCTTTATCTCTGTAGGGCGTGCAAAAAATAAGAATACTTGCCAATGTTCTAAAAACAAGTGCCTCGCGGTTTGAACAAAACCTAAAATAAAGTGGCCAATTTTTTTAATAGAGAGGAGGTTGTATTTTCACCAGGAGTCTCCATTGTGTGAAATCTGGTTGGAAGGAACATGAAAGAAAAAACATTTTGGTGCAAACCACAAACTTGTCGCCATCCATCAATGTTTCAAAATGGCGGCCGGTTCAAGTTCAAAATTATGAAAAATTGATGTTCCAGTTGTTTATCGGCCAATTTGGATGATTTTTCGCATTCGAGGGTTTTCCGGTGTAAATATAGAAAGATTCTGACATCAGAGATAAAAAATGCGGAGCTATCTTCAAGATGTTCTTCAAGAGCTTCAAGAAATGTATTCTGACATCAGAGAAAAAAATGCTGAGCTATCTTCAAGATGGCGACGCTTGCAGCCATTTTCAAGTCTGCTGTCTCCAAAAGATTGCAAATTTTTGCAACCCTCTTTACCTTGCAATCTGTTTTCATGCGAAGGAACCCACCGGTTAACAAGTTACCTACATCCCAATAAGGAGGGTGGTAAACAACCGAGACATTAATATTCGCCACTTAGAACATATATTGGCCGCCATTTTGAAACGCTGCTAGATAGTAAACATGTAGTTTGCCCCAAAACTTTTCTAAATTTATGTTCTCACTGACACGGTACGACACGATTGGGGCTCCCCTTCGAAGTACTTACGAAAGTTACCTTCCACCCCTCAAAGGTGTAATAAGGCAGATCTCCCCGTCTCTACTTACCGGGGCAAATTCAGGTCGGCTGAGGCCTCAATAGAACTCTGGAAAAAGATTCGTTATCATTACTACGCTGGTCGCTAGATGAACTGCAGTGGTGTCCATGGGTCTAGGGGTCTACATTTAAGAGAGACTCAGCGAAACAAAGGGGAAAAATTCGTAGAGCTCTGTTTAATGTAGCTAAGTTTGCACACGGATTGTCTCCTTATTCACCCATACGTTACCTCTTTCACGTGCAGATCTGCTTTCCATCTTTACATGGCCAAATTTGATTGGTTGTAAATTGTAGGTATAATTTTATCGACATGTAGGTAGTCATTGGATCATCTTTCGAATGACAGATAATTCACCTAAACTTTTGTGTGCTATCAACCCTCTGCAACTATTGCTCAATTATTTTTCATGTTCCAAGTGGGAAAGTATTCGGCCCTTGAACAGTTCTTAATTTGCTTCAGGGCCCAGCTACACAGTCGACTCAGCTTGTTCCTCGAGCTTATATGCTTTGGAACACGCTTATAAATCTATAAGAGATGGCCATTGTGATGCTGCTATAGTAGGAGGATGTAACTTGTGTCTGCATCCGTATGTATCTCTTCAATTTGCTCGCCTCGGGGTGCTCAGTGCTGACGGCCGATGTAAATCATTTGATGAGGCTGGTAAGTTATGCATCATCGTTTAGTCAGCAATTTTTTTGGAACAAGAAAAATTTCTTAAATTGCATGCAGAGAAACCGTTAAATGCAGATTCAAGTGTTGATCCAATTGGAGAACGACGTTAAGTGGGAGTAGAATGGGGTCAATGCATGGAATTCAAGACATTCCGTAATTTTACATGTATAATCACTTTAGATGCCGTGGAGTGTATCGATCTTATGGGAAAAATATGAAACGCAGTGGCTTCGATTATGAAACGTGTTTAGCTACCATTAAAATTTCAGTTCAAAATATTCATTTTTGCTTGAGTTATCACGCAATCCCTCGCTTTCGCCTATGAAAACTTTAAGTGGCCGCCATTTTACGAAACGTGTTGTCTGATTTTTCCAAAATTCTATAGGTAGTAAACCAGTCTAATTGGACTTTTAACTACATACCATTTAAAGTTCAGCCTGAAATATTCATTTTTACTCGAGTTATCGAGTGGGCATAATCAAACAGTGGTCCCTCACAGTACAAAAACCAAGCAATGCATTCAAAAAAATGTCTAAAGTTGAAAACCAAGCGTCCTTAGTATATTACAAATTTAAACATTATTTCTTTCGGAAACTCGAAATTCAGTGGCACATGAGGCTTTGAAAACTGAAAAAACCACAGGTCGGTTGAAATGTATTCATACATACGTAGATATTGAATTCATAAATTTTGAGAAAATGTCCTCTATCGAATATATGTGTGGAATGTGAAGATAATGGAAAAAAAACTCAAACTATAACTCAGGCTAAAAGGAAGAACGGACTACGCCATGTTAGAGACCGGATGACAAATTTATTGGAAGCTGCTTTGGCCGACAACCTCGGGCAGCTTGGGAACAGTGTTGCCTCAGTTGGCTAGACCTAGAGCTGTAGGAAGGCTACCAACATCCTCCCCTTTTTCGAAAATATTATATATATTTATGAGAGAAAACACACTAAAAAGTGGCCCGAACTGTATGTAACAAGGTAGAGAAATGGTGCAGGGTCCACACCATTTCGCGGAGAAATCAAAGCCAAGACGTTCCAAAAATTATAATTAGAGTCAAAAATAAATTTTTTCAACCTTAATCCCACATAGCACAGAATCTTATGTCAATACTGATACATATTGTTGGATGTTGACATGATATCACCAACACTAATGCAGTATGATATTAAGATTGTCGGTTAAAAGGTATACCGCGTCAGCATGAATATAACACTGATACCTTCAATATATCAAACAACAGTATTGAGTCAATGCTGACGAGGTAAAAAAAAATAACACGAAAAGAAATTAACACGAAAAAATGAAAAAAAAAATATAGGAAGAAAAAGAAGCCTAAGAAAACACGGTGTTAATCAAAGTTATGATGAAAGTCGAGCCGCGCACTGATGCTATGCATGCTATAACAGCCTTAACAGGCGTGATTTTAACCCGGAACACCATCAGCTCCTTGTGGCTCAATGGCAGAATACTGGGCTAGGAATTCCGCGGAGGTTCGGGTTCAAATCCACCTGAGGGCGTCCGGGTATTTTACGCTACTAAACGTCGCAGGACATCAAGTAAGTGGTTTATAATATTCAATACTTGTATACTTGTGTAATTCATGTTTCAAATGTAATACATGTGTAGTACTATGAAAATGACGGTCATCGTCTGAACTTTCATATCTACTTGACAGAGTGCGCTGAGTGTACAGACGTGTCAGTGTTAAGGTAGTAACGCATACATATTGTCGGTGTCCTGCAGTGTTCTGATGACCTTGTCATAACCCTGATTTCCATATGAAATCAACCTTTTCGGCCAATACTGTAACAATATTTTGACAGCTCCAAATCAGTAACTAATAAATACTGGCATAGTCTTGATATAATATTAAATCAGGATACATCAGCATTTTATAAATACTGACACTACTGACGTGTCAGTACTATTGTAGTATTATATCAACATTCTGTGCTATGTGGGATGAGTACCGGTGCAAAACTGAGGAGGGAGAGCGTTCAGCTCGGACAGTTTGCATCAGAATATTAAGTTGGAGCCACGCCGAAAGATCTATACCGGGTTATATCTTTTCGGGTTTTCCTTGTTTTGTCATGAGATGCCGCAATCAGACGCTGAATTTAGCAGCTGAATGTGGAAGTCAATAGTCATCGCCCAACGGCTGAAATTTAGCAAATTCGAGTTATTTTCATCCAGATGTGTATCAAATCTACTTGAATAGTTCAGACAAATTCAAATAACTGGTCCGATGGTTGCTGAGAATCGTTGCTGAATTTTGCGCGTTACGCGCAAAATTCAGGCATCGGGCCGATGACTTCCACATTCAGACAAGCCGAGACAAGGCTCAAAAGAAAGCTTATTATAAAGCAAACTTCCAGGAAAAGTTTCAACTTGAAGTGACCCCTCGTTTAGGCTGTACAGCGTTGCCAATTTTCCATTTTCATGAGGTAATATCGAGGAATTCTGGATCAGCATGGTTCAACAGACTAGTGCACCCGAGTTGGTCATCGAGACAAGGCTCAAACGAAAGCTTATGGTAAGGCAAACTTCCAGGAAAAGTTTCAACTTGAAGTAAAACTTCGTTTAGGCTGTACAGCGTTGCCAATTCTCCATTTTTACGTGCAAAAATTGAGGAATTCGGGACTAACAGTCCAGTGCATCATAATTAAACAGACTAGTGCATCGGTCGACGAGCTGAATACTATACCCTGAAATCGAATAGAAGCGCAACGAAAGGCCATCGTGATCATTTCGAAGCAGTGTTGCCAATTTATTGTTAATGTTTTTAACATAAAATTTAGGGTATTTTCGAGATTTTTGGCGGAAAACGTACCTTCCTGGGCTATAACATTGATGAGTTTGGGCTAAACATTACGACTCGATAGTAAATGAATGATACAGACGGAGAAAATTGAATCCCGAACGCAATGTTGCGTTCCGTGTGCGTTGGTTTCTCCGTCTGTAACGTTCATTTACCATAGCATAAAAATGGAAAATTGGCAACGCTGTACAGCCTAAACGAGGTATCACTTCAATTTGAAACTTTTCCTGGAAGTTTGCCTTATCATAAGCTTTCGTTTGAGCCTTGTCCCGTTGACCAAGTCGGGTGTACTAGTCTGTTGAACCATGATGATTCAGTATTCCTTGAGTACAGCGCATAAAAATGGAACATTGACAACGCTGTACAGCCTAAACGAGGGGTCACTTTAAGTTGATACTTTGCATGGAAGTTTGCCTTACCATAGGCTTTCATTTGAGCACCGTCCGGTTTATCAACTCGGGTATACAAAAAAAGGGGCTAAACTTGGCGAGGCTCTTTATGGCGTGATTGTTAGCTTAAATACAAATGGCTTCGTGAACTTCCAAACTCCTTGCATATATCCTTACTGAACTTTTTTACTTCTCTTAACTGCACTTCTAGGTCCTCTTTCCCACTGGCAAATAGTTTCAGATCATCTACGAAGAATAAATGGTGTACTTCTGTCCCTGGATTCCGAACTTTACCTATATCCTCGTCTGAGCGCTTTGAGCATACAAGATAACGGTGACATGAATTTGATAAATATGCGAGGCGATAAGAAACCCCCTCGGTATATTCCCTTTTTTATCGCCATATGCCCTGTTGACATTGATCCCCCACCTATGTTCACTTGAAGTCGGGTGGCCCAAGTTTGCATCATGCTCCCGAGGACACTCACCACTTTTTGGTTGACTCGTATCATTCGTGAGGACCTTCAGATCCAAGAATGTGGTACGCTGTCAAAGGCTTTTTTGTAATCAATCCATGTCATTACTATGTTCGTTTGATTTTTTTACAATCTTCAACGACCAATCTTGATAGTAGCAGCTGGTCCAGACATCCTCTTGCTCCCTTTCGGCAGTCCTTTTGCTCTATCGGCATTCTCCTGCTGTTGTGTAGATCCTATCAGGTAGCACACCTGTTCTGCCGTGCTAAGGAAAAACGCCGTATGAGCATTCAGGCGTTGCCCGATTTTCATTTATAAAACACGAATTTCCTGGTAAACTTAAAAATATTTTTCTTCCACTTTTTCAGATAATGTTGTTCGCAAATTCACCTGAAGTTCCTGAAAATGTCAAGGAGAAATACCTATTCGTAACTTTCCTCAAAAATAAGCATTTTATGGAAGGAAATTTGACAACTCTCAAATGTTCATACGGTGCTCTTCCTTAGCACGGCTGTGTATACCTACAGCTTGTACAATGTGTTCAGACAAGTGATGGGTCTGTGAGTTTTTTTAGTTATCTGTCTCTCTTGTATTCGGTAGCAAACAGGTTACGTCGCGGGTGAGCCATTCAGGACATTTAGGGCCGTCCATTAGTTTATTTAATTCTTTTGCTATGAGCCCATGTTGTGATCGAAAATGCTTTAACCAATAGTTCTCCACTATATCTGGTCCTGGTACCCTCCATTCTGCTGTTTTACCAATGACCCTTCCTACCTCTGCCTCTGTAGTTTCATTCCACTCCATTTTGAAGTTTGATTCGAGCTCTTCAATCCACTTCGCATCTTTATTGTGCTCAGCCTCACTCTCGTATATTTCGCGCTAAAAACTATCAACTTCCCCCAATTCAGGCGTCCTCCCGTTTCCACCAGCGACTTCACCTCTAAGTTTCCGGTAGAAAGCTTTCTATTATTGTTTTGAAATTGTAGGTTTTCCTTAAATTGGGTCGTCCTCCGCTTGTAGCGTCATATGCGCTGGGTAAGTGCGGATATCAGGTGCTTGAGATGCTCTGCAACCTCATTTACTCCCCTCAAGCCTTTTGTTTGATACACGGTTTTTATTTGCTCCATCTATTGCTCATTAGTTCCATCTGCGCCCGAGTTTTCTCATAAAGATAGTGCCTCCTGAGTCGAAGTATTTTTGCTTCAATGCGTTTCACCCATGCTGGAATTTTTGGGGTCTCGCGCAGCGTCCTCTGCTTCGGTGGGGGGGTTTCTCTCCTCTAGGATTACCTATCGGTGCTGCTACGTACAAAAGATAGCTTATGACTTTGAGGTCACTTGCTCCTTCAATTTCCTGTATTAGTCTTCCCAGCGTGCTATCAGCCCGTTGTACTGTCGGCCGTGTTTTCTTTATGTTGTGCAGCCTATCAAGCTGCGACCGGTTCTCGTTTGGAATCTGTCTTTGGTTCTCGTATTCTTCTCGGATCCACATATCTATCATATCTAAGGCTTCCATTATTGCCTCTTCAGCCACTGTCTCCGTCTGGTCTCTAACTTCATCCGTTGGTTCCTGAGTTGCCATTTCTCTTGTTTCCGCTAGCATAGGAGTGGTTAAGACTGCGTGCTGGAGGCTCCTCTCGTCTTGTGAGCTCAGCACTCGGTCGCTGTTTTCAAGGTCTCTTTCTACTCTCTGTTTAAGGGCTATTCTTTTTGCCTCGGTTATATAGTTGCTTCTGCAGATTACCCTTATTTGATGAGATAGTCTTTTTTGACTAAGGTCACTGAGCTCAGGGTATTTTTTAGTATATTTCTGATGGAGTAGTGGACTGTATCCTGTAATGTCTTTTCCCCCATTTGCCACTATGTAGTATGTCTCCAAGAGTGCCGCGTTAATGTCACTTGTCCACGTCAGACGCTGCCTATTCCGGCCAGCTTTTGTTGTCGCAGACCTAACTCTTTCTAAGACTGAGTCGTTGGCTCGTTCTCCGCGACTTGAATTTGTACTTAAGTTTGGCGCGAGTTCTATGTGCAGGGGCTTTACATCTAAGTCTTTTTCGATTCTAGCTCATTTTTTTATTTTGCGCACTAATGTGTTATAGTTCTGGATACCTCTCCGCTAACACTCGCTGCAGTCTTGCCATTTGCCCGACGGTTTTGTGGCCTAATCCAGTTGTTCTTAAAAACATTTCCTAGAGCTTCACATTCAGATCTTTAGACCATCCCATTCTTCTTGCTGGTCCGGCCTCTGTTTCTACATCCTCTTTTCTGCTGGCCTGATCGGTTCTCATATTCCATAGTCAGTTCCTCTCATTAGGGCCTCTCTTCCCCTTTTGTATACAGGGCAGTCCCTGTAGGTTACCTGGTGGTTGTCTCTTTTTCCTCCGCTTCTTACAATCGCTGCACATTTAGGCTGTGATTTCGGCTTCTTTGTCTCTGGACAGTCCATATATTTGTGGCCTTCTACTCTACAGAATCCACAGACTTTATTGGGGGCTGTACAATGTTTGGCTACGTGGGAATATGCTTGACGATTGAAACATCTCGCAGAAGAGACACGGTCTGAGCAATACACCGTTCCATAGCCGACAAATAACCTGGGATCTCTCATTGCTATACCTATTTCTCACCTTGGAGGAACATTCTTCTATCCAAATTGCTTTTCCTTGATGCCGTTCTGTTTTCAAAAATTGTTTCTTCACTGACACAAAATGTTTACGAAACCCTTGTATAGTGAGAGCCCCTCCGAGCCCCCACGCGCGAAGCGCGCCTAGAACGGCTAGTATTTAAAAAGAGTAAACAGGTTTTCACCTGGAAGGCTCCGGTCATCAAATTTCTTACTTTAACAATATTCTACACCTTCGTAAAATATATTAAAGCGAAAGTAAAACCAAAGAAAAAGCTTCCTCGCTTTGTTTGCGTTTTACCGTAAGAGTATTAGAAGGACTGAAGCTAAGAGTTTTCTACTCCCACCTCCGAAATCAATTTAGATTGAGAGCATTTGCTGGTTGTCAGTATGAACCGAAACTGTCAGAAGTTGCACGTATTCATGCTAAAAGTCACTACAAGGGGTGTCTCAAAAGTAAGGACTTCATGTTTGTTTCAAATCATTAAAAACATATAATTTAAAAAAAATGTTACATGGTTCGAAAGCTTAAATCCTAGGCTACTTTCCTTCTTAATTGTCATTTCGATCGATGCTCTTTTGGAGTCGTGGCAGTAGTTTTCGTACGCCCTTGTCATAGTGGTGAGCTGCCAACTCACAGAAGTATCCCGCCACCTTTTCTTACGCATCGTCATCGTCGTCGAAGTGTTGTCTACTCTAGTGTTCCTTCAAAGCTGGGAATAAGCGGAAGTCACGGGGGGCAAAATATGAACTATACTGCCGTGATAGCGAAGAGAGCCGTAAGTGCAAAATTTTCGAAATCGAGTTTTCTTGAAAATTCGTCTAAACTTTTCTAGATGAAATTACTGAGACAGATAAAACAGCAAAATTCATCCTAATTTAATGAAAACGAGACGTATGAGAAAGCCGTAAGTGCACAAAAAATGACATGGTTTTTTTCAAGACAGCCGCAGGTGCATGACAGTCAATGAAAACAACGCTTTCCAGTAAGTGCCACCCTCTTCCCCCAATTTCTAACATTAAAATGTGTTTGTTGTGCGTCAAAAACGCAACCACGAAAGCATGCAGAAGATAGCACTTACGGCTGTCCTTGCCTAACAATAACCTAGCATGAAAATGAAAAATACCCTTTTTATGTAATGGAAATAAAATCAGTCGATTTTTAATCATCCATACGATTTCTAGGAGTCTTCCAGACGATTAGTGGCAATTCGACATAGAACGGAGGCTTCTTTCAATAAAATGTTCCGGTCAGATGCTTCGGAGCCCGTTTTCACAGAACTTCATTTTTGCATTCCTGGCTCTTCGCTATCACGGCAGTATAGGGGGATGATCCGGGATAATCCATTTTCCAAGGACACATGGAAGACTGGACTCGTCGCTGCTTGTGGTTTTTTAACATTCGCGAAACCCACCGCGTGCACACTTTGTGGTTCTGAAGTCTGTCCGTCAAAATTCGGTGAATAGTGGCTGGAAAAATTTCAGGAACCAAAAAAACAAGCTCCTCGATCGTCATTCTTTGATTCTCAAGCATTGCTGCTTTGATCTTCACAATTGTCTCGTCATAAGTCGACGTCTGGCCGCTTCCTTCCTCGTCGTGAATGTCGGAGCGACCAGCTGTGAATTCTCGGCACCATTTGCCCACGTTATTTACGTCCATAACCTCATTTTCGTACGCCCTTTACATTTAAAAACCCGTATTACTTAGTAGATTCCGCATTTTGCGGAGATATCGATCAGAAGATTTATTGAAGCAGAGGTGGTGGAAACGCCACTCGCGAACTGTTACAAAATCGACTGCCAAAACAAGACTAAACACGTTAGCCGATCGGACGAAGACGCGTATTGAAGGGGAGGATTTACCCAACGCAGCAGTGCTTTCAGATTTTCCCTAGCACAATTACTCTAGCTACCAGTGTGTTGAAGACCTCACTTTTGAGGTACCCTATAGGTATGGATGTACGCATTTCAGCCAACCTGAGATTTTTTACAGTGCTCAGAGTTTTGTGTGCCATTGACTTTTGAGCCCGTTGAAAAAAACTTGGAAATCTTATATTGCATGTGTCATCGTTGTATTGTTTGTTCAATTCCAGCCAATGGTTATTGTCGTTCTGAAGCTATCTCCGTAATCCTTCTACAGAAACTGAAAGACTCTCGTAGAGTTTATGCTCGCGTCATTCACGCTAAAACAAATTGTGATGGTTACAAAGAACAAGGTATAACATTTCCATCTGGACCATTGCAACAAAGGCTATTGGAGGAGTTTTACGAGGAGTGTCAGATTGAGCCATCGTCACTCGCTTGGATAGAGGCACATGGGACTGGAACCAAAGTAATTAGCTATTGTTTTGTGCTACCTACTTCATTTGTTTTAGAAGTAAGATATCTGAGAGAATGGATACTTCCCAAGAAGTTGAGTTGTTAAGGGCTCAAAAGTGCCTCGAATGATTGTTAGAAGGGTCCGAATTTTTCATGTTAAGTCGGTAAAGTGTCTTTTGGCCCCCATAGGTCAAAACTGTCTACTCAGACAATTTTTTTGATTTGACGAGTTGGTTCAAAGGTGACAAAATACAACTAGAGGCTTGAACATTTGATCAACTTTTATCTGATTTTATGTATTTTACCATCATGGTTGGTATTTTTCCTGTAAATGTCCAAAAAGAAGTTAGGGTTAGTAGATGGTATATTATAGGCGAAAGTTTTGATAATATGTACCTATTTTCTAGACAGGATCCGACAGTATATAGTTAAACATAGGAACAAGCTGGTTATATTCGCTAAAAATAGCTTGAAGAGAGAAATAAATTTAGTCAGGAGAAACTTTATATGAGCACCTTCCTGAGCAAGTCAAAATAACAAATCCAGAGCCATGTGGAGGCTAATAAATAACCAATGAGGCAAAAGAGGTTAATAGAGATCAGTATTTTCGAAATATTGCTCCATGGTGAACTCGACTTCTCACTCCACCCGCTCGTTTTGGCTGCCCAGGTTGCCCATCCACAATAAAATTCTTGTACTTTGGTGTGTAGGTAATTCTTCGGCATTAGTTGTCTCCCTCATGAGACAAGAGAGAAACACTGTAACATGTGCTCTCTGCGTTGTTTTAGAATCTAAAATCCAAACAGTATTACCCTCAGCAGGGACACAACATTCGGCGTTGGAAAATCGCTGTCCCCCGAAATCCTCTCGAATAAGTTCTCCGACTCTTTACAGCCCAGCCCAGCCCTCTTATAAACCCAAAATGGACATAAAACATTTCTGAGCGATGCCAAACTTTAAGGAAATTCTTCCAATGAAGGGCTCAACATTTTTAAAAAAAGAAAAGAATTTTTTTCCAACATCCCTTTTCTGTAGTTCGCAAGGATTTGTTGTTAGGATTAATTTTTAAAGCACAATAGGTAAGTTCCTATTGTAACCTCTAAAATCAACTATAGGTACCTTTTTTGACATTGTCTCTTAGACATTCCACAAAGTAATTAAATATAGATGATAATTCTGTAGAAAGTAAATTACTCAACTCCAATTTAAACTGGCACCCTATGATACATTTTGAGTATCAAATAAAATCAGCTGCTGCATTCTAATACGTTCAACTGCCTTGTATTTTCTATGAGCCAGAGGTTTTGTTACCAAAAGAATTAATTTATAGTTTCAATTTAATTCTTAATGCTTTTTTATATTCTTCTCGTCTTTAGGTAGGTGATCCAGAAGAGGTCAAGGCAATTGAAAATGTGTTTTGCGAAGGGCGCAAAGAACCGCTACCAATTGGATCAGTCAAGTCAAATATTGGCCATTCTGAACCAGCATCAGGTTTATGTTCCGTCACTAAAGTTGTCATTGCCATGGAAACTGGCTTCATCCCACCAAATATTAACTTCAATACTCCTCGAAAAGATATTGATGCATTCTTCAACGGAAAAATCAAGGTATTACCTAAGTGATTTCGTTATTTTTAATTTTTATCAAATCGAAAGCACCACGTTGGTCTCAGATGTTTCTGTATCGTACCATCAGGTGACAACATAGCTCCCCCCCCCCACAAAAATGCTTAAAACACAGAAAAGTACATACGTCTTGCTAAAGAGTTTGACCTTACCTAGTTGCCAGAGAACAGCATAACTTACCTACTCATTAGAGCATTAAAGTTTTCGGTGATACATATAGATTCTTGGAACCAGAAAATTTTCCTTTCTATTAATAAATTTACAAAAATTTGGGACACCTATTGGAACTCAAAGCCCTACCATTATTATATTGAACCATTACACAAAGAAGAAACAAACCTGTCTCCATTTACACAATATAATCAGGTGGTTGTGCTGGCAGTGGCAAAATTTGGTCTCAGAAAAAAACCTTTGAAAAATTTTCTCAGTACCAACTATCATGAGTCCCTAACTCCCCATACTTGGACTCCATACCAGTCTTTTCTTTTGAAAAAAAAGACTTGAAACGCTTGCAAGTTTGTCCTGAAATGCTTTCTATTGCTCATCGTCATTCTCGAACAATTAGGTTTTTGTTTTTGGTTTTACAGCTGCGACTTTTCCTGGGAAGTCATGTTCAAAGTTAAGATTAGGGGTTATAAATACACAGAGACGTTTGTATTCATTTAATGTTTCGTTTGCTAACCACAATTTTCATTGTCTGTTGGTCTCCCGCCATTTATGAGAACCATGGCTTTGGAAAACGATAAGTTCACCTTTGAATTCCACAGCTGACATTATTCCCTAAATCGATGAATCATTCGCTGTAGTACACCGTATTACTTCAAAACATGAGTGCTTTTTGTCAAAATCGGCAAAAATATTTTCAAAGAAAAGATAATGAGCTCCTCCTCTCTACTCACCACCCAAGTAGCAGTGATCGCGATAAATTGCGATGTAATCGAAGAATGTATCGCGATTTTATCGACGTCAATTTATAGCAATATTATCGGATAAAAAATCGCGATAAATTGCGATTTCCTCGCATTTAATTGAAATAAAATCGCGATCCTATCGACGGCGATTCATCGCAATATTATCGGGAGAAAAATCGCGATAAATTGAGATAAAATTTCGATTTTATTGAACGCGATTTTTTAGAGATAAAATCGCAATAAATTGCAATTTCTTATCAACGCCCACTAACGCATGAATGACGCTAATGAAAGATGTTTCTATGCCGCCGCCACTCCCCCCCCGCATTAAGGTGAAAATGTGCCAGCTTCTAAAATCGCCTCTGCATGGTCATAAAGGATAGGGCATGAAGTGGATGGGAGTAAGGAGAGGAGGAGTGGGGTGACGCGGAGTTTATTTTGAGGGGTTAAATTGCAATTAGCGGAGTTGTAAGAACGATTCGATACGGGGTTGGGCGTGGGGTTTGGATGGTGGGAGGTACGCCCACACTGAAAAAAAATTCTCGGCGTTTTTACCAAGGTCCGTTGGTAACTTTACCATCTCACTTTTCTTTACCAATTATTGGTAATGTTACCACGACAGACTGATGAGCTTACCTAAAACCCGGTATTTTTACTGGTTTTTTTCAGGTAAGAATACCACTTTTATCGGTAATCAATTCCCGACAACTTTACCATTTGTTCTCGGTAATTCTACCACAGTCGATAAAAAATATTGGCGTATTTACCAAGGTCCATCGGTAACTTTACATTCACTCCTTAACCATATAGTGGCCATATTCTAGTGGCAATGTGTTGGCCTACCACCGCTGCGACTCAGGGTTCAAATCCCCGCGGAGGCTCCGGGGATTTTACGCTCGTCTTCGTCAAAGGACCTGACGGCTAAACCTGACGGTAATCGGCTAAAGACGCCTGAATCCGCCGCGCACGTTATATGGCTCGCGGCGAGATACAGCGCAAACCCCATTTTTTTGGCGATTTTATCGGCGATAAAATCGCTAGGATCATCAACATCTGAGTGATTATACTCGATCTAATCGCGATAAAATCGTGAAAAGATTGAGGATGACTGCTCAGATGTTGATGATCCTAGCGATTTTATCGCCGATAAAATCGTAAAAAAATCGCAATTTAATTTCGAAATATCACGATTTTTCCTTTGAAAAATACTACTTGGGCAAAGGGGGAGGGGTTCGGAGGGGGGGGGGAGTATTTTGATAATTGCACAAATTTCCTTACGCACCTGCCCTCTTTATACTCAGGGCGGTCCTTATGTCGAAAGTTTTTGTCGATGACGTTAAAAGTAAAAAGCCGCGGCTCTGCATATGATTTGCGTGAAATTAGCACATCTTAAATGAAAGAGAGCATTCTCATCTTGATGTCAAACATAGTCTAAAATAAATACATGAAAACTCTTTCAGGATCTCATTTATAGAGGGCTTTTTTCAGGATCTAGGAAAATGGTCATAAACTCTGAAGCCAAATATTGGCTTGTGACACATTCATTTTACCGTCCGCCCTGTTTCTTTACAAATGCATCACTATTTGGTGCTTGAATAGGTACAGTAAATCTGCTGAACTAATATTAAAGGAGACTGAACTTTAGAAAACCCATGGTAGATCAGGTTTAATTCGGAGATTGGGCATGACGTTGATGAGGAAGTAATAAGTAAAGGCCAGGCTGGCCGGCGAGGCGCTCTCATGGGGCCAATGCAACTAGCAAGAACCCTGCCGTCGTGCACCCCAAAATTGGACTGTGCGCCTTAACTTCGTACTGTTGACACATTCTGTATACTCTATATTCCCGCAAGGCTTAGCAGCCGTCCGATAGCTAAAGGTAGGACTTATCAAAGACTGGCAGACGCTGCAGAGCACGGATTTTCGGAGCACGGCCATGCCTCCGCCGAGTTGGGCCATGTTGTTTCAATCTCCACTGATACACGGAAAAAAAAGATTTACTGAATTTAAGTAAACGCGTCTACTTGGATTTTTTACTTATTTCAAAACGGGTTTGACTTGGAAGAAACCAACGGTTTTCTTCATGTAAGACAACATGATTCGCTTGAGACAAGCGAATCGTGTTTTCTTAAATAAAATAAACGTTGTTTTAAAATAAGCCAACTTTTGCTTGAATGAAGAAACCAGTTTCTTTAAAATTAGTAAACGGGGTGAACGCCTTCTGAGTCCGGCCGTTGCCTCTTTTTAAGTCAACAGCATGCTTGGTAGAAGAAAATACGTTGTGTCGAAAGAAGAAACCGGTTTCCTCAAAATTAGTAAACGGGGCTAACTCCTTTCGAGGCGACCGGATGCAATTAGCAATACGCCCGTTGATTTTTTACAATTCAACAGTTTGCTTGGTACAGTGAAACACGTTGCGTTTAAAGAAGAAACCGGTTTCCTCAAAATTAGTAAACGGGGCGAACGCCCTCAGCGGGGGAGGATGCAATAAGCCAGACGCTGTTGCCTTCTTTTAACCCAACAGCTTGCTTGGTAGAAGAAAACACGTTGTGTCGAAAGAAGAAAACGGTTTCCTTAGAATTAGTAAACGGGGCGAACGCCCTCAGCGGGGGAGGATGCAATAAGCCGGACGCTGTTGCCTTTTAATAACCCAACAGCTTGTTTGATGAAAGAAAACACGGTACGTCAGAAGAAGAAACCAGTTACCTTAAAAGTAGTAAACGGAGTGAGTCCCTTCCGCGGGGAACGGATGCGGCATGGGACATGTGCGGTTGCCTACTTTCAATATAACATTTTGCTTCGAAGAAGAAACCAGTTTCCTTAAAATTAGTAAACCGGATGGTGACGCCTCCTATGAGAATGATACATGCAATTGCTGCCAGATGCCGTTAGCATCTGCTTAAACCAACACCATTTATGACGGAATAAAAGGAGACGGAAGTTAAAAAATCAAGATGCCCATTATATTTGTCTACAAAATAATTGTTCTTTAGGGAGAAATTCATTTAATGTGTCCTTTGAGAAATCACTCATATGCTCGGCGTCGACAAAAAATTAAATAAATAAAGAAGTAAAGAAGGAGAGGAAGAGGAAATATTTGCGTTGTTCTAAATAGATCGGCACTGTGCATTTGAAGTTTTAATTTTTATTTTTAAATGAAGGGGGCCTCATAAAGAGGACTTAAATACTTAAGTAGATTGAAGCCGGGAGTTTTTTGCATTGCCTCAGTTCAGTTTCATCGGACAATGTATTTCCTCACACTAAAAAATCGCAATTTTTTTTACTTATTTTCTTCCTTACTTTTCCTGTCCTGATGAATGAAAGATCCCTCGCAGATAGAATTAAAAAGGGTCAAATAAAATGCATGCTTATGCTGAGGGCCGAGGAAGAAATTAAAAAAATGTGGAGAGAATCATACTTTTCAGCATGTCACCCACCAAGTTGACAGATGAAGATATTCGAATAACTCTGCTGCTACGTAGTGTTTACACTGTTCAATATCGATTTTCCGGGTCCCTTTGATTTATGAACGCAACGATGGAGTGGATCGAAAACAAAATACAGTTTTTTCTGTATTTTCGAAAGGAATTTGCGAGTGCAAAATTGTTGATATTTAAAACTTTGATTCATTTGTGTCCGGGGAAATTTTGGGTCGAAGGGCCTGTCGGGACCGATCTTTCCGCCCCCCCCCCTCCCTCCACAGTCTTGTACGGATACTCATAAAGAGCTCAACATTTTTTACCGTAATTGAAGCATTTGACCCTTTTTACCTTGTTTCCCTGCAAAATAGGGTGGATCCAGCACTTCTTTACCACCTTCCTATCAACTTTAGAGAGTGTAACGAAAATGAAGTGCAGCTATACAATAAAATATTAGAACGTCACGCGTGTGATTATGTAAACTGAGTAAAATATAAGAGTAATCGAAGATTGAACTTTTTTTATGAATAAATTGTGACTGTCCACGGAAAAAGATGCCTTAATCCAGAAAATCTCAAAGCTTATTTTTCAAATCTTATTTTTTAAAGTAAGGAATTAGAACTATTAATGTTTCTTTTATAGTGCTCACATTCTTCCTTTTCCGCCCGATGTGAATTAATTAGAACTATTGAATAGAACTATTAATATTCTAATTGAAATAGAAAAGTCTAATAAATGGTCCAGAATAGTCTTGAATATTATAATCGAATTGAATAGAACTAGTAATATTTAAAAAATGTAACAATCTCAGTCATCAAAAATAAAAAGTTATTGTGTTACAAACATTTTCGAAGAGTTTCATTCTTTATTCTTATTTTTTTAAAGTCAGCGATTCTTCAAGAAAAAATGAAGAGAGAAAACTTTAAAAAAGGCGCATTGCTTTAAATTCTTTTTAAAGAGATTAAAAATTAATATAAGATGGGAAAGAAACAAAAATAAACGTAAAAAAAGTGACAACAGTAACACGCGTATTTCTTTTTTGCTCCAAATTCATCTTTTCGGGTTCAAAAAATCTTAACCCATCAGGTCTCACACATATTCACTATCACAATAATGGTGAGAGCCTAAGTCAATGACTTATATAGTGTAAATTCGGCCGACGTAGACATAAGCCCCGATGGCTAAGTAGGTAGGGTGTTAGGTTCGTAAACTGTAGGTCCCAGGTTCAAATCCCGATAGGTAGGCCAAAATTTGCAAGTCGGTACTTGCCATGTCGAGTCTTCGATACTTGCAGATATACAATTGAAAATTTTTTTCATCAAAAATTCGATAAATTAAACCATTTTTTGCTAATATTGATCAATAATAATACATATGATATGGGTGCAGTGTGCATACCTGCAGTGACTATTTACTAAATTTAAAACAACAATTGGCTAGAAATAAGTAAACACGCCTGGGAGTTAGGCAACATCCATTCATGCCGGGCGTCCCCGTTTACTAATTCTAAGACAACAGTTGGTTTCAATACAATAAACGCGCATTCCCGTCCAACACGCCGTTTACTAATTATAAACAAACCATTAACTTGAAGCCAGTAAATGCACGTGGGAGTTACGCAACTGTTTCCTATTTCTAAGTAAACAGTTTACCTAGATCAATACGACGGATACTCACTTCAAACCAACGATAACTTCTTAAATTTAGGAAATATTTTCACGGCATGGAATGTTTCCTTTTTTTAAGTAAACGCTTTCTTCTTTTAAGGGGACGTGGAGCGTTGGATTGAGAAAACGCTATTTCTTGATCCAAGGTAACTCCGTTGTCTTAGTTCAAACCTCCGTTTCTTGTCGATACTTTTTAAGTATCCAGTTTACTTGGTCTAAGACGGCTCCATCTTGTATTTAGGAAACATTTTTTTCAGTGTAGGTACCGCTAGCAGTCGCGCACACTACGAGTAATCACCGATTTTCTCACAACCCAAGTCGAACAGTGCAGACGGATTATTTACTGGGTGACTATGTCCCTCCCCCACTCAGTTACCTCGAAGGGTCAGGGTGTTGGAGTGGCATAGTTATCCACGGTTACGCCACGGGGGATTGAATCTGGGAGGTCAGTGTTATGGCAGCGAACTGCCTTGACCACCATGGGAGAATAAGTCAATAAGGTAAGAACAGTAAGCCATACGGCAGTGAGTGTAGATCAGCATGTGCTCATGCAGATACGGATTAAGTACGGTACCTCGATATGTATTTATGTAGGTATAAACACGTCTTGATATGTGACAAAATACTATTAAAATAGCGAGTTCTTACAATATTTGGACTCTGTATTTTATACATATTTCTGAATACATATTTAAAAGATATTTTTTTCGTCTCTTGATCCTTACTTTAGTTGGTATCTTGGCTACCCAGGGTTGAACAGTTTTCTTGGAGGATATGTAAGTATATGCATCTAAATTCTTTAATTGTACAATTCTCTGCCTTAGGTCGTGACCGACAAAACCCCATGGAATGGCGGTATGGTGGGTGTAAATTCATTTGGTTTTGGTGGTGCCAATTGCCATGTCTTACTAAACTGGAATGAGAAAACGAAGGTCAATGGCGGAGCACCCGAAGATGATCTCCCAAGGCTAATCCCTGTTTCTGGAAGAACTGAAGATGCTGTTGAAGTTCTTTTGAAAGATGTAAGATTTTATTTATTACTAACTTCAGGCACCGTCTCCATTCTTGATTGAAGGTGTTGTCGAAGTTCCTTTGAAAGATGTATGACCACACACGTGGAAAGAGACTACACATTAATGGACCAAACCAAAAAGAAATAAAAGGAGAGAAAACGTTTTATCGTACGCAGTATATCTCTGACAGACCCAGACTGGTATTCTAATTCACGATCGTAGCATCCCTTCACAGTGTACAGTCTCTTTTGAAGACTGACGTGAAGTATAGACCTAAATCAACGTTTTTAACTCATTGATTGACAGTGAACGGTTTGGACAAAAATTGCCTGATTTATGACATTTCCTCTCTATGCCTATGAAAAGAAAAAGTAAAACAAATTAAAAGAACAAAAATGTTCATAATTTTCAGTAGTAATTGTTGCCCAATATTCTTCTCTTAACAATATTCATCTTCGAACATCACTACCTAGCAACGCAACGCCTCCACTGTTAAAAATATAGGAGTGAAATTCGTTTTCTATACAGGGTTATCCAAAAGTCACCTACCACCCCTAAAACTTTTTTCCCTAATTGAGATAGAAGTTTGAAACTTTGGAAATGTTCCTCGGTTTAAGGTGGCAACTTTTTGGTCCCCCCAAAATTTTGGGGGGCGGCCCCCCCCTAAGGGCGGCGGGGGCTAACTTTTTTTTTCAAAAGGCAACCCCCCTTTTTTGATACCTCATTTCGAAAGATAATACAAAAAGGAAATTTTTGGCGCAAACCGCAGGTCAAAATGTTGATTTTTGACAAAATGGCGGCCTGTCAAAGTTCAAAATGGCGGAAATTTGGCATCTCCGTGTTTTATCCGCGGATTGGTCTGAAACGCGAAATCCTAGGTGTTTTTTGGGACGAGAAAAACGATTCTGGCATTAGTTTTCCAGAAATGTCAGTCCTTTTCAAAATGGCGGTTTGGAGCGGGAAGTAGATATTTAGGCTGCTTATCAACGGATTTGTATGAGACTTGGTATCCGGGGGTATTTCGGCACGAGAAGAACGAATCTTTCATTGGATTTTTTAAATTTTTGAAAACTTAAAATGGCGGCGAAAAAATGACGGAAAATCCATATCACGGCTGTTTACCAATGGATTTGCACAAAAGTCAATACTCTGGTGGTTTTTGGCTCGAAAAGAATTAACCTTTAATTAGGTTTTTGAATTTTGAAACACTGAATGTCGTCAAAATGGTGGCGGAAAAATAATGGAAAATCCGCATCCACCATCGCCATTCCCATTTTTGCCGTCATTTTTAAGTTTTCAAAAATTTTAAAAATCCAATGAAAGATTCGTTCTTTTCGTGCTGAAATTCCCCCGGCTACCAAGTCTCATACAAATCCGTTGATAAGCAGCCTAAATATCCACTTCCCGCTCCAAGCCGCCATTTTGCAAAGGACTGACATTTCTGGAAAACTAATGCCAGAATCGTTTTTCTCGTCCGGAAAAACCCTAGGATACTGAGTTTCAGACCAATGCGCCGATATAAAACGGAGATGCCAAATTTCCGCCATTTTGAACTTTGACCGGTCGCCATTTTGTCAAAAATCAACATTTTGACCTGCAGTTTGCGCCAAAATTTTTTTTTTTTATTATGTTTCGAATGAGGTATCACAAAAGGGGGGTTGCCATTTGAAAAAAAAAATTAGCCCCCGCCCCCCCTAGGGGGGGCCGCCCCTCATATTTGAGATTACAATTTACAATTATATATATTTGTATATATATAATAGAACGGGCCAATTCAGACAAAATTTTCTGTCGGTGGCCGCAAAAATCATAAAAATCGGCCTTGTAGAACCCTGGAATTAATCGTCACCAGATATGCAAAAGGAGGTCTCGGAGCTTATAGTATAGATATAGTATAAATTAGGTTCTTTGGGCATTATACAGGGTGATTCAAAAGTCCTATCCACCCCCTCTAACTTTTTACCGAATTGAGGTAAAGATTTGAAAGTAAGGGGATGTTCCCAGGTCAAAGAGAGCTACTTTTTGGCCCCCCTAAAATTTTCAGGCAGACCCCTCTTGAGGGACAACGGACCCCAACTTTTTTTTTCAAATGGGGAGACCCTTTTTGTGATGACTCGTTCGAAAGAGTTTAAAAAAACTTTTCGCGCAAATCCAAAGTCAATATCTCAAGCCGTTTCAAAATGGCGGCCGGTTAAAGTTCAACATGGCCAAAAATTCACATCGGTTATTTGTCGATGGATTTGCGCGAAAATCGGCATGTAGTGGTATTTTGACACGATAAAAACAAATTTGACGTCAGATTCTCTCAAAACCGAAATTTCTAATTTTCGCGCAAATTTATCGACAAACAACCGACGTGAATTTTCGGTCATTTTGAACTTTCACTGGATGCCATTTTGAAACGGTTTGAGATATTGACTTCGGGTTCGCGTGAAAAGTTTTCTTTTTTTATGTTCTTGCGAACGAGTTATCGCAAAGAGGGTCTTCTCATTTGAAAAAAAAGTAGGGGTACGTTGTCCCCCCCCCCCCCAAGAGGGGCCTCCCTGAAAATTTTAGGTAGGCCGAAAAGTAGCTCCCTTTGACCTAGGAACATCCCCTAACTTTCAAATCTTTACCTCAATTAGGTAAAAATTTAGAGGAAGTGAAGGGAACTTTTGGATCACCCTGTGTAGACTCCACAGTGAGGTAATAGGGTAGTTGTTATCAGTCGACCTTTTGAAAATCAAATGTCTGACTCCCCTCCCCCCCCCCCCCCCATGAAGTTGTCTTTTGGTGTAAAATGAACGTACAAAAAATTTCAGCCAGATCGGATCATCCTAAGCGGTGTCCCCGGGGCCGACAAGTATCCTAGCGGGAACTTCTTCGGGACACTCTCGCAAACCCCCCCCCCCCCCCCCCCTATGATGTAGCTATGGCTTTGAAAGTTTTTGAAGTAACTCTCTTTTTAGGGAACTTTAAAAGAAAAATAATACTTTACCTTACCACTTTAAAAATGCCCCTTTCCACCGCTCAAAGGAGCCTCATCGTGCGATTTCGCCAATTTTTCGTAACATTCTCCCGGCACAGTTTGCCCGAATGATATTAATTTTTTAACAAATCAAAACCAAAAACGCTTCAGACATATGAAGGAGAGTGTCTACAGAGTCATTTAAGCGAAGAAGAAAAACATTTTGTCGAGCTCCTGGCGAATAAAGTCGACTTAAAGGTGTTTTAGGGCTAAAATGGCAACTTACCGATGAATAGTCCCGCTATATCACTGAAAATAAATGTCTTCGATACCTAGTTATAATGCCTAGGTTCCTCGAATATGGTTATTTTAAGTACTCAAACACTAAAACCACAGATTATAGCAACATGGTAAATTTTGGAGACTTGAAACTACCCATCGGAACCGAAAATTTCTCAAAGAGGGTTATATAAAATCGGCGATTTTACCCCCCTCTTGGATTTTGCCCGGAGTTGGATATGTTGTTCCCTATCAGAAGACACGCCTTTTTCCGGCGTTGGCAAGCTCACCCGAAATTTTTCCCGCGCGCTACAGCGTTGCCAAGTTGAAAACAGGCAAATTCCGTAAGTGGCATCAAAATTGAGCTATGAAGTTGCGGTTTTAACGAAAATTCTCTAAAAATTACGCACTTTTAGGAAATGACCATCAATTTAATGTCGCATTAATTTTAACATGCATTATTGCCAAATTTCCGATTTTTAAATTCGACAAATGTTACATATCCGCAAATACCCAAAAAGGCCATCTTCAAATTTGAATAAAAAGTTGTCTAATCGATAGTTGGTTCGATTTCACATCCATCGACATATTATAGCTCGCTAGGAAACTTTTGGTTCGCGAGATATCATATTTTTGTGAAACAGCTTTATGGAGCGACGACGCTTTTTGAGTCCGGGCGGATAGAAATTGTAGCCTCCAAAAACACAGGTTAGCATTAATTCCATGGTTTCCTATGTAATTTTTGGCGCTGAATCCGAGTTTGACCATTTCATAAAAAAATGGTCACCAAGATGTTGCCAAATTTGGCAAAAATTGCTTAAAATCGGCCTTTTTGGCGGATTATAGCCTGTGACTTGCCAGGAGTTGATCACACGACAAAATTGGTTATTTCCACAGTTAAAACTTGTTGAACTTTCTACAAGCTGAGTCAAAATCTTTCTGCTCACGGCAAAATTAAACGCGCAACAAGCAGCATACTGAAAAAAAGACACCAAAATCGGCGCTTTTTGCGGGTTTTTCCAAAGTTTCTTGTTTTCCGATTTAGAGAATGTTTCTTGACTAAACTAATGAACAACATGAGCAGAATTTAATAAATATGAACAATAAAATAAAATCGAAGATATTCCGATATTGCCAAGCTTAAACAAAATACTTGAATTTTCGCTGGTTTTTTCGATATTTGTCCTATATTCTTTGTTCACTTCTTATTTTTAAATTATTTAAATGTATCTCTCTTGCAAAATAATACACTTTTGTAGAATAATTTAATTTTCAACTTAGATATAAATTAATTACTAGGGTATTTATTCCAGAGAGGAAAAATTCACAAAACAGTGAGTTTTGTCGAATAGTGTCAATAAATCACATTTTGAAACAGTAATGGAAAACTTTCGCTGAAAATTAAAGAATAAAATGTACTCCTCAGACTGACTTAATTAAAACAAGACAAGACGTACTGCAATATTGCCAAAATTACGTACAATTGTTGAATTTTGGCGGTATTTGACCGTTATTATTCATCACCCTATATTCAGTATACAATTTAATTTTATAATTCTGAGAAAATGGAGCTTAATAGAAAAAAGTAACGATACCAAAGTGAAGAAGCCGCCCAGGAAAGGGCAAAAAGGGGCTTAAAAAGGAACAAAGGAACAAACCAATTTTGTCGTCTGATCAACTCCTGGCAAGTCACTGGCCATAATCCGCCGAAAAGGCCGATTTTAAGCCATTTTTGCCAAATTTGGCAACTTCTTGGTGACCATTTTGTTATGAAATGGTCAAATTCGGATTCAGCGCCAAAAATTACATAGGAAACAATGGAATTAATGCTAACCTGTGTTTTTGGAGGCTACAATTTCTATCCGCCCGAACTCAAAAAGCGTCGTCGCTCCATAAAGCTGTTTACAAAAAATATGATATCTCGCGAACCAAAAGTTTCCTAGCGAGCTATAATATGTCGATGGATGTGAAATCGAACCAACTATCGATTAGACAACTTTTTATTCAAATTTGAAGATGGCCTTTTTGGGTATTTGCGGATATGTAACATTTGTCGAATTTAAAAATCGGAAATTTGGCAATAATGCATGTTAAAATTAATGCGACATTAAATTGATGGTCATTTCCTAAAAGTGCGTAATTTTTAGAGAATTTTCGTTAAAACCGCAACTTCATAGCTCAATTTTGATGCCACTTACGGAATTTGCCTGTTTTCAACTTGGCAACGCTGTAGCGCGCGGGAAAAATTTCGGGTGAGCTTGCCAACGCCGGAAAAAGGCGTGTCTTCTGATAGGGAACAACATATCCAACTCCGGGCAAAATCCAAGAGGGGGGTAAAATCGCCGATTTTATATAACCCTCTTTGAGAAATTTTCGGTTCCGATGGGTAGTTTCAAGTCTCCAAAATTTACCATGTTGCTATAATCTGTGGTTTTAGTGTTTGAGTACTTAAAATAACCATATTCGAGGAACCTAGGCATTATAACTAGGTATCGAAGACATTTATTTTCAGTGATATAGCGGGACTATTCATCGGTAAGTTGCCATTTTAGCCCTAAAACACCTTTAAGTCGACTTTATTCGCCAGGAGCTCGACAAAATGTTTTTCTTCTTCGCTTAAATGACTCTGTAGACACTCTCCTTCATATGTCTGAAGCGTTTTTGGTTTTGATTTGTTAAAAAATTAATATCATTCGGGCAAACTGTGCCGGGAGAATGTTACGAAAAATTGGCGAAATCGCACGATGAGGCTCCTTTGAGCGGTGGAAAGGGGCATTTTTAAAGTGGTAAGGTAAAGTATTATTTTTCTTTTAAAGTTCCCTAAAAAGAGAGTTACTTCAAAAACTTTCAAAGCCATAGCTACATCATAGGGGGGGGGGGGGGGGGGGTTTGCGAGAGTGTCCCGAAGAAGTTCCCGCTAGGATACTTGTCGGCCCCGGGGACACCGCTTAGGATGATCCGATCTGGCTGAAATTTTTTGTACGTTCATTTTACACCAAAAGACAACTTCATGGGGGGGGGGGAGGGGAGTCAGACATTTGATTTTCAAAAGGTCGACTGATAACAACTACCCTATTACCTCACTGTGGAGTCTACACAGGGTGATCCAAAAGTTCCCTTCACTTCCTCTAAATTTTTACCTAATTGAGGTAAAGATTTGAAAGTTAGGGGATGTTCCTAGGTCAAAGGGAGCTACTTTTCGGCCTACCTAAAATTTTCAGGGAGGCCCCTCTTGGGGGGGGGGGGGACAACGTACCCCTACTTTTTTTTCAAATGAGAAGACCCTCTTTGCGATAACTCGTTCGCAAGAACATAAAAAAAGAAAACTTTTCACGCGAACCCGAAGTCAATATCTCAAACCGTTTCAAAATGGCATCCAGTGAAAGTTCAAAATGACCGAAAATTCACGTCGGTTGTTTGTCGATAAATTTGCGCGAAAATCGGCATGTAGAGGTATTTTGACACGAGAAAAACGGATTTGACGTCAGATTTTCAAAAATCCGAAATTTCCAAAACCGGCGGCCGGTTAAATTTCAAAATGACCGAAAATTGGTTTTTTTAGAAATCTAAGTTCAAATAGGTTAAGCTTATGCCAAAATACCCTGAAGTTCCAAGTCTCAGGCAAATCCATCAGCAAAAAATCTAGCTGGCAATTTTCGGCTATTTTGAACTTTAACCGGCGGCCATTTTAGAAATTTCGGTTTTGAGAGAATCTGACGTCAAATTTGTTTTTATCGTGTCAAAATACCACTACATGCCGATTTTCGCGCAAATCCATCGACAAATAACCGATGTGAATTTTTGGCCATGTTGAACTTTAACCGGCCGCCATTTTGAAACGGCTTGAGATATTGACTTTGGATTTGCGCGAAAAGTTTTTTTAAACTCTTTCGAACGAGTCATCACAAAAAGGGTCTCCCCATTTGAAAAAAAAAGTTGGGGTCCGTTGTCCCTCAAGAGGGGTCTGCCTGAAAATTTTAGGGGGGCCAAAAAGTAGCTCTCTTTGACCTGGGAACATCCCCTTACTTTCAAATCTTTACCTCAATTCGGTAAAAAGTTAGAGGGGGTGGATAGGACTTTTGAATCACCCTGTATAATGCCCGAAGAACCTAATTTATACCATATCTATACTATAAGCTCCGAGACCTCCTTATGCATATCTGGTAACGATTAATTCCAGGGTTCTACAAGGCCGATTTTTATGATTTTTGCGGCCACCGACAGAATATTTTGTCTGAATTGGCCCGTTCTATTCAGATTTTTAAAATATGACCCAGGTTCTTTTGTATTGCGTGGTAAAGTTGTTGATTCTCCCATTCAAACAATGTAAATTTTAATTTTTTGTCATAGTTCGTTTGAGCGTTCTACTGACCCGATTTCCATAATTTTTGCGGACAAGTGACAGTCCCTAGATGAGCCCGCTCTAATCAGACTTTGGAAATATATTATATATATATATATATATTGATTCGTTATGACCGTTATTCATTTTTACGAATATATATATATATATATATAAGGATCATAAATCTCGAAAAGCCTAGAGATCATAAAAGTACCTAGAAAAATATTATATTAGTATTATTTATATATATATATATAAATATAATATTTTTCTAGGTACTTTTATGATCTCTAGGCTTTTCGAGATTTATGATCCTCATAGATTTTTCTTTAATTTAAATCTCAATTGATTTCCTATTTTCTTGATTTTATTATTAAGAATTTCATAGTTCTGGTGTTTAAATTCTTTTATTGTCTGTTTATATATATCTTTGTTCGGGTTGGTTTTTTAGTCGCGTTCGCGGCTAGCCGCCAGAAGTAAAACTTAGGAGTTGTTAGGTAGCTAACGGTAGAGGGCGTGAGCCGCGCTGCTAGTGTGGTTCCCGCCGGAGTTTGGCATTCTGATTTGCACGGCATCTCAGAGTGTTCGGGCTTGAAATCGGGACTGGCTGTCTATGCACACCTGACGATCGCTAACAAGCGTGAAACCGGTAGTGGCGCTGACAACAGGCCTGATTTCTTTACCCGCATCCAACTCTCCTCAATTGAGGTTCTCGCTAGTATGGGAAAATCCATACGAAAAAACAATAGTGACCGATACCTCTTAAAAAACTGCATTTCATAAAAATGAACGACGGTCATAACAAATCATTTGTTATATATATAGAACATGAAGCTCTCCAATAATGGCCTGCTTTCTGGGCCGTCGATTTGGCCATCGATCCGAGGGTGAAATGGAAGCTTATAATGACCTAAGGCTCAGAAAAAAAAATTCAATATGAGCGTAGGGACGGATTCCTAGTTTCGGGAGGGGGCGGGGCAAAATCCCATCTAATATTCGCCGTTTTCTTGTTGAATTTATTGATGTCGCCCCGGGCTTCTAGTCCTTGTTCACACATGTTCAGCCTATCGACTCTACACTATTTTTTCACGTAGTACTAGATTTTTACGTCAAGGAATCGATACATCGATTCGTTTTATCGATTTTACCCGATTTTACAAGGAACATTAATTCTTTTGTTACTTGATATTGACGAATATTGATCCCGGAAACCACCAATGTTCCTTGTAAAATCGAGTAAAATCGATAAAACGAATCAATGTATCGATTCCTTGACGTGAAAATCTAGTACTACGTATAAAAATAGTGTAGTGTCGATAGGCTGAACATGTGTGAACCAGGACTAGAAGCCCGGGGCGACATCAATGAATTCAACAAGAAAACGGCGAATATTAGATGGGATTTTGCCCCGCTCCCTCCCGAAACTAGGAATCCGTCCCTACGCTCATATTGATTTTTTTCTCTGAGCCTTAGGTCATTATAAGCTTCCATTTCACCCTCGGATCGATGGCCAAATCGACGGCCCAGAAAGCAGGCCATTATTGGAGAGCTTCATGGAAAATTTGAGAAATTTTCGGTTCCGATGGGTAGTTTCAAGTCTCCAAAATTTACCATGTTGCTATACTCTGTGGTTTTAGTGTTCGAGTACTTAAAATAACCATATTCGAGGAACCTAGGCATTATAACTAGGTATCGAAGGCATTTATTTTCAGTGATATAGCGGGACTTTTCATCGGTAAGTTGCCATTTTAGCCCGAAAATACCTTTAAGTCGATTTTATTCGCCAGGAGCTCGACAAAATGTTTCTCTTCTTTGCTTAAATGACTCTGTAGACACTCTACTTCATGAGTCTGAAGCGTTTTTGGTAATGAATTATCAAATTTAATCTCGTTCAGGCGAACCGTCGGGAAGCGAAGGGAATTCGCGAAAGTGTCCCAAATTTGAAGTTCCCGCTCGGAGACTTGTCGGTCCCGGCGGCGCCACCTAGGATGATCCGATCCGGCTGAAATTTTTTGAAGGTTCTTTTTACACTAAAAGACAACTTTATCGGGGGGGGGGGGGGGGGGTCGGACATTGGAAAAAGTAGAAAAATGAGAACTACCCTAGTGAGGTATACACCAAATTTTACCCCGGTAGCTTCAACCATATGTCTGGTCGTCAGTTGATTCGAGAAATAAGGGCAGTAATGTTGCAGAAAGGCGTCACCCAATTAGTTGTTTAACATCAATTTCCATCCATAGGACTGGTTTCCTTGTTCGAGGTTTGTTCCTTACAATTTCTCATCGTTCTTTGTGCTGCTTAACTATACTCAAGTGTGCTTGATGATTAAGCATTAGTACCTATAGTGACAAACTAGGGGGCCCTGCCCCTGCCCCCTGACCGCTACGCGGTCCAACCCCCGGGAGGGCGCTTCGCCCTCAGGCCCGCTTCGCGGGCCCTATACGCATGTGTATAGGCAAAAATGTTCTTCCATTTTAATACACCATTTTGTGTTCGAGCTGCATCGATTTCAAAATTTTTGACGTAACACTCAGATTTGTAAATGATGAGGAATAGCTGGATGTACATAATTTCACAGTCCACTTACTGGAGAAATTTCCATTTATTATGTTATTTTTAAATACTTAATTTAAAAAAAAAAAAAATCGGATTTCGACCGTTAAGAGTTAATAATATTTGGTCCGTCCCGACGCGACGCTGCGCCTGCCTTCTCACTTTGTATCAGCTGTTTATCTGCTGTAAATATTAATAGAAATTCAGCAATCAAGTAAATTGACCAATGCCACAAATCGAAGCCGGAAGAATGAGGAAAAATTGAGTAAAAACCTTATACCTTGGATTTTGAACCTTGAACCCTGAGCGATGCACCTTTCCTCAACTCTTCGAATGAGGAGCCCTTCACGAGCTTTTCCATTGTTTTATTGTTTATTCGAGTCACTCAGGTAGAATCCTACACCTTGACGTTTCTAGCGGAAACGACATATCTCTCACGCTATTAACATTGGACTTAAGTGACATGAGCTTTAAAAGCTCTACAACATTAAAAGTTCGGGGTTTCATAATTTTTTGCACATCTACATCAACTACAGATGACATACATGTAAAGATCATCCTTATCGGTCCGGCAGTTCGTCAGAAATAGTGCTTCCAAGATTTTGCTTGTAGCTGTATAATATAGATAGCTTTGAAGAAAGGACTAATATTATTGTAAATACCACATGAAATGAGAGCTATTTACAGTGAACGGCGTTTGTTTACTATCCGCTCCCTCACCATGCTCACATTTCTGTATCATTAGTATGATTGCATCTCGACTGAAATCTAATAGCATTGAAAAGGTTTGTCACACGCTACAACGTGGTTTGTCTTAGAGAAAGGCCTTATTGGAAAGTTCCATCGACTAATCCAAGGAGAACTTGTTAGGTGCCGTAAAAAAGATTAGTGATTTTCATACTTATTACTCCACTCTATCTTTAGTCTAATTTTAGAACGCTTCTGGCTGCCTGACAATTTCTGCTACAGGTTGCAACACTGAAAACCCCCTCGATTGCTAGCAGAAATACCGTAACTGACGGTCGAAGAAGCGTGAATACTTTCACCGTTGAGCCTTTTTCTTTCCAGCTACAAAAGTTTTTAAGTACTCAGAAAATGACTCCTTTCGTTTTAAATAAAGGTTCAGAATGAGATTCTAGAGAAGAATATCCAAAAGTAAAGAGAAAAAATACAAAAATCAAAACAATAAAGACAAAAAGTTACTTGGTCGGTAACTCTTCACCGTCACGAGTGATCAGGTTTAGACAGCTACTCTAAAGCTGGTGTTATACAAGCAGTGCCGACTGCACAGTCTGGCAGTCAAGTGCGTATGTCTACAGACTGTTCATTTAGCCTGTTAATGTTATTGATAGCACGGTCGGGCTGCTGGTGTGACAATAGCCTCAAAGTAACATTACGTTTAACTATTTAAATTTTAGTTATTTGTTAGATAAATATTTTCCTCACAATGGTTAGCTGCATAAGTTTTATCATGTTTCTTCTCTCTTTATTCTTCCAGTATCTACCTACGTATTAAAATCTACATTATCCTGTCGTAAACAAAAATAATTACAATATTCTATGATGAGTTCTTTTAATGTGTTGCAGATAGAATCAAGACCACTTGATGTTGAATATGTGAAACTATTCCATGAAATTTATGTTGATGACATTCCTGGCCACATTTATCGAGGTTATGCTTTAATGACACCTAATGATGACAAAATAACCCGCTCCGTCCAAGTGAGTATGATTATTTTAGGCCAGTCTAAAAATTGACCTCTAAAATGCTCGCATACTCTTAGATTCCTTAAAATTTAATTTTTGATATTTTAAACGAGGTCTCTTGAATTAATGATATCTTTTTTTTTTGAAAAAATTAAGTTTTTTATTTTTCATTTTTGAGAACTTAGGGAGTTACCTGGAATTTCTCGAAAGGTGGTCTTAGTTTTCCTTCTAAAAAAGCATGTAAAGCGCATGGGAATACTCTTCTCATCTCAATCATCAAGGAAGAGAGCCTCTTAAAGAATGTCCTGAACCTGTTAGAAGTGCTGAACGTG